>NC_090024.1:79182235-79489860 GCF_037176765.1 Anolis sagrei
CTTGCAGACTAACTTATACATTTCCCAGCATTGTCCTTTAAAGCATTTTCACTCTCAAAGATACTGTATAATGTGTATTATAGTCGAGGAAGCAAGGATGGACAACATAGTGCACTCACTAATGGGCTGTGTCCCATTGTGCATTGCAGACTACTGACTGTGATATTTTCCAGTATTGCAGTTCTTTAGTTGTTCTTATGCTTTTTTGCCTATTCTAAAAGCGACTTCTTCACCTAAATTTCATCTGCTTCCATCAGGCACATTGAATTGCTTAGTGGCACACTCAGAAACTCCTGGAAGCACCAAAATATCGGCCACAACTGACTTTTCATATTCTATTAGATCATAACTGCCTAATCTTAATGATAGATCATCTGAAGATAATGAGGGTGCTGAATCCAGTATGTATCTGCTATCAATGGTAAAGCAACTGTAATGGGACAGTAGGTTTATGCCATAAACTCTTAGGGACAATCAGATACCAAAGTCTGAATCTTCGCTCAACCATAGGAAACCCACTGGGTGGTCTTGCATTAAGTCATACTCTATAAGCCTTAAAGAGAATCAAGGACAACCTCCCTCTTAAGAAACTATGCTTTAATGTGATGCTGAGAGGGGATATGATAGCCATGTATAAATATGTGAGAGGAAGCCACAGGGAGGAGGGAGCAAGCTTGTTTTCTGCTTCCCTGGAGACTAGGACGCGGAACAATGGCTTCAAACTACAAGAGAGGAGATTCCACCTGAACATGAGGAAGAACTTCCTGACTGTGAGAGCCATTCAGCTGTGGAACTCTCTGCCCCGGAGTGTGGTGGAGGCTCCTTCCTTGGAAGCTTTTAAACAGAGGCTGGATGGCCATCTGTCAGGGGTGATTTGAATGCAATATTCCTGCTTCTTGGCAGGAGGTTGGACTGGATGGCCCATGAGGTCTCTTCCAACTCTTTGATTCTATGATTCTATGAAAACTTTCATGACTGGAATCACTGGGTTGCTGTGAGTTTTCTGGGCTTATGCCCATGTTCCTGAAGCATTCTCTCCTGATGTTTCACCCACATCTATGGCAGACATCCTTAGAGATGAGGTTGGTTGGAAACTAGGCAAGTGAGGTTTATCTATCTATGGATTGTCCAGGGTGGGAGAAAGAAAATCGTGTCTGTTTGAGGGAAATGTGAATGTTGCAAAACAGACAAGAGTACTTTCTCCCACCCTGGACATTCCACAGATATATAAACCTCACTTGCCTAGTTTTTAACAGACCTCACAGCCTCAGAGGATGCCTGCCATAGATGTGGATGAAACGTTAGGAGAGAATGCTTCTGGAACATGGCCATACGGCCCAGAAAACTCACAGCAACCCAAACTATGGTGTTTTCATGTCACCATGACCCTGAAATTGAACTGAAAGCACACAAAAACAAATTAATTTCCCCAAGTAAATCTACTATTGGTCACCACAGGTGGATGACGACCATCAGAATTCTGAGAGCTGGTTTTCTGCATTTTGAAAGAGTATGAATAACTCCCATTGTTTCTTTCTTCTGTTGTAATTAATAATAATTTGTAAATTGGCATGTTATGGATGATAGTACTTTTTAATAAGTTATACTGCCCTGTCCATTTTAACTCTGATACATGTTATTATCCTTTTCAGAGTTTTTTGCTAGGGGCAACACTTGGGAAAATATAGAACTTGGATTGCTGCTATGGTGAAATAGATAGAGACAGTCCCCAAGTTACGAACAAAACAAGTTCTGTAGGTGTGTTTTTAAATTGAATTTGTTTGTAAGTCAGAACAGGTATATTTTTTAAGTGTAACTCCAGCCAAAAATATATATTCTTTAGATTTTTGATAGCACAGGGAAGGGTCAACACCACTGTGGTGTTTGTTTTGCTTTCTGTCCCCCTTTTCAGATTTCAACTTACTTTCTGTCCCTGTGATAATTGGATTTTGAAAAAAATGGCTTGTTGTGGAAACAAGGATTGGCAAGAAAGCTTCAGTGGAGACACGTTTTTCCCAGGAACCTCTTTCTAAAGTGAATTTCCCTTCCCTAGGAAATATTTCTCTCAGTTCCTGTTGTCTCACCCCTGTTTTTGTGAATGTTGCAATTGACCATCTTGATCAGCATTGAATGGCCTTGCAGCTTCAAAGCCTGGCTGGTTGCTGACTGGGGGATCCTTTGTTGGGAGGTGTTAGCTGGTAGTCTCAAGAGTTACAAATATGTTCTTAATTGTGAATTGTTTGTAAGTCAGATATTTGTAACTCTGAGACTACCAGCTAACACCTCCCAACAAAGGATCCCCAGACAGCAACCAGCCAGGCTTTGAAGCTGCAAGGCCATTCAATGCTGATCAAGATGGTCAATTGCAACATTCACAAACAGACAAGAGTTCTTTTTCACACCCTGGACATTCCACAAATATGTAAACCTTACTTGCCTAGTTTCCAACAGACCTCAGCTCTGAGGATGCCTGCCATAGATGTGGGTGAAACATCAGGAGAGAATGCTTCTGGAACATGGCCATGCAGCCTGGAAAACTCACAACAACCCTGCCTGTAATATGTTAGGTCTGATGCAATGTAGTGAACAACACTGAGAAACAGTGTAATAAATAAACTATAAAATCTTATACCCCACCCTATCTCTCAAAAAGGGACTCGGAGATGCTAGCGACTCTGAGCTGCTTTTTGAATGTTCAGCTATCATCATTATCCATATGCTTCATGATAAGTCTCAATCCATTTTCATTTGTTAATCCTGACAATTTATGGATATCTTATTGATTATAGAATAAATTTTGATGATTATAAGTAAAGTTTATTAAATTTTTTACATTCTTTCCTTGGTCAATGATATGTAGCCGTGGTTCACAAGGTCCTGGCTTCCTGAACAGGTCGGCCCAAAGTAATTTTTAGACATTTTAGTATCCAAGGCAACATTGTTAAAAAGAGGTCACACTTCCCCAGAATCTAGAAGAGCTGATTCTAGTGACTGTTTCTTAAGTCTGGCTCTACCATTAGGCAAAATGAGATGGCTGTTGTGGGAAACTGATATTTTTTATGTGTCATGAAAAAGCAGCAACTGTTTAGTTAATTTATAAATGTTGTATGTTTACTGAGAGAAATACTTAAAAGTATTTGTGGGTGAGATTTTCTGCTTCAGGTGCCATAGCAACTGGTCAGCCTTGGGTACAATGTACACCATGATTTTGTGGAGAGTGCTAGCATTTGCTGCCTTGCCTCAGGTGGCAAAATTTGTTAGGATCTGTATTTTAAAATCCACCCAGTTTCAAGAGCCAATACCAAAATAAAAAGAAACCAATGTGGCAGAGTGTTTAGTAATAATAATCATCATCATCATTATCATCATCATATTTATTTATACCCCACCACCATCTCCCCAAAGGGACTCACTCCAAGTGCCTCATGCAGACAATACATAATTATAAATACAATGACAAAAATATAATCAACAGCGCATAAAAACGTCATTAATAAAATTATTAAAATTGCAAATTATAAAATTCCTAAAACACAGTGGAACCTGCCGGCTGGCTATCTGTCATAACAATCAATCAAAGTGCAGGCCAGTGCTATCAATGATTCAACATATTGGCCATTGATTACTCAGGATCAAAAGCCTGTCTTAAGAGCCACATTTTTAGACTCACCCAGAAGTCCTGAAGAGAGGGGCTAATCTAATTTCTTTAGGTTATTCCAGAGCCGGGGAGCCACCACAGAGAAGGCCCTCTCTCTCATCCCCACCTACCATGCTTGAGACAGTGGTGGGACCAAAAGAATGACCTCCCCAGCAGATCTTTATGCCTGTGCCGGTTCTTAGAAGTAGATGCGGTCTTGAAGATAGGTTGGACCCGAAGCGTATAGGGCTTTATAGGTAATCATCTGCACTTTGAATTGGGCCCAGAAACTTATCAGGAGCCAGTGGAACTGCTTTACCAGGGGGGTGGTATGCTCCCTAAAGTTCATCCCAGTTAATAATCTGGCTGCTGCTCTTTGCACTAGCTGCAGTTTCTGAGTCGTCATCAAAGGCAGCCCCATGTAGAGTGCTCCTTTAGGTAGTTAGGGCACCAATCTTTTGGCTTGGTGGTTAGGGTACTGATCTAATGCTTATGGGACTTTGTGCTATCAGGCTTCATAGCAATCTCCTTGTTCCTTGGTCCCATCAGGAAAGAAATCATAAAAGGAAAGCACTGGGTGGCAGAATCTAGAACTCCTTGTGAAAATGTGTGAATGAGTGGAACGGTACTGACTAAACTTTATCATATTTTTGATAAACTGGAAATGTTTGATCAGTTTCCCCTTGATCTTCTTAAGGGTTTATCATAACAATCCTGAAGCTCCTAACATTTTTCCCTGATATATTTTTTGCATCAGCATACTTCTTTCTTTGTTGATTCACCCTCTGAGTCTGTATCTACACTGCCATATAATCCAGTTTCTGAATACATATTCTCTGCTTTGAACTGGATTATATGAGTCTACACTGCCATATAATCTAATTCAAAGCAGATAATTTGGATTCAGAAATCAGATGGCAATGTAGATGTGACCTAAGGTTTCCTTTCTGTACCAGCAGTATCATCTGTTGGAAGGATGACAGGTCAGTGCTATTTGTGTTTATTTTAAAAATGTAATAGAAAGGAATAAGATCTCATTCATGCAAGCCATTCTTATATGGGTGCCTGGAGTATGTTCTAGTACCTGTACATAGGGTCCACATGTATAGTTGACAAACGAAGCAGAAATTTACCTGTCTGAATGCATCTCCCCTTATGAACCATCTAGAACCTTAAGATCGTCTGGGGAGTCCCTGCTCTTGGTCCCACCTTCATCACAAGTGCGTCTGGCGGAGATGAGAGGCAGGGCCTTCTCAGCAGTGGCCCCTCGACTATGGAATGCCCTCCCTAGGGATATCAGATCAGCCCCCTCCCTTTTAACATCTCAAAAAAAAGTCAAGACATGGCTTTTTGAGCAAACGTTTGCAAATGCAGAGTAACTGACATAGGAATATGGAATGACTAGATGGAACTGGACAATGTTTTTAACAAGGAGACACTAATGACTTATGCTTTTATTGATATTGTTATGTTTTTTTATTATATGTTAATGCTTTTAATTGTATTTATGGTATTGTGGGCATTGAATTTTGCCCTGTAAACCGCCTTGAGTCACCTGTGGGTTGAGAAAGGCAGCATACAAATACAGTATAAATAAATAATAATAAATATCTGTACATAGGATCCACATGTATAATTGACAAATGAAGCAGAAATCTCACCTTTTGCTAACTATGTTTGCACAAAGGGACTACATCACTTCTATGGAAAGATATTTTGCTTGTAACCAAAAACGTAGGAAAGTCATGTCTTTGTACTACAACTCTTTAATCCGCACCTAGGAAATTCTGGGGAGCTGCAGACAAGAACTTCCCAACTTTTCCAATCACTGGACTTCATTATGTGTTTGGATCTGATCCTTTCTTTTTCACTCAGTTTTGTCGATATGGTTAAAGTGGACCCAAGTGGTTTGTAAAAAACAAAAAAAAAAAAAAAACAACAAATGGCATGCTAATGGGCCCCTGGGGATGAGAGACACCTGTGAGATTGGTGTACCTTGAGGGAACCCAGGAATGGTCCCAAAGTGAACGTACATTTTTTGAGGATCTTGACCCAGGTGTCTTCTTTCACAAGCGTGATCATCCAGCTGTAGTGGTAGTGTTCCCTTTCCTGTTTAATGTTTTAGGAAGAGAAGGCATCTCTCCTTTCATTCTTATAATCTACAGTTTCACCTATCACCCGGCACTGTAACAAATATAGTCCCTAAGATTCTCACCTGTTGCACTGCCCCCCTCCCCAAGCACGGAGAGAAAAGACATTTACCTTAGTGAGAGCCTCGGGTTGCTACAACATCAGCTCCAACTGAAACTTAACCTGATGCTATAGAAACACAGCACACAATGGCTAGGCTCTTGAGACATCATTTATTTCCAGTTGTTATTGATGGCCTTTCATACTTTGCTCGTGGGTCTACTTTACCTTGTCACTTATGAGCTACGAGGTTATCAATAACTCATGGAAATAAATGTCTTATTGATAGCTCGCTGTATATCCAGTGCTTTGTTTCTGCCTTTCTCTCACACATATATAAAAATATACCTGGTCATATATAATGCAAAGCAAAGAGAATGAATAAAAATGTTTGATGTTACCATCCTTCTTATCATTGAATATTGAAGCTTTTAAGACTCAAGGGTGGTTTTTTTTTTGTATTCCCCCCTTCGTTTCTTCTAAAGGCATTTCACAAAGATCTGTCCCTAATTTATTTATTAAGGTAAGCCTGAAGAACAAGGTAAAATTACCAGGCTGGCCTATCAGTGCCTTTATATACACACAAGCGCATCCATATTTAATGGCATGGTCTATAGTGTTGTGTCTAGGATAAACTTAAGGTCAGATCTCTGGGAGACAAAATCATGCTATTATGCCTGATGAGAAATGAATACATGCAGGAACTAAAAAGTGCTGAGTTGAAAGGGAACCATTCTGAATGCAGAAGAGGAACAATTCATTCCTAATTGAAAGTGCTTTCCCTGCTTAGTTTTCCTCCCTTGCCTTGATCCAACTAAAACTGTTGTTGGGGCAGTTAATGATTGACCTTTGCAAGAACCACATACCAATCTTTGTTCCCTAGCAGTCAGAAGCTTGCAGAGTCTAGAAATCTTTGACAGGGAGAATAGGATTAAATGGTTGTAAGACCTCCGCTGCAGGTGATGATCAATGGCGAAGGGAGGAAAGTGGTTTCTCAGGACGGTTCCCCTTTGCTTTAAGATGGCCATCACAGCAGATCTCGGGCACATCTGTTAAAAATGTACACAGTAGAGATGTAGCCGTTAGTTGTCCTTAGTCAGATTCTTTAACAAAATTCCTTACTTGTGCCACAAAACTCTGAAAAATCAGGAGAAAAATAGAGACAGCCTGGATTGAGAAATTCGATAGCAATCTCAAAATAGAACATTAAAAACTGCAGATTGCTTGCTCACAAATACAGTTAATTGCTTTTTAATTCATATTAATCATGAAGTGAAATTGAGGCACATTGGAAATTATTTAGTGTGATCTTCAGTCAAGTAGAATCTAAAAAAGGACCATAGCCATTCGTCCACAAATAATTGTTCCATAAAATTAGGAATAAGCTATTAATAAATCCAGGGTTGTTTTTGTTTTTTTCATCTCAAAAGCGACTTGTAAATAAAGAGCAACACTAAAAAAAAAAAAACCAGGGGAATTACAGACAGGAAACCATTAGGCCCAGTTAACAACTCCCAACAAAGGATTCCGCCATACAAGATGCAGCCAGGCTTTGAAGCTGCAAGGCCACTGCAAGTTGCTTCTGGTGTGAGAGAATTGGCCGTCTGCAAGGATGTTGTCCAGGGGACGCTCAGATATTTTACCATTCTGCGGGAGGCTTCTCTCATGTCCCCGTGTAGGAAGCTGGAGCTGATAGACAGGAGCTCACCCCGCTCACCGGATTCGAACCGCCGACCTTTCAGTCAGCAGTCCTGGCGGCTCCTAATAAATCCTGTTAATCATTATATAATAAATCAAGCCATAGTTTATTTAACATGTCTTTTTATCTTCAACTTAGAGATGAATTATTTCTTCCTTAGAGCATTATCCCAATCCCATTGCAAGATTCAATGGATACACAGTTTTTTAAAAAAGAACAACAAAAATGTTATGAGTACTGCGATGCTTGAAAAAAAATGGAGAGCTTGCTTCAAAATTTCAGTAAAAAAAGGTTGATTAATCAAACGATTGGTTTATCAGCAGGTCAATGAATTATTTTAAACAGTTAATTATTTTGAATAGCAAAAATGCAGGCAGTGACATTTTGAGTCTATTTAATATTAAGCAATTTGCTATTCAAAATATGTTCCAAGTGCTTCTTATATCAGGTCTATGCTAAATTTAGCTATTATCATTAAAATGTTTAAACTAATTCTTTGTTTCAAATTATTTTGAGTCTTTACTAATATGCAATTGTAATAAACACAGCAAAAGTACTTAACTGTTCCTGGGCCGGGGGGGGGGGGGGGTTAGGGTGGTGGTGGTGGGATTGGGGAAAATACTGGTATTTTGAATGTTAATTTCAAAGAGGGTATGTTTCTCTTTTATACAATATTATTTTAAAAAATATATGTGTGTTTACTAATGTGGCAAGTTCTAAAAAACAAATATATTTGTTTTACAAATCTGCAACTGTTATTACGAGCTAAGCTGCAGAACTTGCTGATTGAAAGGTCTGAGATTCAAATCCATGGACAGGATGAGCTCCGATTGTTAGCCCTAGCTTCTGCCAACTAGGAGTTTGAAAACATGCAAATGTGAGTAGATCAACAGGTACAATGTCTGCGGAAAGGTAACTCCATGCAGTCATGCAGGCCACATGACCTTGAAGGTGTCTATGGACAATGCTGACTCTTTGGCTTAGAAATGGAGAGGAGCACCACCCCCTAGAGTTAGACTTAATGTCAAAGCGAACCCTTTACCTTTACACACATACACACACAGTTTAGGAAACAAGTTTAGGAAGAGCTCTCATCTTGAAAGTGCTGTGCAAGTCTCACTGAGTGTACTCCCTAGCCATGGCTTCTCCAAATTAAATTGAAAGTAGTTCAAAGTTCCTCCTAGGTAAATTAAAATAGGATAGTGTGGGATGGTCGCTTTAAAGGCCCTTCAAGATAATGGGAAGAAAAAAAGTACAATCCAGCCAAATGAAGCATTCAGCATTCTAAAGTCCCACTGCCATTAGAGGAAGAATTGAACACATGCTTACATTTCCCCCATCAATGGGACTTTAGGACGTGCCTAATTTGTCTGGGTAGTGTCCAATGTAATTTATTTCGAGTGCTTTAATAACCTCTAGACGGTGGCGGTGCTAGTGCCATAATCCATAATCCATATCCTGTTCCATGTAACGCATGGGAGAAGTAAGCTTGTTGTAAGGGAGGGAGAACACCATTAAAAAATAATTGGATAGATGCACGCCAGTCCTCTGCGGGAAGAGTGCTGAGCCGAGAAAGAATGAAATAAAAAGTTCAAACTAAAATAAAAGAAATGGCCATACAAAATACTCTACCGCTGCCTCAGGGGAAAGGGATAGCTGTGGTAGGATTCTCTTCTGCTGTGTCCATATTGGTTTTAGTAAGGGTAAAAATGGTGTGTATCCCAGATTTCATTGGCCTATGACTCCCATAGCTCCTCATCAGTGCCTAGGCAGGTGGCGCTGGCTACGTTTGATGGGAGTTGCAGTCCAACAGCATCTAGAGGGCCACGTAAATTCACACAGGGAATTTATGCTGAAGTTTACCATCTAAAGTAGAATAATAAGCAATAAAGGAATATAATATGGCCCCTGTATCCTTAGGGGATATATTCCAAGACCTCCCGTGGAAACCTGAATCTCTGGATATGCCCCACTTTCCATGCCTGAAAGTCAGTAGTTCGAATCCACAAGACAGGGTGAGCTCCCATCTTTCAGCTCCAGCTTCCCATGAGGGAACATGAGAGAAGCCTCCCACAGGATGGTAACATTTATTTATTTATTTACTTACGACATTTATATGCCGCCCTTCTCACCCAGAAGGGGACTCGGAGCGGCTTAGAAGGTATATATTACATACAATATATTATATTATGAGCATAGTATAATATCAGCATTAAACATCTGGGCATCCCCTGGGTAACGTCCTTGCAGACGGCCAATTCTCTCACACCAGATGCAACTTGAAGTTTCTTAAGTTGCTCTGACATGATAATTTTTTTAATGTCAATTAGTAATATGTGTTACTGATTTTAACTGGGACTGGGTTTTTTTATAATGTGCCATTTTTGTTTTTGTGAACTGATATTGTCATTGTCTAATATGTTGATGTGATATTACCTATATTTTATGAGGTTATGGGACTTGTATGTGCTTCTGTAAGCCACCTCGAGTCCTTTTTGGGAGATGGTGGCGGAGTATAAATAAATAAATATAAATAAATAAATATTATTATTATTTAGTGAGCCCTATATTTTGATTATACTTGGGCTACCATAGTATTGCACTGGAGGACCTAGAGAAGGCAATAAACACTTTTGGGGAACTGTTTTTCTTTTTGGAGCATCAGTAAGTGAAAATGTGGATATTGAATCCGTGGATAAAGGGGCTGTGCTGTACTTCTTTGAAAGCACAGAACCGTGGGCATTCTATTTATGTGTATATTGCTATTACCAACAAAGTCACGGCATGGAAACTGGCCAGTAGGCAGGTACCCATCATGCTTGTATAACCAGCGGACACAAATGGTAACCAAAGCATGAGGGAGAGAAAAGGATAGTGAAAATAATATCATTCAAGTGACAAAACACTTCCACTTGAATTAAGTTGTTTGAATGTCTCAACAAACTGGGCTTAGTACTCAAACTGGTGGCAAGCAAGGTGTTTCATGGTTGCTACTGACTGTGAAATGGCACCCATTAGCATACAAAGAGGTAAAATCTAAAGCCGGTATCCAAGCAATGCTTGATTATTGCAAAAATAGTGTCTTGCAGGAGTAGGATCCGTGTACAAAGGTGGTGAGATTTCTTAACCCAAAGACATCAGACTATATAATTACCGAACAATCAATTTTAGAAAGCTTGATGGTCTGGTTGGGTAAGAAGACACGGCTTTAAAATGTGCAGCAGCAACGATCGTGGCTTTTACTGGGAAACAAGAGAGAGCTATCGTCTCCTGTGTATTAAATGTGACATGTCTTACCCTTGAGAAGAAAAAGTGTGGGGAACTGGAATATGCCACTCGATAGAACTTGCCCCATGCTTGAATATTTTTTAAAATGTACTAATCTATCCAAATTGTACAAGACATTTCTCTCAGACAGCATGGACTAGCTGTAATTATATTTATGCCAAACCACTGCTGGATTCCAGTGCCCCATTAAATGAGGAGGTGCCGCTAGATCCTTGTGTTCTTAATGCAATTTGCAATACTACCAAATTATTTTTATTTATTCTTAGTCAAATAAATATAATAATCGCAGTACACAATGCTTTATGATGTTAAATGAACAACAAATAGGTGGATTTCTGTCCTCAGTCAGCTTTTTTTTTCCACGTCAGGAGCAACTTGAGAAATTGCAAGTCACTTCTGGCATGAGAGAATTTGCCGTCTGCAAAGATGTTGCCCAGGAGACGCCTGGATGTTTTGATGTTTTTCTCATGTCCCCGCATGGGGTGCTGGAGACTGCGTTCTCTCCAGTTTAAACCTGCGACCTGTTGGGTCTTCAGTCCTGCTGGCACCAGGGTTTAACCCACTGTGCCACGGGGGGGGGGGGGGGGGGCTCCTCCTCAGTCAGCTAACATATAAGAGCTAGTAATTGGCTTTGAATTGTGATAAATAGTTGCCTACTTCTGGTAATGGTGCATCTACACCAGGGGTCCTCAAACTAATGCCCGGGGGCCAGATACAGCCTTCCGTCATTTACCCGGACCTCACTCAACCTAAGTCTGAAATGACTTGAAAGCACACAACACCACTAACAATCCTATCTCATCAGCCAAAAGTAGGCCCACACTTCCCGTTAAAATACTAATAAGTTTATATTTCTTTAAATTGTTCTTCATTTTAATTATTGTTTTGTTTTAAAGTGTTTTTTGAACTGCAAGTAAAATATGTGCAGTGTGCATAGGAATTCAAATTATGTTTTTTTCAAATTATAATTCAGCCCTCCAACAGTTTGAGGAACTGTGACCTGGACCTCTTTTTAAAAAGTTTGAGGACCTCTGATCTACACTGTAGAATGAATGCAGTTAGACATCACTTTAACTGGCATAGTTCAACACAATAGAATAATGAGAGTTGTAGTTTGGTGAAGTACTTGACAGAGAAGGCTAAAGACCTTGTAAAACGATAACTCCCATTATTCCATAGCAGTTAAAGTGGCGTTGAGCTGCATTCATTCTACAGTGTAGATGCACCCTAAGAAGCAAACTATAGTTTTCCACACTTTTAAAAAAGAAATGAAGAAAAATACTGAAGGTGGCCAATGTGGTGTTTTCATTTCTGTTTTATAAAAAAGCAAACAGCTTGCCTAACACATGAGGGTAGGCAGGACTGGTGACTGAGTCAGAATTTGTTTTCTGAGGAGGCATGCATGTTATTTCAGTTGTACAGCTGGAAGGAAACTGGGATTGCACAGCAGCTGTAGAATTTTTGGTGAGCTCCGCTTTTATATTATGCCTGTCATCACTTATGGTTATAGCTGGAACCGGGATCAAAGGGGAAAAGAAAAAGAAAAAGGGAGTCAAGGAGGAATATGAAGGAAGGGGGCAATGGCACCAAATAGAGCAAAGGACTGGGACTGCCTTGCCAAAATGTTGGAAGTGTTCTGCAGCTTCAGGTGGCACCATGGATAGATCCAAGTAGGAGCTGGTCTCTAGTGGTGCAACAAGCTATTTAAAAGTCTTAGCCCTGGCTGATAGTGGTGAGGGTACTATTTAGATTCCATTTTGCAAAAAAGAAACGAGTTGGCATCTCCCTTATTCCCGTCTGTATTTAGTGCTGGGTTTGTACAAAAAGCACCCAGATTCTTGCAGGTAAACCCAATATTCTTACTTGCAACTCTCCCAAGCACCATAGGATCGTAGAGATGGGCCATCGATTTCATGCAGGATCTCCAGCAGGTAGCTTTCTAACTTCTTTTTTGAAGACATTCAGAGAAGGAGACAACACCATCTCTCTATGCAATTGGCTTCATTGCCAAACAGCTCTGTCAAGGGGTTCCTTCTAACATTCAATCAAGATCCATTAATCTTGCAATTTGAAACTATTAGATCTGGTTCATGATCCAATATTAATTTGAAAAGTATTCTTAGAGCAGCTTTTGTAAGGCTGTACTGGGAAGATAACGTGTTTCACTTATATGAAGATGCCTTCTGCTAATGCTAAACTATTGGTTATAAAGTTCCAAATAACTGATTTCTTTCTTAGTACTAACATTACAAATGTAATGTGACAAGGAATATCAAACATTTCACACTATAACCATACTTTTTAAGTGCTCTATTATGTGCAAAAACCAAGGCTTTCCCAAAGGATGGAGGAAGAAAATAATATGGTTCAAGTTCTGCTTTGTGCTTATTACAGATCTTGAAATGATGGTGAGGTGGATGGGAGAAGCAGGTGTTGTACCACAGGCTTGTAATATTTAGATCTTTAAAACAAGGAGTCAAGGAGTAACTGCTTAGTGTGGAGAAATAGAAAAGTGGATCAATAAAAATGGCAACTAAGATCCCCTCCATACAGTTGTATAAAATCCCACATCTGCTTTGAACTGGGTTATATGGCAAAAGTGTGGACTCATAACCCAGTTCAAAGCAGATATTGTGGATTATCTACCTTGATATTCTGGATTATATGGCTGTGTCGAAGGGCCCTATATTCTCACCTAATTACTTGATGAGGGGACTAAATAACCAGCAACTCTTTTTAAAATCAACTTTCAAAGCTTTGGATTATAACCAGAAAATTTAAGTTGAAAGACCAAAATCAAAATAGAAACATGGGAAAGATAGGGTGGTACAAGGAGAGATGAGGCAAGGATCCTTACAGTAAGAGGACCCGGCTATTAAATGATGATGAAAAGCAAATTAGTTTGGTGGACCTTCAATAACAGTGCAGGAATGAAGAGGTAGATATTGTCAAACAGACCTGAACAAATAACTAGATTTTTTCAGCGAAAGGTTCAGTGGGGAATGGACACTTTTTCAGGAGTATATAAGCTTGTTTTACTTAAATTTTGAGAATGGGTCTGAAATTACTAGTGTGACAATACATGTTTTCAAACTAGTCATTTCTACATCTACAGTA
Organism: Anolis sagrei; assembly: GCF_037176765.1. Lineage (NCBI taxonomy): Eukaryota > Metazoa > Chordata > Lepidosauria > Squamata > Anolidae > Anolis > Anolis sagrei. The sequence continues at coordinate 79,196,167 of NC_090024.1, forward strand.
TAATATACTTCTGGAAAATGCATTATTACATTAAGTTGTAGGTAACAGAAGGGAAGAAATATTAACAACCTTAGATACGCAGATGATACCGCTTTGATGGCCGAAAGTGAGGAGGAGCTGAGGAGCCTTCTAATCAAGGTGAAAGAAGAAAGTGCAAAAGCTGGATTGCAGTTAAACATAAAAAACCAAGATTATGGCAACCAGACTGATTGATAACTGGCAAATAGAGGGAGAAAACGTGGAGGCAGTGACAGACTTTGCATTTCTAGGTGCAAAGATTACTGCAGACTGTGGCCAGGAAATCAGAAGACACTTACTTCTTGGGAGGAGAGCAATGACCAATCTCGATAAAATAGTGAAGAGTAGAGACATCACACTGGCAACCCAGATCCGCATAGTTAAAGCAATGGTATTCCCCGTAGTCACCTAGGGATGTGAGAGCTGGACCATAAGGAAGGCTGAGTGAAGGAAGATAGATGCTTTTGAACTGTGGTGTTGGAGGAAAGTTCTGAGAGTGCCTTGGATCATGAGAAGATCCAACCATTCCATATTTCAGGAAATAAAGCCCGACTGCTCATTGTAGGGAAGGATAGTAGAGGAAAAAGATGAAGTATTTTGGCCACATCACGAGAAGACAGGAAAGCTTAGAGAAGACAATGATGCTGAAGAAAATGGAAGGAAAAAAGAAGAGGGGCTGACCAAGGGCAAGATGGATGGATGGTATCCTTGAAGTGACTGGATTGACCTTGAAGGAGCTGGGGGTGGTAACGGCAGACAGGGAGCTCTAGCGTGGGCTGGTCCATAAGGTTACGAATAGACGGAAACGACTGAACAAATGAACAACAACAAACAACAGAGGGGACAGAAACTTGCAAGTGTGACACTTGCTGCCATTTACTAAGTTTTCCAGGCAGCACATTTTAGACTATTCATTTACAATTCAAAAACATGACTAATTATTCCAAGCGGAAACAGAAAAAAACATGACACAATCCCACATGATTGAAGGAACTAAATGTATTACAGAGGGCTCATTTTGTGTCAGTTGTATCTGGGGCAGTGAACTACTGGTAAGGGGAAACCTTGAAAATATAATTAAATAGTGAACCAATCCAGCAGAGCCTGTTTAATTCATTTTTCTCCATAATTTCTTCCACATTCCTTTCCTCAATTTCAGTGAGGCAAAAATACACCAGCCATTCCATGTCAGTTCTAGGCTAGATTCATAGGCCTCTGATGCATCATCTGGGGATGGAATGAAATCGTTACTTTTTTCTGCTTTGGCCAAAAGTTGGACAACAGGCAGAAATTCCTACTCCACAACAGAAAAGCTGCATCAGTTGATATCCTATGTGTCACACAGATTTCAAAAAGACACAATTACTGATGGCCATACTATATCATCTTTCGACATTTGTTCATCTATATTTGCAAGATGTGTGACTTTTTAGTCTTTAGGCAGATGTGCATAACTGTGAAGTAGAATAACTTCATCCTAAAGGAAGCAAAATCCAAAGATTGTTAGGTTGGTTGGTTTATTTATTTCATGTATATACCAGGAGCCCCCGGTGGCGCAATGGGTTAAACCAGGGGTCTTCAAACTTTTTAAACAGAGGGCCAGATCACAGTCCCTCAAACTGTTGGAGGGCCGGATTATAATTTGAATAAAACATGAATGGATTCCTATGCACACTGCACATATCTTATTTGTAGTGCAAAAAAACCCCCTTAAAAACAATACAATAATTAAAATGAAGAACAATTTAAATATATATATAAATTTATTAGTATTTCAATGGGAAGTGTGGGCCTACTTTTGGCTGATGAGATAGGATTGTTGTTGTTGTTGTGTCCTTTCAGGTCATTTCAGACTGAGCAAGGGCCGTGTAAATGACCTTGGAGGGCCGCATCCGGCCCCGGGCTTTAGTTTGAGGACCCCTGGGTTAAACCCTTGTGCCGGCAGGACTGAAGGTTCAGTATTTGTGCAACAGAGTAGAAACAAATGGTAAATAATGAGCAACACTAAAAAAAACCCCAAAAACAGGGGAATTCCAGACAAGAAACCATCAGGGCCAGTTGACACCTCCCAACAATGAATTCCCCCATGTAAGAAGCAGCCAGGTATTGAAGCTGCAAGGCCATTCAATGTTAATCAAGGTGGCCAACTGCAACATTCACCCCTGCCTCCAGCAGACAAGAGTTCTTTCTCCCACCCTGGGCATTATATATATATCACTTGGCTAGTTTCCAACAGACCTCACAACCTCTGAGGATGCCTGCCAGAGATGTGCACAAAACATCAGGAGAGAATGCTTCTGGAACATGGCCGTACAGCCCGGAAAACTCACAACCCAGAGATTCCTGATTTGACAGTCTTCAACAACACAGCGTGGAAATAATTTCCATCAGGCCTCTCTCTGCAAGCAGGGTTGCACCAGCACTTTAAAGTTTGACACTACCTTTAACCACCATGGCTCAATGCTATGGAATCCTGGGAGTGGTAGCTTGGGTGACACACCAACCCTCTTGGGCAGAGAAAGCTAAAGACCTTGTAAAACTACAACTCCCATGATCCTATAGCATTGAGCCACAGCAGTTAAAACGGTATCAAACTGCAGCATATTGATAATGTAGATACACTAAGGGTTTACAGATTGAACATTAGAAAGGTTCTTCACATTTCCTGGTTAGAAGAGAGAATTTCAGCAAGTGTTGTCTACACTGCAGAATTAATGCAGTTAGACCCCACTTTAACTGCCATGGCTGAATGCTATGGAATCATGGGAATTGGGAGATTTGCAGGGCCTTTATAGATTTCCCTGACAAAGAGTGCTGGCTTCTCAGCGAACTCAAACTCCAATGGAAGTTAAAAGTGGGATCAAACTGCATTAATTCTACAATACAGATGCACCCCAGGTAACAACCAACGCCCTTGTCAACCTTTTCTTCTACACAGTCCTCAAAAGTACAAGCGCTGCTCTCCAGTTTTCCATCGGGCAATTTTGGTTTTCTGCATGGAAGCCAACCAAGTCCCCGCGATCTTGGGGATTGGGGCGTCCCTCCCTGCTACTTCCTCGCGCGCTGAGGCTAGTGAGGCTCGCGGGCAGCGCGCGACTCTTTTTGCCCGGGCTTCCGGCTGGGTCTCAGCTGATTCATTGGCTTCGGCCGCCCAGACGGGTCGGCGCCTGGCGCGTGACATCACCCATTCACACTTCGGCCTCGCTGGCGCCGCCCGGGCGGTCTCCCTGGCAACGGGGACGCCGAGCTCGCCTCAACGACTTCCAGCTGTATCAGCCCAGAACGAGAAAGAGGGAGGAAGGGAGGGAGGGGCGAGCGCATCTAACTGCGCCTGCGCGGGAGAAGTTGCCTTCCTAGTTAATGTGGAAGAGAGGGACCTGCTTCTTTGACTGAAGGAATTCGCACTGCAGAATTCGTGCAGCTTGACCCCACTTTTAACCGTCATAGCTCAGTGCTTCGAATCCAGAGACTTGAAGTTTGATGAGGCACTAGCACTCATTGGCACAAGGCCATGTGAAACTACAATCCAAGAGTGTAGATGCGTTCTTGGAGGGTATAAATTCGGGGGGGGGGGGGGGGGGTCATCATAAAATCAAAGTCAACAGTGATGGTGGTTAACAGAAAATATGTTATTGGAGAGCTAGTGAGGGGGCAAGCAGTCCACAAGTAAAAAAAAATCCAACTTACATTTTTTTTTGTCGTGTCATGAGTGACTTGAGAATCTGCAAGTCGCTTCTGGTGTGAGAGAATTGGCTGTCTGCAAGGATGTTGCCCAGGGGATGTTTTGATGTTTTATCACCCTTGTGGGAGGCTTCTCTCATGTCCCCGCATGAGGAGCTGGAGCTGATAGAGGGAGCTCATCCGCGCTCTCCCCGGATTCGAACCTGCGACCTGTTGGTCTTCAGTCCTGCTGGCACAAGGGTTTAACCCACTGCGCCACTGTGGCAATTTACATGACTTAGGGCCCTTCCACACAGCCCTAGATTCCAGAATATCAAGGCAGAAAATCCCACAATATTTGCTTTGAACTGGGTTATCTTAGAGGTGACATGGTTTTTAAAAGGGGGAACTTTCAGAGATGTTCCCAATGCCTATATGTCATGATTTACTGCCACATTAGCCTATTTCTGCCATAAGCTTATGTTTATTTATTTACTATACTTGTATACCACCTTTCTCAGCCTTATCGGTGACTCAAGGTGGTTTACAACAAGTCAGTACACATAACAACAAAATACAAATTAAACATTAAAACAATATAAAACCACAACAAAAGCAATCTATATAAATAAAAATGTAATGTTTGTTTGTGGGATTAACAGAACTCAAAAACCACTGGACTAATTGACACCAAATTTGGACAGAATATGCCTAACAACCCAATGAGTGAAGATCACTCCAAAAATGATTTTGTCATTTGGGAGTTGTAGTTGCTGAGTTATAGTTCACTAACAATCAAAGAGCAATCTGAACTCCACTAACAATTGAACTGAACTAAAATGGCACACAGGACTTCCAAGACCAACAGACAACTTAGAAGGGTTTGGTTGGCATTGACCTTGACTTTTGGAGTTATAGTTTACCTAAACCCAGAGAGCACTGTGGACTCAAACAATGATGAATCTGGACCAAACTTGACACGAATACTCCAAATGCCCAAATATGAACATGGATGGAGTTTCGTGGAAATAGACCTTGACATTTGGGAGTTGTAGTGACTGGGGTGTATAGTTCACTCACAAATAGCATTCTGAACCCCACCAACGACAGAATTGGGGCAAACTTCCCACACAGAATCCCCATGACAAACAGAAAATACTTAAGGCCATCCAGCCATAGATATAGATAGATATATATGCATAATTCACACACACATAGATTTGAAAGGGACCCCTAAAGAAGGGCAATTCTATGTTGCATGCTCCAGAGTAGGCAAACCAGATGATCTCTACATCATCACTGACAAAGAAACAGCAAGAAATACTGTTTACCCACAAGCAGAAAGAAATTACATATATTACAAACCAACACTTTCTCATTACTTTATTTTCCAGATCACCAGACTGGACCACAGCAATGCCTGGCAGGGGACAGCTAGTAAAAACAATAAAAACCAACATCATTATCACCAGTGTCTCCTAGTTAAATAACATTGTCCAAGTTCCATTGTCGAGTGATTCCATTTCCTATGTCAGTTATTCTGCATTTGTAAATGCTTGCTCATATAACCATGCCTTAACTTGTCTCCAAAACATTAAGAATGAGGGAGCCAATCTGATCTCCTTAGGGAGTGCGTTCCATAGCCGAGGGGCCATCACAGAAAAGGCCCTGTCTCGTTCCTGCCAAATGTACTTGTGATGAGGGCAGGATCAAGAGCAGGGCCTCCCCGGACGATCTTAAAGTCCTAGATGGTTCATAAGGAGAGATGCATTCGGACAGGTAAATTGGGCCAGAACTGTTTACAGAAAATGCTGATTATTTGAGAAAACCTGCAGAGAAGGAGTTACTATTCAAGTATAGAATCATAGAATCAGAGTTGAAAGACACCTCACGGGCCATTAAGTCCAACCCCCTGCCAAGAAGCAGGAAAATTGCATTCAAAGCACCCCTGACAGATGGCCATCCAAAGAAGGAGCTTCCACTACACTCTGGGGCAGAGAATTCCACTGCTGAACAGCTCTCACAATCAGGAAGTTCTTCCTAATGTTCAGGTGGAATCTCCTTTTATCCGGATAACAGTACATCCTGACAAAACTGGCTAGCTGGTGGCTAGTTAGAACCCCCAAGGTCCCCAGTTGCTCTGGAGCCATGTTTACTAAGAGATAAGATACAGTCATGGTCAGCGAACAATAGACTATAGTTGTGTTATAGTTGTGCCATTGTTGGGATCCCATTTGTGCTTATAATGTCAGTCAAAATCATAAACAACCAATGAGCAACTGTATAGCTAGCTTAGACCAATGAATTGATTTGTCTTTGGAAACCAATGAAAACGTGTATTTTATTTACCGCCAGAAATGATAAAAACCCTGCAGCTCCATTGGGGGTTGCGACAAACCCTTTCATTGCATTCCTGTATGCTTGTTTGTTGTTATTGCTATGGCCTCTCAATAAATAGTTGTTATTTTTTTTTGCAGTTTTTTGCAATTAAGTGGTGTCCTTCCTCACCCTCCCCATTGGAAAGGGGGCTCCTGCTTTTTGGGAAATATTTTGGTTTCCTTGCCTCTACAATCTGAGCCCATACTCAGATAATTTGCGATTTTCTCCCTTGATATTCTGGAATATAGCGCTGTGTGGAAGGGACCTCAAAACAGAATAACCCATAATATCAGCTCTGAACCATGGAGCCCCCCGGTGGCACAGTGAGTTAAACCCTTGTGCTGGCAGGACTGAAGACTGGCAGGTTGTGGGTTCAAATCCGAGAAGAGCGTGGATGTCAGCTCCAGCTCCCCATGTGAGGACATGAGAGAAGCCTCCCACAAAACATCCTGGCATCCCCTGGGCAATGTCCTTGTAGATGGCCAACTCTCTCACACCAGAAGCAGCTTGCTGTTTCTCAAGTCACAATTGACACGGGGGAAAAAAAGAAGCTTTGAACTGGGTTATCAGAGTCCACACTGCCATATATCCCAGTTCAAAGCAGATATTGTGGAATTTTATTCATCTGTGTGGAAAGGGCCTGAGACAACAGGAAGTGAGAAAAATCTATCTCTGAGAAGGGAAATTTACTCCTGGAAGACTCCTCAGGGAGAAGAGATGTCTCCACTAAAGCTTTCTCACCAGTCCTTGTTTCCACCACAAGCCATTTTTTTCACAAGCCAATTATCACAGGGACAGAAAGTGAGGTGAAATCGTCTGAACTGGGGCCCCAGCAGCAGAACAAACACCACAGAGGTGTTAACCCTTCCTTGTGCTATCCAAAGCTGATATATAGATAGATAGCTGGAGTTACATTTTGAAAATGTACCTGTTTCGACTTACAAACAAATTCAACTTAAGAACAAACATGCAGAAGCTATCTTGTTCGTAACTTTGGGACTGCCTGTACTCTGAAAAATCTTAAGAAAGAAAGAGGAGTTGATGTCCTACTCCTGACTCTTGCACAGCCCTCCATAGATTTAAGATGAAACAGACACTTCATCACACTAGAGAAAAAAAATCCACTTAAAATCTGGTTGCTGCTTCCTGCAGAATTCTGAGGTTTGTAGTTTAGTGAGGCTGTTAAAGGCTCCTCTCTAAACTACAAACCCCAGAATTCTGCAGGAGGCAGAAACTGGGTTTTAAGTGGATTCATTCTCTAGTGTGATATAGAGTCTGGAAATTTCCCTTTGGCGACTATAACTTCCAGAACACTATCACAAGTTCTGGCCATTATGATTGGGGGATGCTAAAAGTTTTAATTTAAAAAAGAGAGTAGTGTTTCAATGTTTTATTTTGTGTCAAAAGCATTGCGTAAACAAATTAGTATAAAACTGGAAAAATAGAGAGAACACAAGTGACTAAATAATTTTAGACCAAAAATGGGCAACAGCGACAGCACTGCCTGTTCATTCTCAGTGCATGAGGCAGGGTACTGTGGGCAAGCATACAGATACTGGGAATCTGTTTGTGTGCCAAGTATCTATATATATAAATCTGTTAGGTTGGTTCAACGGGACAGCAAAACTCCACAACCCCCCAACGAAACTGCACCAAAATTGCCATGCCCCAAGGACAACCTACTCGGTACAAACTAATCCACTCAGATTTGATCCACTCAGATAAATCGCCAAAACAACTGAGCATGCGCACTGGAGCAAAGTCCCCAGCGCACGCACACACATGGCTGAACGGCCAACGCACCCTCTGCACTTCCCTCCCTCCCTCGCCCCACCCAGCATGAACACATCACCGCCCACACACACACACACACACACACAACGCAACTTCCCCCCGCCCCCTTCCCTCCACCCCCTCCTTCATCTTACCCCTCCCATGCTGCCTCCAAGCCCCGCTCCGCACACTCCAAGCCTCGCCGCGCCGCATCCCCACCGGAAAGACACGCCCCCTCCCTTCGCCCCACCCCTTCCCTCCGTGATTCACTCCTGGAAGGAAAGGGGTGGGGCGGGCGTGTCTGACCGGAGAGGGAGGGAGGAGAGAAGGAGTGAGTCATGGAGGAAACGGGTGGGGCGAAGGGAGGGGGCGTGTCTTCAAAGTCGCCTCCTCCCTTCGCCCCCACCCCTTCCCTCCCTGACTTACTCCTTCCCTCCTCCCACCCCCTCTGGAAAGACACGCCCCCTCCCTTCGCCCCACCCCTTCCCTCCATGACCTTGAGTATGGGAGTTGTAGTTCACCGACATCCAGACAGCACTGTGGACTCAAACAATGATGGATCCGGACCAAACTTGGCATAAGCATTCAATACGCCCAAATATGAACACAGATGGAGTTTGAGGGAAATAGACCTTGACATTTGGGAGTTGTAGTCACTGGGATTCAGAGTTCACCAACACTCAAAGAGCATCCTGAACCCCACCAACGACAGAATTGGGGCAAACATGCCACACTGAACCCCCCATGACCAACAGAAAATACTCAAGTTTACACACAAGCATAAAGAAGGGGGAGGAAGGAGGGATGCCAGAGAGAGAAAGAGAGAGAGAGAGAGAAAGAGGGGAAAGGAAGGAGTGTGAGAGAGAGAAAGAGGGAAAAAGAGCGAGGGAAGGAAGGAAGAGAGGCCAGGCAGAGACTTCAAAACTCTTACTAAAAGCCACAGCAACGCGTGGCAGGGCACAGCTAGTTGACTATAAAATTTCAAAAGCCGGTTTTCAGCTTTGGGGCCCAAGGGCTTGATTTGCTCTATCATAAAGTCATCAAGGCCAGGTGCGTTACCAGTTTTACATTGCTTAATATCTTCTCTGAGTTCTTTCAGGTTTCGGGGAGATGACAACTGGTGGGTTTCAAGTTCTGGTGCCCTGTTGATTTTCACCTTTACTCTGCTGCAGTTGGTTTTCCCATTCTGAATTAGCTAGTATGATATCTGGTCTGGTGCTACATTTGCATGTCCACAGTTGACCAGAGGGCACTATCCAGGCATCTCATCAATTAGGCTCTTTGCCTACTCTTGGACATATCAAGATTCTCAAGCAGCTCTATCCAGTGGTCTTCCTGGCTGTAGGTATTTTTGGCCTGCTGCTATAGTCTCATTGCTGTATGGATTCTCTTGAAATAATCTGAGAAATTATTGTAGCCGGTTTAGCGATTCTTCATTTAGGCCTGGTAGGTAGCTTGTGTGATAGCCTCTAGTGATTGAGAGCTTCAAGGATCTTTTTGCAGATTCTACAAACAGGTCAGAGCTTTCAATAGATGGTTCTATATCAGAAATAGCTGCTTCCAAGTTCTCTGAAAACTCTGTCCAGTTAGCTTTATTGAAATTATATCTTCTGTGGAAAGGGACACATTTTGGTCTTACAGCTGCATATACTTGGCAACATATTGGACTGTGTTGAGTATTAGGTATTGGGTTTAATACCCTTTTAATGCATTGATGGACTATGCTATCATTTACAATAATCATAACCTTTGGAAAGGTATGACTTTGTTAGAGATCATAAACTTTTGTAAAGTACAATCTTCCTGAGAAGCGTTAAAAACTCGCTTGAGTCAACCTTCTCTTCAGTGGTATATATCCACATGTACTTATGCAAGGCGATTAGGTACATTGCATATCAGTCCAGTTACAGATAGGATTTGAAGTAGTTTCTCTGTGCAGGTAACACAGGACATTTTTCTTATAATCAGCAGTCTGAAGTCTAAAGCATTCCTGTGGTCTGAGAGTCTAATGGCATCTCTAAAGCCACTGACTTCTAAAATGGAGTCTGAGCTCGGAACAGTCCTAGATCTGGCCAAATGATCTGCAGCCCCTCCCACAGCATAGAGTTAAGGAAAGCTGCATACATTACATATAAAATACAGTAAGAAATCTGAATGATATACAAACAAATTACTAGTGGAGGCTTGAAGAAGGTTGCTATTTCCAACAGTCCTGTCTCTTGCACAGCCTTCCATAGATTTAAGATGAAATGGTCAGAATCTGGGAATTTCCCTTTGGGGACTACAACTCCCAGAACACCAGCACAGGTTATGGCCATAATGATTGGGGGATGCTGACAGTGTAGCTAAAACAAGAGTAGTGTTTCAGTGTTCTGCTTGGCAGCTTCTGCTGGGATAGAAAGAGCTGATTGTTGTCCCAGAAGTTAAAAAAAATAGAAATAGTCTAGACAAGTAAAAAAATTCTGCCAAAATAATCTGGGTCATCTTTATGGATGGGTGGGGAGTTGATTAAGAGCTCACATCAAGCTTTTAAAAAAGTGTTTCTAGCCCAAAGTTTCATTATTACGGTTTGAGAGTGAAATGAATACAACTGTGCAATATATATTGGGGTGCAATGTGCTAGCGCATGATAGAAGTGCTTTCCTCTCCACAAAACAAAGTTAGGTGTAAGTGCTATGTCTGTTGGAGCATATATCTTTGAACTAGTCTAACTGTAGAAGTCACCCACAGCATGAATACTTTATACTTATCAATTAGGTGATCCCTCGTTGTCCGAGTAGGGTGATCCTTCAGAGTCAGTGTGCAGTGTGCGGTGGGTCCGTAGGTGACTGTGGAGCCCTATTCTTGATCTGCATCTTCTCCCGCAGTGAGGGCATTGGTTTCCAGGTGGAAGGCGGTCCCAGTCAGGGTTGGCTTGACGCGCCTTCCTCTTGGCACGTTTCTCTCTTTCGCCTTCCTTTCGTGCCTCTTCAAATTCTATAGTGTCTATGCCAGAGTTTTTAAGGTTGGCTTTGAGTCCATCTTTAAATCTCTTTCCCTGTCCACCAACATTCCATTTTCTGTTCTTGAGTTCAGAATAGAGCAACTGCTTTGAGAGATGGTGGTCAAGCATCTGGACAAGCATCTGGACAACTCTGCTGGTCCAGCGGAGTTGATGGCGGAGGACCATCGCTTGAGTGCGGGTGGTCTTTGCTTCTTTCAGCATGCTGACATTTGTCCACTTGTCCTTCCAAGAGATTTTCAGGATTTTTGACATTTTAATAGACTTGATAACCAGGACTGAAATCTCTAGGGATGCACCTACATAGTAGAATTAATAGAATTTGATTCCGCGTTGACTGTTGTGGCTCAGTGCTGTGGAATTTTGGGAGTTGAAGTTTTACAAGGCCTTTAGCTTTCTCATGCTCAAAAGTGCTGGTTGCCTCAGCAAATTGCAATTCCCAGAATTCTATTCTATTGAGCCATGGAAGTATTAATAAACTCAATGTAAATGTTTATTTTAATTGTGTGTTGTGATTAAGACATTGAATAGTTGCCTATGTGTAAAATCACCTTGAGTCCCTTTCGGGGTTGAGAAGGGCGGGGTATAAATATGGTAAACTAACAAACAAATAAATAAAAGTGGTGTCAAACTTCATTAATTCTTCCATATAGATACACCCTTGATTTGAGAAACAGCATACCTCTGACTGTAAAAAGCTGCAGAGTATGACAGATATCTAATTACCTTAAGTGCTGTGTTACCAAAGCCTTCATTAAATGGAACATTGTAAGGGCAAAAGCAAGCAATACCATCAAATGTGTATATTTCAATTGGAGACAGATTCAGAGTCATGCCTAAGTCATTTCTGGAAGTGGAGGTTAAACCCAAGAATATCTGTCGGGACACTTTTCCACAATGCCTTGAATAGTTGCTACACAAAGGGTGCATCTTTACTGCAGAATTAACGGAGTTTTACACTACTTTACCTGCCATGGTTCAATGCTATGGGATCATAGTTGTAGTTGTACATGGCTTTAGCCCTCTACTAAAGAGAACTGATGCCTCACCAAGCTACAAATTCCAGCATTCCATAGCATTGTCCCATGGCAATTAAAATAGTGTCAAACTGCTTTAATTCTGTAATTTAGGTGCACTTGAAGTGACAGTCTATGTGCCAGTGCCAATTGCTGGAGAGTTTCCAAGAGAGAAAGAAACAACTATAAGAGGTACTGTTCTAGGACACATTGGAGGGAAATATTTGCTGGTCCCCCACATCAGATACCTTAAAAACCTGCTGTAGGGAATTCTGTATATACTTGATTAAAAGTTGAGTTTTTCCGTTGGGTGCTTCCTCCCCTTTCGACATAGCAATCCAGCTGGATCTCTGTGCTGAGAGAGGAGGAGAAGAAGGCATGTGGCCTCTCCCCTCAGTATAGCAATTCAGGTGGGTTGCTGTGCTGAAAGGGGAGTAGAAGAAGGTGCGTGGCAGATGAGCCACACACCTTCCCACTGGGCCTGGCCTCGCCTCTTGGCACAGCAACCCAGCTGGATCTCTGTGCCGAGAGAGGAGGAGAGGAAGGCGCGCAGCCTCTCCTCTCAGCACAGCAACCCAGTTGGGTTGCTGTGCCAAAAGGAGAGGAGAAGCTGCATGCCTTTCTCTTCTTCCCTCTCAGCACCAGCGACCCAGCTGGGTCTCTGTGCCTAGAGAGGAGAAGAGGAAGGCATACGGCCTCTCCTCTTCTCTTGGCACAGCAACCCAGCTGGAGAAGCTGCATGCACCCTTTTTAAAAACCTGTTAGATATGGATCCCAAAAGTTCTAATCCTGGACCAAAATAGAACTAGTTTACTGTTTTTCTTTGAAATAAATATTCAAAAACACATAACCTACGGATGCCTCAATTAATGTAATTTTATTGGTATCTATTTTTATTTTTGAAATATACCAGGAGCTGCTGCATTTCCCACCCTAGGCTTATACTCAAGTCAATAAGTTTTCCCAGTTTTTGTGGTAAAATTAGATGCTATGGCTTATATTCGGTTTGGCTTATACACAATTATATATAGGGCATTTCTTGTCCTAAATGGAAAACATCTGTTGGATCTTGGGCAATGAAAGCGAGACAGCAGAGGTTAAATTGTAGCTGAGACTTTACGTGTATAATAAATGTCTTACACATCCTGAGCACACGGAATTGGGTGAGCTATCAATGAGATAAAGAAACAATGGTTCAATGAATCTAAATTATGTCCATTCACTCATCAGAAGAAGTTGGCTTAGTACTGGGTCACCAGGCCTGTAGCGAGGGGGCGGTTTTAGGGGTTCAAACCCCCCCCGAAATGTTTCAGATTTTTTTAAAAAAAAACCTGGTTTACTCATGAATTTTAACTGGTTAACCAAATCCCCATGCTAAGTCTATGAGATGCAAAAAATTAAGAGTTCCTCCAGAACTGCAAGCACTATCTCAGGCAAATATCTCAAGCAATAATAGCCGATGTAGTGAAGCAACCAGGTTGGGTGTGTGTGTGTGTGTGTGTGTGTGTTGAATGTGTGTGTTGAATGCTCTCATTAAGGAGGCCAGACTTGGTGGAGGTGGTTGACAGGGGCGGAGCTGCAGACTATTGAAGGCTGCTCTGCCCCCTGCTGTGCTCTTTGCTTCAGTGTGAGCTAGGAGGCAGGTTTCAACCCCCCCACTGCAAAATATTCACCCCCCCCGAAAATGTCAACCCCTCCCGAAATTTTTTTCTGGCTACGGCCCTGTGGGTCACACTGCCATTTTGTATATACATCCTTGAACTTGGTCAACATTACATACAGTTGGGTCTGCCATTTAGTTCAGAGTCCCTCTTTACTCTGATCTTATTTATGTATTCTAAATTTTACCATGTTGTTTACCATCTAAATAGTTTACCAAACTAAAGCCACCAAAGGAGTTTACACTAGTAGGACACTCCCTGCCTTTAGACTGGTGTTGAACAATGTACACATAGAGAGAAAAGGAAGGGAGGGGAAAAAAGCAAGTTTGGCTATCAGTTCTTGGCTTCTTAGAATCATAGAATCATAGAATCCTTTAGTTGGAAGAGACCTCGTGGGTCATCCAGTCCAACCCCCTGCCAGGAAATCATATTCAGAGTACCTTATTTCTTGCATGTTAAATTTGATCTTGTCTCAATCAAAGGTTCTTTAGATGTGTCTTTTTCTACTATTCCTCTCTTCATGTGTAATCTGGGTGCATCTTTCTCCTCTCCCTTTTGCTGAGATTTTTAATTAGCTTCTTTCTAGTGATACAGCTTTCTTTCCCCTAACTAGGAAAATCTGTACAAATAAGCTTTGAATTTTTAAAATGAACCATGACATGAGTCTTTCTCTGAGGATGCCTTTTTGTATTCACCATAACAATGCTGTTTCCTCCTTTGAGGCCATTCTGTAGACCCCTAAGAAGGGGAAGCTATCTGAACTTCATTTTGTTCCTGACATTGGAAGCCTAAATGCCCAGACAAGACTGGGATTTTTACTGAAAGATGTTTGGTTTAATAATCTTATCTCCAATTCCTCTCTTTCCTAAGATTTGTTAAATCATTTCAACTAAGTGATATTGTCTGTAATTCAAAGTGTCATCTCATTTTGCTCATCAATGCCATTTTTAACCAACCTTCTCATTATAATTATTATGAATATGGTTGGAATAACAGAGTCTATGCCCCCTTATGGTTTTCAAGAGCTAACTGCAAATTCATCTGTTATATCTGTAGCAATTTCCAAGTTGATGGGAAATGTGTTTCAGAACTTTTCCATAAAATGTTTTGAACCTCTGCCATTTGACCTGGCTCACTGTTTTGGCTTGTTTTTGAACCTTTGCCCAACAAAATTTTTTTGTGGTGATACTGGACACTATCAGACCCAAGAAAGGAAAACCACACATTTAGTGCAGCGATACATTTCATGGCAGTCAAGGGCTTTACATGATTGAAATGTGATCTAGAACTTGGAACAAGAACTGAATCCTACTTAATGTGCAGGTGTTCCAATAAGATAAGTCATTGCAAAAAGCATTATTATTATTATTATTATTATTTGTGGTAGTAGTTGTAGTACCCCGCTTTATCTCTCTAAAAAAGAGATCAAAGTCGCTCATAACAAATCCAATACAAAGCATTGGGTTTGTTGTTGTTGTTGTTGTTGTTGTTATGTGCCTGAGTCATTTCCATTGTAAGGTGTGATGTCGGTGTGTGTGGTTTGAAAACCCAAGCTCACCCAGTGGGTTTCCATGATCAAGTGGAGATTTGAACCCTGGTCTCAATAATTGTAATATTATGCTCAAACCACTTGATAGTGCAATAAGTTTTAAGGATTTGAGTAATTGACACCTGGCTGTAGCCCAGTGTCAGATCTATGTGTGTTTCTTCCAGAATTGCTAATATTGTGATGCAGTCTTCTTAGTTCAATAGACTTAGACAAAGCAAGAAGAAGCATTCTGATGTATGGAAGTGTATTTGCATTTTCTTGTATTTTAGAGAGGTATGCATATGTACTTTCCAGCTGATACAGGAATTTGAATTAAAATTGGGCTGGTTTGTTAAACTCAAATTCCAACATTTGGGATCATCTCTATTCTTGAATCAAGGTTTTGCAATTGTTTGGCAGTATACTGTAGTGCCAATTTCATGTTTTAGCAGCAACCCATCCATTCAGTAATGGATATCTCAGACATGCATTGGCAGACAACACTAAAAAAAACCCAGCATTTCTTCCCAAACAAAGTCCCGCTGTTATACCACATTCCTCCCTCCCTTACTTAGTCAATCCAAAATTATTAAAAAACTTTGGTGCAGATTTGGAACAAATTTGGCTTTTGATGTGTTTCACTACAAGTTTTCTGTTATCAGTTTGGGAACACTGCAAAAATTGCGTGTTCACTGCTATTTCAGAACCATATATTATAAAGCTGTATGTAGCCTGATTTGTTTTGTGTTGAATAATCTACTACGTATTGAACTAAATGTAGAATTTAGAGACATTTTGGTTCCCCACAGCTCCGATTTTTTTTTTACTATTTTGCTCCAAAGAGATGATTTCTTTGTACATTAGGTCTCAATCTGACTGGGAAGAGAATTTGTGTGCCAGAACAAATGAGGTCAGTGATGGAGCCTCCAATAATCATGTTCTAGACAGCCAAGTAAGTACAAAGTTTGAATATATTCAACTACAACCCATCTTGTCCTTGTGAAAGCTCAGGGTGAAACAGCATTAAGGAAAAAGAAAATAAATACTAACATTCAGTAAATAAAATAGCTATTTTCACTTTCCCACTGTGTGGAGCCACAGTGGTGCGGTGGGTTAAACCCTTGTGCCAACTGAACTGCTGACCTGAAGGTTGGCGGTTCAAATCTGTGAGATGGGGTGAGCTCTCAACTGTCAGCTCCAGCTTCCCATGTGGAGACACGAGAGAAGCTTCCCACAGGATTTTAAGACATCCGGGCATCCCCTGGGCAACGTCTCTGAAGATGGCCAATTTTCTCACACCAGAAGCAACTTGAAGTTTCTCAGGTCACTTCTGATATGATTTTAAAAAATCCTAGTGTTGCATCCTCCTCATAGTAGACTACCCTGTTATTCTTCTTCTGAAGTTGTGAATGTGATTTGCACAAGGTCATCCGGTGGGTTTTTATGGCTGAGCAGTGTCTTGAACCCTGGTTTCCAGAGTCCCACACTTAAACCACTACACCAGCTCTATAAAATAACATACTCAGCTCATAGTGTCAGGTTTAGTAAAAACCCTCCCTACTAGAGCTTTGCTGTGCCCTTGGCTTGTTCCTGAGCTTTCTTTTCTTTCCTCCTTCTCAAAAGTCTGCTGGTTTGATCTCTCAGTTCCCTTATATCTCTGCTAACGGGGAAGTGCAGTCTGTCATGTAAAAGTCCATTGATTCACATCCCCTCCATTTCACAGGATTCAATTTTGTTTCAAACTGTTATTTCTTTTCTTAACATCTATGTAGGATATTAACATCTATATAGGATAAGGCTCATTGAACCCCTAGTGTTGTTATGTTGTGGGTTGTTTTTTTCAAACAAAGTATCCCAATAGGAATGTGGTCTGGAATGTGTGTCCATACATGTAATCCGTCAAAACATTGGGTTAATAGTGCCACACTTGCACAAGTGCATTTTTAAAACTTGTAAAATGCATTTTTCTCTTTGACAGTTTTTGAATAAGTTAGAAGATAGATGAAGTCACATTTCTTTTTTTATACTCTGGCAGGCATTATAGGAATGATACAAACATATTTTTGAAGTGAATCTGATGGTAAAAAGTGTTGTTTTGACAACCCAGGAGAATTTGTCTTAATGGTCTATTTATTAAGTCTGGAAAAGACATAATGCTATTAATCTCCTAACTGTGTTTAAAAAATTGAAAATGGATTATGGGTTGATCTTTCCATGCAATTTAAATTCTACCTCTCTTTTGTGAGCATTAACAACAACATAGCATGATATTTGCATTTGTACTCCTCACTGTTAAATCTGACCAGGAACTGAACCAGCCTCAAAGTGTGCTCTGTTCAAAAAGTAGTCTTGGTTAACTTTAATTATGGTTAGTGTTGGTGCAAGTATAACAATAAATCATGCTTAATGTCAAGAAGGGAAAAAAGGGAACATCTTACTTGGAGAATGTTTAGGAAATTCCTAATAAGTAGCATTTGAGAAACAGAATATGTAGAAGAGGGAGTATGGCAAGCACAGAGAGATTGGTTTTTTTAAAAAAATACAATTATTAGCAATTTACTCAGCATAATTATGAATTATCCTCTACTCAACTTCTCCCATCGCACACTTTAAGTGTAACCAAAGATATATGACAGCAACAGACCATAATCAATACCTAGAGCAGTGTTTCTCAACCTTCCTAATGCTACGACCTCTTAATACAGTTCCTCATGTTCTGGTGACTCCAAACCATAAAATTATTTTTGTTGCTACTTCACAACTGTAATTTTGCTACTGTTATGAATTGTAATTTAATTATCTGATATGCAGGATGTATTTTCAATCACTGAACCAAATTTGGCACAAATACCCAGTACGACCACATTTGAATACTGGTGGGGTTCAGGCAAATTGATTTTGGGAGTTGTAGTTGCTGGGATTTATAGTCCACCTACAATCAAAGAGCACTCTGAACTCCACCAACAATGGAATTGAACCAAACTTGGCACACAGAACTCCCATGACCAACAGGAAGGGTTTGGTGGGCATTGATCTTGAGTTTTGGAGTTGTAGTTCACCTATACCCAGAAAGCACTGTGAACTCAAACAATGATGGATCTAGACCAAACTTGGCACAAATTCTCAATATGCCCAAATGTGAATACTGGTGGGGTTTGGGGGAAATAGAGCTTGTTATTTGGGAGTTGTAGTTGCTGGGATTTATAGTTCACCTACAATCAAAGAGCATTCTGAACTCCACCAATGATAGAATTGGGCCAAACTTCCCACACAGAACCCCCATGACCAACAGAAAATATTTTTTTTCTGATGGTCTTTGGCGACCCCTCTGACACACCCTTGCGACCCCCACAGGGGTCCCGACCCCCAGGTTGAGAAACCCTGACCTAGAGTGTTAATCCTGATAGCTTCCAAAACACTGTATAGTTCAACTGTGCCATGTCTAGAAAATGCATGTGTTATGAATGGGTGCCATGTAGTTTCCAAATGTCTTCAGTTGTTTTGGTTCTGCCAAGACAAAGACTGAGTGTCAGTTTCCCTTAACAATATAAGAGGTTAAACTCTGCACAACCAGTTGTGAATTGATAAACCTAAGCACATTCTTGCTATCCTTGTTGCACACAGAAAAGCAGATAAAAGATCTGTACATGGGACCTTTTCCAATTCCCTTATCATGAATTGGTAGGAGCCCCTGGTGGCGCAGTGGGTTAAACCTTTGTGCCAGCAGGACTGAAGACCAACAGGTCGGAGGTTTGAATCCAGGGAGAGTGCAGATGAGCTCCCTCTGTCAGCTCTAGCTCCTCATGTAGGGACATGAGAGAAGCCTTCCACAAGCATGGTACAACATCCAAAACATCCGGGTGTCTCCTGGGCAACGTCCTTGCAGACAGCTAATTATCTCACACCAGAAGCAACTTGCATTTTCTCAAGTCGCTCCTGACATGAAAAAAAAATATCATAAATTGGTAAGATCAGTAAGGAACTTAAAAAGCATATGTTTTGACTAGTTATTTTGTTAATCCAGTCTGGAATCTCCAACCAAATTAGAATTATTTTAGTCCAGCAGAATGCATTTGTGTTCCAATGAGCCAACATTATTACAGCCGCTCCAATATTTATCTGAAAAATCATTCTTGATTCTGTGTTAGCTTAAGGGTCCCAAATATCAGTGATACATCACTTGAATAGTAATTTCTTTTACTTTTGAAGACAACATTGCATATTGGAGAGATCTCCAAATTCCGTGCCATTAATTTTTTAAAAACTCTTCTCCAAACTCGTCTTCCCAGGCATCCTTAGATCTTTTAGTAGATTCATATTTAATATTAATAATCATTTTACAATTCAGAGGCCAATCTCTTAATTCTGTTGGTAGCATCAAGGAAATGTGTTTCAAAAGCTGTAAGGGAAAGACATTTATTCAGCCAACTGGCTGTATATTCTTCGAATGATTCTTCTAATTGTCATTCCGATACAGGCCCATCATTTATAAACAAGTCTCTGAGCCTATGTGCACATTTTTCTTTCCAAAATGATGAACTCATTAAATTTATTGCCTTGTTGATAATTAGGGTGTTTTAAGAAGGGGCATAACAATGATTGAGATGGGGCAAATATTTTAATAAACTATACCCTGAGCATCTCAAATACAAAAGGTTTCTCACTCTGCTTCATTTTTTCCCTTAAAAATACGTTTGTTTATTGTTTTATACTGCTTATTGTTTAAATTGTCTATTTTGCTTTATTTTGTTTGTATTTTATATTGCTTTGTCATGTCATTACCTGTTTTATTTTATTTTGTGTATATTATTCATTGTATTTATTTATGTTTTAAGCCATTCTTTTGGATAGTTGTTGCCGGATATAAATAAAGATGATGACGATGAAGATGATGATTATTAGAAAGAAAACACATTTACAAATACATACAAACACACATCATACTTTAAAAATAATCTCTGATGATTTCCTGCAAGCTAATAGAAAGATGAAGGAATTGGGTATATTTATTGTTGTCCTTTTTCATTTGACCTCATTGGAACGTTCCATTAGATTTAATAAACTGTATAGGGTGCATCAACTAAAATCCCAAATGTTATTTCTCTAAATTATGAAACTCAAACTCTTCCATTTTAACTAAATTATATTCTGTCCTATTAAATCACCCTTCCCACAATAAACTTTTTGACATTTCTCACATTCAGATGTTTTATCCCAGGCTATTTTGATGCTGGATTTTGAATATCGTTTTATACAGAATCCTTTGTCTTTCATTACAACATCTTATAAAACTATACTACAGAGCTTTCCTTCTTTCCTGTTTCTCATTTCTTTTTTCATTGTCTATTTGCTGATAATGAGAGGTATTTTGTTCAGTCTCAGGAATGAGAGAGAAAATGCTCCACATTTCATTAGTAGCAAAATCAATTATTACTTTTTTTGAAGGGTGGGGGGAACTACCTGCTTTCAATTAAGCAGGAAATTATCTAACCGATTACTTAATTTACTCTGCCCGGCAATCCCACAACTGCTTTATGCTGAATGAAGCATGAAATTAAATATGTAACAACTACCCTAATGGTTATGTTTTGAGAATACTGGATTTTTGAAAGCACTGGTGCCAGTTTGTAACAAAAAAAAAAAAACCCTAAGAAGATATTATTGTTGTAGTAAAACATTTGTTATCCAAAAAGATCTATTTTGTTAACAGATTATTTCAACTTTTAACGTATAATAAAAATAGCATGCATTTGGATGCTGGCTCATTTCCCTTTCCCTTATGTTTTGAAACAGTATGGATTTCATTTCCCTCCATCACTATCAATTTAGAGCTGGCATTACAGATGAGTTGATGATAATGGAATACCAACAATGGAATTATATTTTGATATAATTCTTATCTTAGTAATTAGTTTTGTTATTTTGTTCATGAAAACATAATACGAACCCCCCTGGATCAGATGAACAACCCATCTAGTTTAGCATTTCTCACAAGCCTAACATGAATACGATATTACTCTTCCAATTGTCTTCCTCAGTACTGAGAAGAATATGGTCTCTAATAGTAGAGACAATCTGTACCCATCATAACGTAATGGTTTGATTGTCTTCCCTGTAACAAGCGGACTCTTACTATGTGCCCTGAATCTTCCATTATTCCTTTTATTTTCTCCCATTATTCAGCTCCATTTTCAGTGGATTGATGGCCTGATTTCATAACAGAAGGGGAGTTTTACCTATTGGCTTCCTGCAGAGCATGCACAATTTATATACCTATTTTATAAACCAATTTCTGTCTGTGAGTGCCACTGCTTTATATAGCCTGCATGGTGCCATCAACACCAAGGGGAACAGAAAGGAATAGTACTGCAATCCCACACTACAGCATTTTTGTTGTAAGTGTGGTTGAAACTATAGTGGGTCCATGGTATCTTCTGAGATTTGATTCTGGGATCTCTTCCAGATACCAAACCCCCTAGATGCTCAAATCCCACTATATATAATGGCATGGTAAAAGCAATGTTTGCTCTTTTGGATTTTTGAAGCTGTGTCTAGTAAATCTGTGGATGTAAAATTCATGGAAAAAGAGGGCAAACTATATGTTCCTTTGATTTCCCAGTGCTTCCCAAGTGAGAAACTTCTATCCCCCTTTCTCTAAGGAAATAACAGATGGCAGCCATCCACACTACATAATTATATTGGTATTATTCGATCTGAGCTGCCATGGTTCCATCCTATGGAATCCTGAGATTTCTTGTTTGGTGAAACGGTAGAGTGTTGTGGCTGCGCATTCTAAATAGCACTCTCTAATGGCCAGTCCTGGGATGCCAAAAATAGACAATGACAGTTAAAGTAGAATTATATTGCTATAATTCTGTAATATGAATGGACTTCATAATACAGCCACCCACTCATTGTTTTTAGACCTGCCCAAGAGCTTGCATGTTCTTAAGAAGATGGCAATTCTTTATTTCTTTAAGGAAAAGAACCCAAAGGAATGTCATGTCACAAACATCGGATCTTGAGTTTGCAATGCGGGGTTGCTGCATTGTGTAGAGATAGGAGCTGTGTTGACAAGATGGATTTTCCTCCTTTCTCTTTTTTCTGAATCAGTAATTGACTAGGCACAAGGAGTATTGAGTAAAAAGGACTGGACCATCAGGAACTAGGGATCAGGAAAAAAAAGATCAATCAAGATAACAAAGCAAACTAGAGGCAAAAAAAACAGACATGAAACATGGCAAAGCCTAGGCAAACCTCATTGTCCAAGCAAGATTCCACTGTAGTAGGAAGTACAGGCAGTTCCCAAGTTACAAACAAGATAGGTTCTATAGGTTTGTTTTTAAGTTGAATTTGTTTGTATATCGGAATAGGTACATTTAAAAATGTAACTCCAGCCAAATATCTATCTATCTATCTATCTGTCTGTCTGTCTGTCTGTCTGTCTATCTAAGCTTTGGATAGCCCAGGGAAGGGTTAATAGTACCTCTGTAGTGTTTGTTTTGCTGTCTGCCTCTGTTCAGAAGATTTCACCTCACTTTTTGTACCTGTGATCATTTGATTTTGAAAAATTTGACTTGTTGTGGAAACAAGGATTGGTGATAAAGCTTCAATGGAGACACCTTTCCTCCATGGTAACTTTTTCCAGGGGTGAATTTCTCTTCAAAGGGGTAGATTTCTTTCAGCTCATGTTGTCTCAGCCCTGTTCTTAACTTTTAGTCATTTATAAGTCAGATGTCTGAATTTTAAAAGCTTTAATGCCTAAGAGGTGGTAGTGATCAAGTCAAGGAGGTGGCATGGATCACTGTACTGGCAAACAGTCACTCAGGGCCCTTCTACACAGGACCTAAAATGTGGAAGCTACTGGGTTAAAAGGGGGGGGTGTAGAAAAATGATGCTAGTGCTAAATCCATGCTCATTTGCATTAACAGAGGAAAAACACATAGTAAAAAGGTCTCCTTATATCCCAATGTCATCTGGAAAATGTGCATATTCACATGACTGCATAACCCTGAAGACATGCACAACATGTGATTTCCTCCCCCACCACTGAGACTGCTGCAGCGCACGTCCACCTTTAAAAAGTCTGAAACAGCTGATCAACTGATTGGGCTGTCAAGCAGACACATAGCTGGTTTCAAGGAAGCACAAAGGGAGAGCAATTAGAACTCTCTGAAACTTTATTTCACAGTTTATAATTTTAATAGGGCTTTCATTAAGAATTGGGGGACGAGAGAGATAAGAAATGTGTGTGTGTGTAGCATCAGATATTTGCATGTGTGCATATGAGATCCAGTGCATAATGGAGTGATTTTTTATTAAAAAAAAACAACCTTCTGCCAGATGTCCCCTGTCTGCCCCCCATCTTGTTCCAATCCAGAGAAAGCCTGTAAAGACAGCGGGGGACCTAGTCCCAGGACTAATAGGTCTGTGTGGAGACCTGTACTTTAAACCCGGATTTTGACGCTGTCTGGAAACACCCTCAGAGAGGTATATGACTACCATGACTTCCAATGGGTGACCTGTATCTCCCATATGTAGCTTCCCCATATGTAGTTGTTGTGTTTGTTTTGGATGGGACCCAATTCTGCTGTTAGTTTGATACTTTTGAACTTGAGAAGATTAGAAGCCTCTCGGGGGAAAAACGAGATCTTTCAAACTGAAATGTTCTTGGCATATCATGTTTATGAAATGTGATGCAGAAGAGAGCAATATGTTATGCAGTAGGTTGTATACTTTTGTTTTGTCTTCCAATTTTTGACTGAGGTGTTACTTCATCACATATAGATGCCTGGGGTAGGGTTAATTTTCATTTGATCGAACCCTATTGGATGTAAAATCCTTTACAATCATTAATACCACAAGTATTTCAATGAATTGTGGGTCAGGGCTGCAAAGGTAGAGCGAAGAGTAAATACATTTTTTGTAACTTTTCCCCCAGTGGTACTTTCTCATTTAACTAGCATACAACACACGTCATAAGTTTACTTATCAGTCATAAGTGAAAAAAGAAGACAGATATTCTGTGTACGAAGTAAGGAAATCAAGAGGTTGGATGTGGCATAAGAGAGTAATTTCCAGCTGTTTTATTTAGGAGCACAATCAATGGCATCTTGTCTTTGGGACAACTGGATAACCTACCACTGGGCTCCTGTGACCTATTACCATTGGCAGGAGGTACAATGATTGCTAGGAGCAGTCTTGGCTGGTTCTCCAGAAGCCACCGAGAAACACAGCTGCTGGCTGTCAGTGGACACAGCCCTCCATTTGAGGTGATGGTGGTATTTCGGTGGCTTTCCCAGACAGAACCACTGGCGCCACTATCTTTGGAGTGAAAGTTAGAGTAAACAAATAACAGGATTAATGTACTTTCATTAACAGCGTAAGAGGACAGTAAGACTAAGAGGTATGTGTAGTCAACTTCTGGGGCTGCCGATCTTTTTATTTTTATTTTCCAGAAAAAAATTAATATTGTGAGTTTCAAGTCTTGCTTTATTTACATAAACCATTTATATATCAAGGCAGACAGTTTCACATCTTTGAGATGTATTATCCTGCTGGATTAATCTTTTCACATGCTAACCACATTACAAGTAAACATTTTCTTACTTTCCTTTGCATGAATGTGGCTAAAAGCTTCCTTGTCATTTTATAGTTACAGCGCTTTAAATGGCTCTTTCCCCCTCTTTTTTTTTACATGGTTAGGCACCATGCCAGCTTTACTGCTAAATTACAGCAGAGAAAAGTACTCCAAAGGGTTTGATTAAATTTCTTCCTTCTCCCCATGAGCAAGCAAGACAAGACAAATTGGCATTGGTAAAACTACAAATAAGATTGTTTAGAACAGCACAGATTACAGTCTTCCCCTTTTGTAATGTTATAAATAAATGCAACCGTTTGTAATTGTAATTACCCCTTATTGAAAAACACAAAACTAGACAAATGTTAGTGTACAAGGGGCTGTATAATTGAGGAAATACCTAACTGTTAATGGAGTTCTTCTTTGCTTTACTTCTTTGTATATATAGATGTGTGCTCACTGCTCAGAGCTCTTCTCCTCATTGCATTTTCTTTTCTTTTGTCCACTGTTTTCCTGGTATGATTTTCATGTGACACACATTCAGATTGTAAGTTCTCCAGCTTTTGTCCTCAATAAATGATGGATTTGTGTTGTTATTTGCCCTCTGTGCACATTCAGATGGTATTGTGTCCCTGGCCTCAAGCTCTGAGTCAGAGAAGAATGAGTCCGTATATTACAGGACTGCTGGGGAATTAGAACAGAGTTCCAAGCCATGATGTTGTAGAACCTGAACTTAATGATCCAAGATAAGAGTCATGTTGTTTTTTTGGACTACATTACCCAGAATCCCATAGCTGACATAGCCACCAAAACCCTAACTTGTCCAAGCTCTCATATTAGGCAAGAAGAAATGTTGTCTTGGATTCATTTGCTGTTTGTTGTTGCTATGCAGCCAAGAATTTGTTGGCCCAGGGAACCCAAGTGCAAATTGGATCCCCTTGGGCTTGCCTCAGACCAAGTCCCAATTACATCTGATTGACTGAATGGAAAAATATATATTCCAGCTGATTTTAATTGATACTGTTTGCTCTGTATATTCCAGTTTTGAACCTTTATTATGGATAATGCTAAATAACATTGCAAGATTGTTGGTAGTGTGTGAGTTTGTGTGTGAAAGAGTTTACATGCAGAAGTTGAAAGAGTACAAATAATAATGAGTAGCATTATGCAATAAAATTGAGGAAAATCATTTTCCCCAAAGTGGAGAGCTGCTGTCTTATATAATAGATTTTAGAATACACTCTGATTTTATAAGTAAACAAAGAAGGGTGGCCAAGAGTAGTTCAACATGTTTTGGACTTTTTTGGGACTGATAGCACATTTCTGTGAAAGCAGTAAAGATGGATGTACAGTACAATGCATTGCTTAAGGATTAAAAACAGGGTCGGAGGAGTTAATGGCCTGAGGTACAGAGCCATTAATTGCAACTTGCTATTCATTTTTACTATATATTACTACATCTTATTTCTCTAGTTCCAAAGGGCAAACCAGAATTATGTTCAGACTATTCCTCCTTTCTTTACATCAGGAATAGGCAAAGTGGAGTCCACAGAAAAGTGGAGCCTCAAGAATAATTTTTATATATATAGGTAAAGGTTTTCCCCTGACATTAAGTCCAGACATGCCCGACTCTGGGAGTTGATGCTCATTTCCATTTCTAAGTTGAAGAGCTGACGTTGTTCGTAAACACCTCCAAGGTCATGGGACCAGCATGACTTCAGGGAACGCCGTTACCTTCCCGCCAGAGCGGTACCTTTTGATCTACTCACATTTGCATGTTTTCGAACTGTTAGGTTGGCAGAAGCTGGGGCTCATGCTGCTCACCGGATTTGAACCTGCAACCTTTCAGTCAGCAAGTTTAGCAGCTCAGCGCTTTAACCCACTGTGCCACTGGGGGCCCCCTATATATATATATATATATATATATATATATATATATATATATATATTCTGTCTCAAATGCCCTGTATTAGGTGTTGGGACATTTTTGTTACCTTGCACCCCCACCCCACCTCAGCCATTTTAGGCCCAGGAAAGGACTTAAAAAAAAACCTAGAAGTACTGTATACTATTTATTATTTATTTATTTATTATTTGCATTTGTTTACCGCCACTCTCAGCCCGGAGGCGACTCGTGGCGGTGTACAGAACATAGGACATAAAGACAACAATTACAGCAATCCGGAGCATAACACACATCTTACTAACACACAATTAATTAAACTAAAAATCCGCTTCGTCTAGTTTGGGTCGTAATCCATCTCGTCATCATAGTCCATTCCAGTGGTCATACCAAACACAGCACTTAATTAAAGGCCTTTTCGAAGAGCCAGGTTTTCAGGCCCTTACGGAAGGCCATGAGGGAGGGCGCCTGTCTAACTTCAGCGGGGAGGGAGTTCCACAGCCGGGGGGCCACCACCGAGAAGGCCCGTTCTCTAGTCCCCGCCAAGCGTGCCTGTGAGGCAGGCGGGACCGAGAGAAGGGCCTCCCCGGATACTAGGCTTGTGTGTGGATCTGTTTTAGCTGTTTTCCTTCGTCTTAGTCGGGTGGCCGTAATGGCATTGGCTCAGCAATCTTTTTTTTTTTTTTGTCTGTTACAGGACCATGTGGTAGCCGATCATGACTCCTCCTCCTCTATTCGGCATCACACGGTATGCAAAGGCCTGCCTTGTGCTGCTCCTATTGGGTTTCCCTGTGAGCCCTGCCTGTTTGGGCCAATCCGAATAGAAGAACACCAAGCTGTGTCTGCTGCCTTAACCTTGTTCCATTGAAAGGAAGAAAGGAAAGGGTCCCAGGAAGGGTGCTTCCTTAACCCCGTTGGTGAAATCTCAGCCCCCTTGAAAGGAAGAAAGGAAAGGATCCCTGGAACGGAAAGGGGAGCCTCATAAATTCCACCTTTTTTTTTTTGCTCGTGTCAGGAGCGACTTGAGAAACTGCAAGTTGCTTCTGGTGTGAGAGAATTGGCTGTCTGCAAGGACATTGCCCAGGGAATGCCCGGGTGATTTGATGTTTTTATCATCCTTGTGGGAGGCTTGTCTCATGTCCCTGCTTGGGGAGCTGGAGCTGGCAGAGGGAGCTCATCCGCCTATCCCCGGATTCGAACCTGTGACCTGTCGGTCTTTAGTCCTGCCAGCACGGGTTTAACCCACTGCACCACCGGGGGCTCCATAAATTCCACTGATAATAACATATGAGATTAATCTGTATAAGAACAACCATAACAACAACAACAACAACAGTTTTATTTCTTGTTCGCCTCTCCTCATGGCTCAAGGCAGGTTACAGCATTACTAAATTACACAATCATTTTAAAACACTCCATAAAACACACACATTAAAACATAACTCCATAAAATATGTATCAAAATATACAAAACAAAAACAAAATGGCTTCATGCTGGTTATCTTAGCAACAGTTTATTGGTTCCTTCAGCTCTTGGGAACATTCTCTTCAAAATGCCACTTAATTTTAATTTCCATCTTCCTCTCCAGTGGCAACACAGTGGATGGGGTCGGGAAGTGTATGTGTGTGTAAAGAAAGGGAGTAGTTACAGAGCAGGACAAGGTCAGTCTTGCATGGATAGTCTGTTAGGAAAAGGTGATCTTCAATGAAAATGAATTTCAATGCCAAGTAAAGAAATGGGAGAAAGAACACAATATTTTTTGTATCCTGACACACACAAAAAAGTGTGGGGGTGAGGTGGGTGAACAAGAACAAAAACCAAGTGGAATTTACATAAATATAACAAAATTGAGACTTTTGCATCCTTAGTTTAGCAAATGAGCAAACTCACAGTTGTGGTTCAAGTCCACAGAGGTTCCAAATTGCAAAGCAACCAATTAAACATCACATGGACATGAGCGCCATTGAGAAATGTTAAATTGCATTGCTTCTAAAAGGTTAAAATGACAGTCTTCAACCACAAATGCTACAATGGTCCAAGGATGTGAACAGCAGACACAGAGAACTCTCTTGCGTCTCATTGTAAGCAATGAGGCGCAAGAGTAAAGAAGCCATACTCTCTATTTGGAATCCTGGGAAAAAGTTTAACTAATGCTAGGTGTCTCTTGGATTTAATACAGTCAATGCACCTATATTGCATGGAAGAGTAAGGTTAACTTGGCGTTGTTTTAAAATTTCATACATTTGAATTTGACTGAGTACAGCTTTACAATATTAAAAACAATACAAAAATGTACATATGGAGACACTCACAGTAATGCTTCTTATAAAACTTTAACATATATATATATATAGCCATACCTCAAATACAATATGAAGGTCTCTAACATTAGAGTTCCTTTCTATAAAGGCTTTTTTTTTTATGCCTGCCCAATGGCAGGCATCCTCTGTCTAACTGGAAGGGACTTTTTTTATAGCAATGGCATTGGGAGATGAACTTGGGCTAGGAACACAGACTTTCATTGTCAGGTTGCAACAGCATTTCAGCACTTTCTAGCATATTACGTGGTTTCAATGTTGGGCTATAACACTGGAGAATATAGAGAATCTCTACTGAGGCATGGAAACCCGCTGGATGACCTTGGGCAAGTCACTTACTCTCAGCCTCAGATGAAGGCAATGGCAAATCCCTTGACCGATTTGACTTAACGTTGCCTTAGTTCAGCGTTTCTAAACCTGGGGGTCGGGACCTCTGGGGGGGGGGGTTGCGAAGGGTTTTTTGAAAGGGTCGCCAAACACCTTCAGAAAACATATTTCTGATGGTCTTACGAACCTCTTTGGCAGAGAAGGCTGAAGATCTCTCTGTCTGTCTTTCTCTTCCTTTTTGGAAACAGAAGGTGAATCCTCTCACCAAAAGCCCTCCTCTGGCTGTGATTGGCTGGACTCTCAGCCAAGTGGAGGGTTGTTTCTGAGCCTCCAAGCGAGGAGAGTAGGTGTGCTCAACACATGGCAGCATGGTGCGCATGTGAAGGTGAGGGAGAGCATGCGAGGTGGGAGGGAGGCTCGTGCTAGTAAGTCCCTTCAAGGGAAGGGGGTTCTGTGTGGGACGTTTGGCCCAGTTATATTGGTGGGGTTTAGAATTCTCTGATTGTAGATGAACTATAAATCTCAGCAATTACAACTCCCAAATGTCAAGTCTTATTTTCCCCAAAGTTTGGTCCAGATCTCTCATTGTTTGAGTCCACAATGCTCTCTGGATGTGGGTGAACTACAACTCTAAAACTCAAGGTTAATGCCCACCAAACCCCTCCAGTATTTTCTGTTGGTCATGGGAGTTCTGGTGCCAAGTTTGGTTCAATTTCATTGTTGGTGGAGTTCGGAATGCTCTTTGATTGTAGGTTAACTATAAATTCCAGCAACTACAACTCCCAAATGACAAAATCAATCCCCCCCAACCCCACCAGTATTCAAATTTGAGCATATCGGGTATTTGTGCTAAATTTGGTCCAGTGAATGAAAATACATCATGCATATAAGTTATTTACATTACAATTCATAACAGTAGCAAATTACAATTATGATGTAACAACAGAATAATTTTATGGTTGGGGACCACCACAACATGAGGAATTGTATTAAGGGGTTGTGGCATCAGGAAGGTTGAGAAAACACTGCCTTAGTTGCTTTGCATAACATAAAAGTAAAGAGTTAATTTTTAAACAAATGCTCCTAGTGATAACTAATTACTTTTGGGACTTGGGTAC
The DNA here is from genome assembly GCF_037176765.1 of Anolis sagrei. Lineage (NCBI taxonomy): Eukaryota > Metazoa > Chordata > Lepidosauria > Squamata > Anolidae > Anolis > Anolis sagrei. The sequence continues at coordinate 79,226,450 of NC_090024.1, forward strand.
CATGAATGAAATCCAATATTAGTTGTAACCAGAATAAATCAGCGAGATCTATGTTTGTGGAGGTGAAATGTTAAATTCTTATCAATGGGTTTGCTCTAGTTGGGATTGCCATCAAACTTAGTTCTGCAACTCTGCCCTTGAGATATAGTGGGTTGACTGTGTCACTGACATGCTGCTTGCTCTACTTTTCTGGGATATTCCCATAGAATTGTCAGCACTCTGGCATGCAGAATTAATCGCATCTATATGTATAAAATAAAGGGGAGAAGATCTTTGTGTCTGGCAATGCTAATTTTTTCCATGAATAAATAATGTATGTTAAATTGTAAAATACCACGTTTGGAACAATGTATTGTGATACATCAATTTTTCCTCCATGAAATAAACCATTTAAAAAAATAATAATAATGGAGGGGGAAATGCTGTTCTAACTGCAGAAGCTGTGAAGCAGACACTACTGTGTGATCGTGTGGTTGGTGCTGCATTTTAAAACTGGATAATATTCTTAATTTTTCTTCAAAAAGAGAAAATCCTATGAAAAAGTGCATTCTTATTGAGTGTTCCTGCATAATGTGTAATGCTCAGCTCACAGATTTTCCTCTATTTTTGTGTGGCTTCACTTTTCCTTCATTTTGCCAAAGCAAATTAGTTTCTGTTATTAGTTGTATAATGTTATCAGTTACATCCTTGCCTCTGGGGAATACACATTTATGGCTTTGTGGTTCTACTGCTACATTTTATGATATAGTTGAATCCTGTAGTCAAGTTTTATTGGCAAGGGACTTACTTTCGCTTAAATCTAATTGTTAATCCCACCAAAATTAAATGCATAGACTCATTGGAAACCTGGTATGTAAACTCTTAGGTAAGTTCTATTGATTCAGATGGTCTATTCTAGTTGGTACCATTAATCAGATATAGTCTGTGATTCTGTTGCTCCTTGGTTTATTTATTTGTTATGTATTCAAGGCATTTATTTATTATCTCTTGACCCAGGTTGAACTGCAAACTATGTTAAATGTGTAGAATGTATCTGAAATATATTTTCTTTTCTGTTTTCAAATAACTATGCAGCAGTTCTGATCCAAACTGGTGTCCCAGCTGGTTATATGTGAGTGAAAATGCAAAAAGGTCTCCCCATTATTTAATGTAGTACAGTGAGTCTCAATATCCACTGGTCCAGGACACAAGCCCCTCCCCCAATGCATGCCAAAAATAATGGATGCTCAAGTCCCATTATATATAATGGTGAAGCAAAGTTTATATAAAGTGGTGAACTCAAATGAGTGCTAGAGTTGCTGAGGATCGGTGAAATAGTGGGAGGCTACAAAAGGTTTGCTTTTGGGAATCCTCTCCAAATATTTTCAATGCATAGTTGTTGAATCCATGGGCGCAGAGCCTTGATCCAGTTTGGGACTTTTTCCTCTGTGTTTTTAACCAAAGCACTAAGAAATCAGATTGTATTATCTCCCGTACTGACACTGTTTTGGCTTTGCATGTCACAGAATTCAGGTTATGGGCATTTACAGAATTCTCAAGAATTTGGGCTTACCATGGATGACGCAGTATGTTGGTTCATAATGATGTTTAAACTTGACATTCTGGCTTGTCTCTTCACTAACAAACTAGAGACAGAAACCAAGAACAAATCTTGGCCTCACAGTCTTTGGCTTGTCTCGGGAGCAACTATCAGCTTCAGATAGAACAGTAAACAAAACATGGATGGAAGATCTGTGGTTGATTGTGGTTTTCACTGGAAGCACAACAGCCAGGCAATATTTACCAGTATATTGCCTTGTTAACTGTGGGTCAGAATTATCCAAGAATTGGCATGATATCTGAACACTCCCATTGAAAGTCAATGCATATGTCCCAGATGTTTGTAAGATACATGGCCTAATAAGAATAAGATTCTGATTAGGGATAAGGTACATTTTTCATATTTCATACAAAAAGTCTTTCTTTTTGAAGATGTTCCTCTTTCTTCCTTTTCCTTTTCATGATATCATTTGAACAGGAGATGACTCATGTGGTGAAGTGCTGGGGACAATAGCTGCGATTCTTCTCCAGCATTGGCTTGGCACTCATATACAGTAGCTGAATTGGCAGTAGCGGAATCACTTTGTAATCCACTTAAACCATTCATAAAGGAATTAAAGCCAATGGTTCTTGGTCCAACTGAAAGCAACCAAGCTAAAAGCTGGTCTATCAAGCAAGCTTAAAAGTCTCTCTTAACACCCATGCAAAATATGTTTCGAGATTCAAATAGCACACACAGTCCTTCCTACTGCTTCCTTTCCTGTCTTCTGAAGGTACTTTGAGTCAAAGGCCTTTTCACAAAATTTCAGACCATTTTTTTTCACAATGGTGTGTTGTGCTTGGCAGTCAGCGCTAACATATGATTCACATTCAGCTAGGTCAATGAGTAATGTACAACAGCTCTATTGTATATTCGGAGTAACCTCCAAAGTTTGCTGTCATCCTTTGGGGCCTTCAGATGTGTGCGATTTTCAGTCTCATGTGTAATGTGGGTGAGTGAATTAGAGAGGAGAACACAAGCTGTATGACTCAGTGGGACTTGACATATTTTGCAAGGTTCTTCTTCTAAAGGAGGAGAAGAAATGTTCCTGTCTTTCCCACCTGGAGTGTAGAATGTTGGAGAAAAATCCAATAATAATAATAATAATAATAGTAATAATAATAATAGTAATAGTAGTAGTTTTGGAACACAACACACCAGACATCATGATTGTGGAACAGAAAAAAGATTGGATTATTGATGTCACCATACCAGATGACAGTTTCATTGAGGAAAAACAACAGGAAAAACTCAGCCGTTATCAGGACCTCAAAATCAAATTGCAAAGGCTCTGGCATAAGCCAGTACAGGTGGTCCCAGTGGTCATTGGCACACTGGGTGCCATGCCAAAAGATGTCAGCTGTCATTTAGAAACAATAAACATTGACAAAATCACAATCTGTCAACTGCCAAAGGCCACCTTACTTGGATCTGAACGCATCATTTCCCCCTCCATAGCGAGCCAGAGTTCCAATCAATTATGATATTTGCTTCTGGGTTATAAATGTCATTTCCTAATTGGTTCTATCATAAAATCACACAGTCCTACACACTTGGGAAGTGTTCGACTTGTGATTTTGTGATACAAAATCGAGCATATAGATCTCGTTTGCTGTGACATACTGTGTTTTTGTGTCAGTAACATAATAATAATAATAATAATAATAATAATAACTTTATTTTTGTACCCTACCTCCATCTCCCCAAAGGGACTCGGGGGGGGGGGGCTTACATATGACACAAGGTTCCTATAAACAATACATAAAATGAACACACACTAGATAGATCTTTATTCAGATCAAGAATGAGCAACTGGAAATAGGGCGGTAGAGGTGTGCATTTTTTCATTAGTCTTTGTAATTCAGATCAAATTTGTTAAATTTGTACTTATGAGATGATATCCAATACATGGGCATGGCCCATGCCAAAAATTTAGGAATCAAAACTTACCCTATACATTTTCAATTTTAGTTTTGTAAATCTCGGAAGGCTCCCAAAGTCAGTTTTATATTCAGTGCAAGGAAGCAAAGCTGAAAGCAAAGCTAAAGACTGCCTTAGCGGGGGAAAAGAGGGAGCAGTGTTTTCTGGGAACATCACAGCACTCTGGGAAATGTAGTTTGGGAAGGGAGGACCCCTATGCCAGAAAATTAAAAATATCCTGCCCTAAACTACATTTCCCAGAATGCAATGCACTGCTCAGCAGCAGAGAGATTTTCCCCTCCATAGCCAGCTAGAGTTCCAATCAATTATGATATTTGCTTTTGGGTTATAAATGTCATTTCCTAATTGGTTCTATCATAAAATCATGGCAAAAGTTTATTAAACTGCAAAAACTTTGTCTTTGCACAAGAGGCATCATGTTATAGCACATTTTTCTATCCAGTCCACCAATTTAACATTGTCATTCACCCATTTAACCAAGTTTTTCATGCAAAAACAAAGTTCCTGGAATAGAACTACCACTTTCAAACTAAGGACTATACAATTAAACAGGAAATTATACTTTCAAACTAGGAACATATTTTGTTTATTATTAATTTTAAATGTTGTTTATAAAGACTCTGAAGTTCTCTGAAAATCCATGGATAAGTGAAATGTGGGCTAAGTGGTAAATGTGTTCTACAATTGTAGTGAGTTTCATCCCAATAGCTGTACAAATGAGGGAGAAAGGAGCCCCTGAAGTTTCCCCAATTATAGTAATTATGCACAATTACTATAACAGAATAGCAATGAAATGTCATTACTCTTACTGTAGTAACATTTTTTTACTAACTATACTTTGGAAACACTTTAGAAATGAAACGCCAGTACCCCACAGTTTTGTAATGACTTTTGAACCATTTTTAATGGATCACATATCCCTATAGGGCAGGGGCAATATTCATGCCTGCACCTGTTTGGTGGGTTGAAGCAGCATATTACAGTATGCCTGAAGTGACATGATGTCTCTTTCAATGACATTTTTGTGGTTGAGTTTTCAAATATTTTGCTGTTTTAGGTTTGTGGAATCTGGAGGTGTTAGCGGAACAGAGGGTTGAATTTGTAGATGCTTTGGGAAGACTTGGAGTGGCTTGCAAGCCAAACACAAATTTGGGAGCTTTGGAGAGGCTTTCGTAAAGTCCCAAGGACCGCACTTCACTCAGCCTGATTCTGATCAGCCAAAAGAGCATGCAAGTTTCTGAGGTCACCATAATTCTTCATCAAATTAGAGGGGGTGCAGAACAGTGTGAGATCAAGTGTGATGTAGTGAAATTGTTTAGGCTTTGGACTAAGACTCTAAAGACCAGAGTTTGAGTTCCCATTCAGCCATGGAAGTGTACAGGGTGACCTTGGGTAAGTCAGCCTTGGACCCCCACTGTAAAACCAATTTTGCCAAGAAGATTCTGTGATAATTTCACACCATAAAAACCACAACAAAAAGCAGGGTGGAAGGAACAGATTTCTGCAATTTAGTCTCAAAACAGACCTTAGGTGTTTATAGATTGCTTTTTTAAAAAATCTAGGAAGGTGAGATGAACAAGCAGTTTCTAACCACAATTTCTGAAAGCAACAACTATATATGGCAGATTTACCAACACTGATAACCACAATGAGAAGCAAGATACTCAAAGATAATGAAGATCTAAATATATTAATTAAATCATAACCAAAATATGTAGTCTATTTTTATCCTGACCCACATTTGATTTGGGAAGGAAAAATATAGGTATGACTTTCATATGTGTGGGAACAGAACATTCAGTTCAACTTATCCACATCTGACAAATTATATTCTCCCTGTGAATTTTCTAGGTCCTCTGGGCAATTTTGTGTTATGCTTCAACTAGAAGTTACAATTCAGTCACCTTGGAGGGCCTAGCAAATTCTTAGGGAGGATACTCCTCTAATAATTTTCAAAATTCTCCAGTGTGACTCTACGTTTTTGCATACTCTAAGGTATGGCAAAATAAAACATGTTCTTGAAGGGAAAATGGTTGAATGAAGGCTTGAAGAACAGACTAAGGACCTCATCACATGGATTAGGTCCAGTGTTGCAATTCACCAGCCTCTGTGGCAAATCAGGGTGGCAACGAGGCAACCTCAATGCCATGGCTGGCAGTTGATGCTTCCCCATCACATGTGGTGAAATGTTGCCATGTGGATTAATCCCTTGCAGTAGCCCTGTTCCTAATGGAACACGGGGAGGCTACTGTGATGGCTGTGCAGTGTCCTACGCTGCTGCCCCAGTTCACCCATGGAGCCCCACCAGATGTCAGCCTACATTGTCTGAAGGGTGGTGTGGGATGCCATGAGTGAACTAGGGCAAAACTGTCTTAGGATGCTTATTTTTTCACATGTGATAAGGTTGTAGGTTTCTCACTTCTTGCAAACAGTTTCAGTAGAAAAAGAAATGTAAGAGTGTATTGATTGAAATATGAAGGAAGAAAATAATTTAGCTACAGACTTTCTCTGTCAACTCCCTCATATTTCCAAAGTTTCTGTAATTGTATATGTGTCTGGTTCAGTTCCATTGTAATAGATTTTAGTGATTTTATTGTGAATGATAAATGAAAGTAGGTCAGTAAATTTCTACTTACTTTGTATATTAAGGAGTTTCTAACCAATTTTGTATCTTGAGTCATAAGGAAAAAACTCAGACAAGGTAGATATTGCCCATCTAACTTTAGCACCTGCTCATAGTCTTGCACACTTATAATGAAATGCGGTACATTTCTGTTTAGATCATAGCATTTATTTACAAATGTACACCTCTCTAAATAAATGGCCATGTACAAATATGTCCACTCTTTTAGTGATGTGTCACTGCTCAGTCAATGTATCCCTGAAGTAAGCCCTGGAAAGTTTTCAGCATTGCAGCCTAAATATAAACATACTTAGTACTGATCTTCAAGGTGTTCCATGAAGGTTATGCTTTTTGATTTGATTTTTATCTCCATGCCAGGAAAAGCTTCACCTCCTAACTTTTGACAGATCAGACACTTGTTAAAGGCACAGGAAGATGTCTGTAAGGTCTTAACCTAATTTTATCATGGCATAAAGTGTGCTCACTGAAGCCAGATGGGTACAAATGGAACTCTTCCTCTGCTACTTTCCAGGTCTCTAAGTACATGTTATAATACTTTTGTGGAAGCCAAATAACACAGGCTGTTCTTTGGCTTTTTCAAGGAATAGCCAGTCTGAGTTTCAAACAGACCAATAACAGATTCCCCCACCCCACAAAAAAACAGGCTTTCCTGTGTGTGAGAGAGTGTGTAGATGCTATCCCAAAGCACCCCCCCTCCCAAAAAACCCATCTTAAAATGAAGAGAGAAAAAACCTTACTGGGCCTCCAGCAAGGTGGTTCTTCAGCCCCCCTGGAACGTACCAATTATGCACAAGGAGGCTGAGCAATCCTTCCCCTGCTTCTTGAACGCATTGATGGTATATTCCAGGAAGCTCCAGTGAGGTCTAAATACAGCCTGGTGAGGTTTTCTCTATTTTTAAGGCTGGGGGGGCGGGGGCGTGGGGATTGGTAAGGGACTGGGCACTATCTCATATTTTTGGACTCCAGGATTCCATAGCAGCGAACAATGACGGTCAAAGTGTGGTACACTCCCATTCCTATCTACTGGTTAGTCCCACAAACCTTGGTTCCCAGCTTTTGGTTGACCTCAAATGGATTGCTTATGTCCTGGTCCAAAGAAAGGTGGGGCTTTTAGAAATACTGTAGAAATCTTGCTTCTACTAAATTTGATACAGCCTAGGAAATCTTGTGGTTCTCCATTGGAAATAAGCTGTGGCTATCAAATAAATCTTGAGCACTCTTCTGAAATATTGAGAACATGGCCATTGAAATTTGACAGCAAATGAAATACAGCTGTATTCTTTAGCCTATTTCAACATTGCTTCATAATAACCAAAAGCCGGGGCAACACACACATGCAAATACATTAATGTAGTGGCAGAGATGATGGAGATTTCCTTCCTCCTCCCACCCCCACAATACTTTTTGAAATAAAATGCATTCCATTTTTATCTGTCTTCCACAGCAGTTTATTACCAGACTTTAATAAGATACTTCTCAATGTGAATTGCTAAGTTCAGTTTGAAAAGACTGTGATATTCAATGCATTTTGAACAGTTTCTTCTTCTTTTTGTAGCAAGACAGAGTATATCCTCTTTTCCTCCAGCAAAGGAATGAATTTACTTGTTCCATCTTTTGGAACAGGGACAGTGGGGTGTGTGCCGTTTAAAATGCATCCTACAGGAATGAACATGAGACACAGAATGTCATTTTACATGGATGAGGTGAGAAACAAATGGAGAACCAATCATTCTTTTTTTATGCTGTGTATCGTTTTTAAGATTATGAACTAACAGCATCACATCAGTCCCTGAAATAACTGAAAAGGGAGCTTTTTCTTTCACCTCTGTGTGAAGTTGCTGGGTGAAATGAACCAGGATCTCTGTTTTGTTTTGCCATCTGACGCTGTATTCACATTGCAGAATTATAGCGTCTTAACACCACATTGATTGCCATATCTCAGTGCTATGGAATGGTGTATTGACATTGCAAAATTATAGCAGTGTCAATTATAGCACCACACTGACTCCCATTTCTCAATGCTATGAATGCTGTATCCATATTGCAGAATTATAGCAATTTGACACCACATTGACTGTCATTTCTCAATGCTATGGAATGCTGGGGTTTATTTATAACTTTGTGATATGTACCTTTCTCTTTCAGTAAGCTCTGGTGCTATAAACAACAAATCCCACTATTGCAAAGGATGAAGTCATGGTGTCTAAGTTAACTAAGGCAGGGCAAGTGTTGAACTGTTGCCTGGATAAAGTAATGGAATGGAATTGAATGAGTAAGAACTAATAAGCAAGTATAAGAACTAATAAGCAAGAACTGAATCCTGAATAAGCCGAGGCTTTGAATATGGTTTTTCAAGCAGTTTTATATGGGGTTGCCCTCAAATGAAATAATAGGTGATCAGTTTGCGGATATTCCTTGATCTAGCATTGGCAAGGGTGTTCCAGATGAATTCAACATCATTTTCCAAGTCCAGCCGTTTTCTCAGAGTGGCAGTTCTTTGACAGGAATAGTTTGGACACAGATACCTCCTAATTCAATTGCCGTCATTTTTTATGCAGATTACTTGGAAGCACCTTTCCAAAGGCCTTATTATCCTTATTGTTACAGCACTTTCATTCCACTTTAATTGCTATGGCATCCATGTGCTTCTGCCCTCCTGTTCATCAGTATGATATATATGTTCCTACACAAAAGTACCACATTTACTCGAGTCTAATGCTTGCCTTCTTTAGTAAAATTACATCATTAAAACTGAGGCACACATTAGATTCAGTATTTATTTATTTATTTATTTATCGTGTCATCTGCAACCAGAACATTGTATTACATTTCTAGCAGAACAAAACAAACAGACAGATAAAAAACAAAAACAAAAAACACAAATTTTGCAAATTTGGTAGCTGTTAAATGTCCTTTGACCAGTATCTGGCCACTTGGAGTGCCTCTGGTGTTGCCGCAAGAAGGTCCTCCATTGTGCATGTGGCAGGGCTCAGGTTGCATTGCAGCAGGTGAATTAGATTCAGTGCCACATTGGAATTGCACACCTAAACTCATCTTCATGGTAGAGCAACAGATCCCAGCTGGAGACAGAGGAGGGAGATGCTCCCTAAAACAAAACTACTGGGAAGCTGATGGCAGCCACAAAAAGGCTGGCGGGAAGACCAAATAGAGAGGTGCAGCTTCCCACCAGCCTTTTGTGGTCACTATCAGCTTCCTACCAGGTCTGACAGAGGGGCACAACTTCCCATTAGTCTTTTTGCGCCCACCACCATCTGGGTGTTGCATCTTTCCAAAAAAATTTTTGTTGCAGTATAGCGATGTCATGTGAAATGGAAACAGTTCCCATTGATGGCAGATGTTCAGGTTATTTTTGCATAATGAAAGATGAAATAGAAGTTGAGGCATTCTGATATATTTAAATAAACCCTGTTTCAAATAGGTTTGTATCTCAGTGGTGTTTGGTTCTTCCTTAATAAGTGTCCATTGTTGGTTAGTTGGAAGTGCAGCAAGTTTGTTAGATCATAGATGTATGACGCTTGGAGAGAACATAATAAATCCTTTTTCCATACACAAGACACAAACATCTCTTTTCTTGGCAGAATTTTAAATTTTATTTTAGGAAAAGGAGAAAGCAAAATATGTAAATAGTAATATGTTAATGTTCTAAAATAAATATGTAGAAAATCTTTCTCACAGTCAGCTCCTAGAAAAACTGCCCAGTTTTCATCAGGAAGAGGTCAGAAATTCAAAGTTCCCAGAGAGTCAAAAATGGCTTTATGTTTCATACCAGACACCCCTTGTACTTCTCCCCAAAGGATAAGTAATAGATAAGTCCCAGCTGTCCTTGGTTGCTAATTCTTCTACTGTGGCAACTGTAGGCTGACACATGGGATGCAAATTGATGTTTAGACTTCTGAGAGACACAGAGAAAAAGACATTTCTGAAGTTCTTCTGTGTATTTTTTTGAGCCTGGTTCATTTTCATTTGTTGCCGCTCCTGCCCAAGTGATACAAAGACATAGTATATCTGAGGGAACTTGGTGAACTCATCTTGCCCTTGACTGAAGTTATGGTGGGATAATGTCAGTCAAGAAGGAACAAGTTTTGGGAGATAACTTGGGTTTTTTTTTCCCAGAAAAGCATTTTTATTCTTTGAATCAGATGTGTAGAAAAGAAGCATCTGGAAGAAAGAAGGGAAACTAAATCATCTAATGTACAGACAAACAAACAAAATTTCCAACCAAGCCTACTTCTGAATCAACCAAGAAAACCCATTCAGCATTGACTACTTGACTATGCCATTTCAGGTAAGCACAAACACATTTCATAGAACCAGATGTTGTATATCATTATATTGGATTACAGCTCCAAAAATCACCAGCCAACACATTCTAGTAGTTACTACTCTTCACAGATTCCTAGGCAGCATGGACAGGGGACACATGGACTTGAGGATTTAGGTAACGGTCGTCCAAATAATGACTTTTCCAAACTCTGCATAAAACGTATTGTCAAAAGCTTTCATGACTGGAATTACTGGGTTGTTGTAGGTTTTTCGGGCTGTATGGCCATGTTCTGGAAGCATTCTCTCCTGACGTTCACCTGCAACAAGCCAAACCTAAAAATTGTCAGGCCATCAAATGCTAATCAAGGTGGTCAATTGAGACATTCACACCTAGCTCCAACAGTTAAGAGTTCTTTCTCCAACCCTGGACTTTCCACAGACCTCACAACCTCTGAGGATGCCTGCCATAGATGCAGGCAAAACGTCAAAAGAGAATGCTTCTAGAACATGGCCATGCAGTTCAAAAAACCTACAACAACCTCTGCATAAAACATTGGGCTGGGTGAAACATGAAGATCAGTGGTCCACTATTAGGAACTTTGTATGCACAAGCACATAACAGATTCACTTGCATAGCCAATAGCACAATGCAGAGATTAGGACTAAATACGTCCAAAGCATATCTAGGTAGGCAAGTCAGCTAAATCAACTGAAAGAATGGCAATACATCACTGTTCCCATATCTCTTTCCATATAACTATAGCCAATTGTTTTATCTTCAGGATGAAACCCTGTTTCTTTTAACTGTTGTAACCTGCCTTGAATTCCAGATTGGAAATACCAAATAATTATAATACCAATAAAACAATTAAAGTTCTTCACTAGTATTTAATTTTCCTGTAATAGCTAACACAGAAGAAAACAAAGGATACCAAAGGTCATTTGTATATGTAATTCTTCACACACCTTTTGATATGATTCTTGGTACAGAAAAGGAAGCAGGGGCCACTTTTAAACTGAACAGGCATCCAACTAATGTTGGTTTTATATTTAAGTCAATGAAAGGTATGTCAATATGATGAGCTACCAAACCTTTCAAACCAGTTGTTCTGTGTTGATAGCTTATGTGATGATATTGCAGTGGCAAATTTCTAGTAGCCTACTTGCCTTCTCTGCTCTATTTTCCCCACTCTTGCCCGGAGAACACAGTCCTATATCTTCGGTTCATATAAATGCCACAATTCAAATTCATATTTTCTTTTAAACATTATATAATCTATTGTCGAAGGCTTTCATGGCTGGAATCATTAGGTTCTTGTGGGTTTTTTGGGCTATAGGGCCATGTTCTAGAGACATTTCTCCTGACGTTTCGCCTGCATCTATGACAAGCATCCTCAGAGGTAGTGAGGTCTGTTGGAATTAGGACATTGGGTTTATATACCTGTGGAATGGCTGGGGTGGGGCAAAGGGCTCTTCTCTGCTGGAGCTAGGTGTGAATGTTTCAACTGACCACCTTCATTAGCATTTGAAGGCCTGGCTGAGCCTGGGAAAATCTTTTGTTGAGAGGTGTTAAGATGTGCCTGGTTGTTTCCTCTCTGCTGTTTTGCTGTTGTAATTTTAGAGTTTTTTAATACTGGTAGCCAGATTTTGTTCATTTTCATGGTCTCTTCCTTTCTGTTGAAATTGTCCACATGCTTGTGGATTTCAATGGCTTCTCTGTGTAGTCTGACATGGTGGTTGTTGGTGTGGTCCAGCATTTCTGTGTTCTCAAATAATATGCTGTGTCCAGGCTGGTTCATCAGGTGCTCTGCTATGGCTGACTTCTCTGGTTGAAGTAGTCTGCAGTGCCTTTGATGTTCCTTGATTCGTGTTTGGGCAATGCTGCATTTGGTGGTTCCTATGTAGACTTGTCCACAGCTGCATGGTACACAGTAGACTCCTGCAGAGGTGAGAGGATCCCTCTTGTCCTTTGCTGAACGTAGCATTTGTTGGATTTTTTTGGTGGGTTTGTAGATTGTTTGTATGTTGTGTTTCCTCATCAGCTTCCCTATGCAGTCAGTGGTTCCCTTGATGTATGGCAGGAACACTTTTCACTGGGTGGATCTTCATCTTTACTCTTGTGGCTTGTTCTTGGTCTTGCAGCTCTTCTGGTGTCTGAGGTGGAGTATCCATTGGCCTGGAGAGCCCAGTTGAGGTGGTTCAGTTCATCTTGGAGGAGGTGTGGTTCACAGATTCTTTTTGCACGGTCTGCCAAGGCTTTAATGGTGCTTCTTTTTTGATTTGGGTGATGGTTGGAGTTTTTATGTAGATATATCTATCTGTGTGACATGTCAGAAAATGGGGTCCTGGCAGTTCAGGTGGGATCTACAACCATGTTTTCCAGTTTCTAATCTGCTCTTAATTATGGCTAAATCTGGATCCAACTCATTTTCCTCAAAGGGGGAACATTCAAAACTTCCTTTTCCCACAATTGCTAACTCTTTCACATTATTCTATCTTTGTGTGAACATTCTGTCTACATGTCTGGGACTGCATTTACCCAGAAATGCAAATAAAACAAACTTAAACAGAGAGCTATCTCTCTTAAACTATCAACATGAGTGAAGAAAAGAGTGATTAAAACTTATGGAGGGGTAACTAATCCATGCTTACTGACCTCATCAAAGATTCCTAAGACTGGTATTAGCATTAAAGAGCAAAAGGGCTTGAAAAGGTGAACCGCTACATGTTTTTGGAGGACTTTGCAATCAACTTAACTTCAAATGTGCTTTAATTACTAATGCATTGGGTCATTGACTTCAGCAATGACAACAAGACTATCACTTTTACCTTAATTAGCTTCATTGAGAAATGTGCTGGCACATTTCAGCTCTTGGTAAATAGAGCAGCTTTCTAATTAAAAAAGAAGAAAAACAACCCACAAAAGCTACACTCAGATTTGCATGGAAAACTACAAGACAGAAAAAGAGACAGAGAAGTAAGGTTCTGAGGTTTACACATTCTTCTCTATAAAACATATATTTAATTATCTTAGGTATTGCAAGAGAAGATAGTACAAGTGTTGTCCTGTAAGAGGAAAGCAAATGGTTCAGGCTTGGCTGCAATGGCTGGAAGGGAATGAAGGCAGTAACATGATTGGTTTCCACTCCTTTGGGTCTTTGCTAAGCAAACAAGTCTGTTTTACCTTTTGTGAATCCACAGGTGTAGAAGTTTGGCTGGATTCTAGTATCTGGTACTGCATTGCATTTTCTGTTTTGTTTCCAAGATTTAGATGTTCCAACGATGTATTTCTAGATCTAGGCTGCGAGACTAGAGGAGTGAGGGGAAGAGAGGATTGGTTGTGGATACAAATCTCCAAACACCATATAATGACCATATAATGAACATGGTAGAAGACAAAAAGAAATACTGAATTGTGATTAGAAATTTTTATCACACAAAAATATGGTTCTTCCATTTATACTCTCAATTGCCACTCAGAATTGCCCGTTTAATGTACTTAGCAGTAAATTACTGAATTACTACACATTAGGTTTGAGCCCAAATCAGTTTGAACGAAAATTATTTATAATTTTTGGTGGTCCATTTAATGTAATCTCTGAAAACAGAATGGGTAGTAGGAGGGAACCAAAAAGCTCAGCAAAATGTATTGAGAGAGCCAGCTTTTATCGGCTACTGCAGAGGATATGTGCTATATACCCGAAGCAGGGGTCTGGTGGGGCTCCTGAAGAAGATGGGATTATTGCAGTCCAGTGTTTTCTTCTCCCTCCCTGGCAACAGCATTGTCCCTCCATTTTTTGTTTCCCAGGCTCCTCCCCCAGAGAGGGCCCTGCTGTGATCTCGCTTTCCCAGCAGCACTTGCATCGGGAGGACGTTGAAATGTCTCTTGAGTTCCTCTCGGAACATGATGGGAATTGAAGTTTCTCTCACTCTCTGTTTTTCAGCCAGCAAAAAGTCTGATTGTGTCCATGCTTTGATTGGCTAAGAATGGAGACAACCAGCAACTACAATTCCCAGAACCCTCTCTTGTGATTTGTCTTGTCTTAATTTATAAAATGTTATGGTTAAAACTTAAAATAATTCTAAAAAATCAGTAGATTGATGAATTGTTTTGAAACTTGGCAGTTGTAAATGGGCTCTAAAACTGAGGTAGGTTTCATGCAGATAGGCCTAAAATGGCTGAGTATTGAGCCTTTAAAGTTTCTCATTGTAGTCAATGGGCCTAATCTTTGCTGAATGAAAACGGCAACACCTCTCCCTTTTCAAGTAACTTCTCGATAAACAGAATGAGGGACCAGCTGCCAGTGGACCCCAAAATGGCATACTTTTTGGCCAAATTGCACAATCCTACTACACATATCATGTAGCTAGTAGTATACATGGTTGGTTTCATATGCCTTCTATGGACATAAATGGGATAGCCTTCCAGGCAAAGTCTCTTCCAAATCTTGGTTTGTGTTGAACCTATGATCTTATCTGCACCTGAAATGCTTTGCAAAAGCATACATGGGTTTTGGGAGGGAGTGTTCAGAAGGAACGGATTGATAGCTGGCATATCTGCTTTGCAGGGTGAGTCAGTTACTGATCTGGCATCATCCCCCCACCTCTTCCTTCTCTATTGGTAAGGCCTATTTCTCTATAGAAATCCCATTGGCTTTTCACGTTATAATGAAGAACAATGTTTGACCAGACAAAGGAGCTTCTAGTTTATTATTGTGCTGTCCTGGACTAGGACTAGATGCTGGGAAAAATGGTAATTCACAGTGTGAATTCTTCTCTTCCCGTTATGTGGGCTAAAGCTCAACCCCAACCATGTATATTGCCTGAAGTACAATGGTGTACATTGTAAGAAAAGCACAAACTATAGTATTCCCTCCCCCTTTTCAATAGCCAAGTAATTACAGGCCATTCATTAACAATAATAAGAATAAAAAATACAGTTCAAATAAACCCAGACTACATTGTAATGTGGCAAGTAGTCAATAATGTTGGTTTGCAAACTGATTTATTTTAAAAGGAACAATGTTCTCCAAGTTTTGCCTTGCAAACCAAACCCAATAATTTCTGTGATTTCTTATCATGGAGATACAGAGCAAACACTGCCCTCCACCTTTCTTGGACATCCTACACAGGGTTGTTACAGGTTTAATAATGTTCAGGAAATGGAAAACACAGAATGTCTTTTGTAAATGATTATTTTCTGCACAGGGGTTTATCATCCAATGTAAAGCCATTTTAAAGAGAAAATTTGGGAAATGTCTCTCCCCCCCCCCCCCCCCCTCCATCTTAGCCTGTGCGAATGTCTCTGTTTCCCATCTTTGCTGAGCTTTGGGGAGTACTCAGCTAGTATGTTTTATTGTATTGGGAAAAGAGAGGCAGAAATCCAAAAGGGACTTGGAAATTGTAGGAGGGTGAGGGATAAAAGAGGAAGGGATATCTCAAACAAGCAAGTTAGACATTTTGATTCAATATTCTGATATTCTTATCAAGGCTTTCCAGAGTGTGGCACGAATGCAAAGTGCAAAGAATGAGGAGAAAGTGACAAACATGTATCCATGTCTTTCTAGCTACACAATGATCCTTCCCACATCTTAAAATATTTTTGGTAATACGGTGCAAATAAAAAGCTGAGAAAAATAACAGGTCAGTGTATATTAGACTTCAACAGTAGAAAGGATTTTTTTTAAAAAAGACCACAGCTCTCAGTCTTAATTTATTGAACCTAAGCCAGATTTACTCAATTAAGATAATATGCTTCAAGGTTAACTATCATTTGCTGTTACTTACATAACCTATTGTATGATTATGTAAATTTCAGAAACGAAACACTACTGGAGTGTCTTAATTACAGGCAAAAAAGAGGAGAGGGTGTCATTTAAATATGAATAAGTGAATTGTTGCTTGTATTTCCTGCTCACTGTGCTAGATCTTTAACATGCAGCAAGAAGACGGGTTGTCTGGATTGATTCCTTATCTTTCCCCCTTGTAAGCACATATATCTCACAGTATGTTGAAAAAAATAAAACCAGTAGAACAATAGTAGAATAATTTTAAAAAGCACAGACGGCTGATTTTAGCTACTTGCTGTATTATTAATCCCACAAGAAGAATGTTGGTGTAATTCCATGTTTAACTACTATTAATATATAGGTTTTTATTCTTAAAACCCTGGAATTCCACATATAGGTAAACAAATGGAATCATATTTATTTTCTTTACAAATTACTTTGTATGCTGGGAAACTGAGAATTAAAAGTTGAATTCTGTATAAACATAGTTTGCCCATGAAATTCACTGCTTCAAAAACAAACAAACAAACAATCGAACAAACAAAAAAGTACTATACCAGTGATTCTGAACTTTTGCCTCTGCAGGAGTTTTAGGGATCACACTAACCACGAAGGTCAATTTGGACCAGTTTGGCAGAAATCTGTTTCACTGTACAGATGATTTGACTACCACTTCTGAAACAGATTCCAGACCAGGAAGGTGATTACATTAACCATGGAAGATGGCCTCAAACTGGTTCCAGACTCTGTGGTATCCATCACTTGACAAATGCCAGAGAATGGGGAGCCCTATCCATTTCCAGGCAAGATGTACACTAGCGCTCCAAAGCTATAAGAGATGGAAAAAAAGAACCCATGCATGTACTGTTGGCAGCAGAGGTAATCAATTACCTGTCCCAGTGGATCAATTAGCCCTCTGCTACCCAGCCATGCCCTTGGGGCATTTTTTGGCAACCCTCTGCCCTGCTTTCCGAATTTTAAAAAGTGCTTCAGTGTGGTGTGCATTTACAATGTACTTCACATTCTGCAAAACCAATTTCTACATGATTTGTGGCTTACATTACACTAGGACCACTCTCCAACATTAGTACCAAAAGGGTTACAAATCAGTTTTTGGTCAACTTCAGGTTCAATTTGGGGTGTCTCACAACCTCTGAAGATGCCTGCCATAGATGCAGGTGAAACTTAAGGAGAGAATGCTTCTAGAACATGGCCATACAGTCCGAAAAACCTACAACAACCCAGTGAGTTCAGCCATGAAAGCCTTCGATACTAGTATTTTTTCTTTATATATATAATTTTTATTGATAATTTTCAGGGGAGGTATGAAGTGGGCTTGGGGAGGAGGGAGGGGATAAAAGGGTAGGGGAGATGGTTAAGAGACTAAGGGAAGAGGGATAGGGGGAGGGAGAAGAGAAAAGAAAAGAAAAAAAAAGAAAGAGAAAAATGGGAAAAGATGATAGATAGATAGATAGATAGATAGATAGATAGATAGATAGATAGTTGGGTTATAGTTAAAAAGAGGAAGGAAGAAAAAAATTAAAATCTTCTTTGTAGTGGGATGGGTGATAATGGAAAGAGAGAGGAAAAGAGAAAAAAAAGAAATATATATATATTGAAAATATGTTATTTAGAACATTGTCCATTATATTTATCTTGGTCTCTGTTATAGTCCAGTCCATTTTCTCTGAATTATTATATTAGAAACTTTAGCTTGTTTTCTTTCATCCATTCTTTAAGCGGGTGGAATCCTCGGCATGCGAGTGCGGAGAAGAACAAACCACTGACCACCTGCTGCAATGCACCCTGAGCCCTGCCACATGCACGATGGAGGACCTTCTTGCGGCAGCCCCAGAGGCACTCCAAGTGGCCAGATACTGGTCAAAGGACATTTAACCAAATACCAAATTTGCAAAATCTCTGTGGTTTTTTTTCTTTTTTTCTTTTTAATCTCTGTGTTTGTTTTGCTCTGTTAGAATTGTAATACAATGGTTGCTGATGACACGATAAATAAATAAATAAATAGCGGCTTCCAATCAATCCTGTTTCTGATTTTCCCCTGAGATTTGGCGATCATGAATGTCAGTTCATCCATGTTCATGTTTTTTTTCTTGCAGACTAGTAGCTTTTGTGGATTTTGTTACAAGTGGACTCTTACACTTTGAGGATAATCACACTGCTATGTAACACAGGTTTGTTGTCAATGGGAATTTTTAATAATGCACATGAAATTCTCAGAATACTAGAGCAGTGGTTCTCAACCTGTGGGTCCCCAGGTGTTTTGGCCTACGACTCCCAGGAATCACATCCAGTCTACCAGCTGTTAGGATTTCTGGAAGGTGAAGGCCAAAACATCTGGGGACCCACAGGTTGAGAACCACTGACTTAGAGAAATGCTACAAAAGTACTTCTCACTTTAACCATGGTTATTGTTACACTTACATTGCCTGGATTCCACTGTTCCTCCTTTCTACAAAAGTTCAAAACAGCTATGCATACATAGATGCATGTGTGTGCAAGCACAAACATCTCTTTTTAAAAAAAGAATAAGAAGGGAAAGAAGCTGTAAGTTGTTTTTGCATGGTATCTTAGATGTTAGTACTACATTTTGATTACGTCCCCCTTTCATCGCATAGTTTTTGAGTTGTTTATGTGATTATAAATGACCTCTGGAGAAAACTGAAATCTGTTAGTAATCAAGCAGATCAAGAAAGGAAGAGCCTATTAGCTAATAAAAACCATGTTCAGTCCTGAAGCCCTACATGCTAATGGCAGTTCCCAGTGTACCCTTAGGAGCCCTTGGAAGAAAGCTCCCATCCTTCAATGGTGGGCTAACAGCAGTGGCTGCAGCTCAGGCTGCGCTCCCCTAGGAGAGAGAGACTGACTATTCACTCTATGCCTGCCTCATCCTTTCCAGCATGTTCCCACTGATACATTAAAGGAATTAATTGCTCATAATGATCTCACCATCTGTTAACAGAGGTTCATACCTACAGGCTGGTGGCATGTGGTGGTCCTATTCAGCGCTCAATAGGCAATGCTGGGGGAACGCTTTCCCACATTGCTGTCCATTGCGGCCTGAAAAGGGGAGGAGAACTCCGTGTTGGCCATCTGCTCCTCGTCTTTCTGTGAGAGACCTTGATGCGGTCCAACACAGCTCTGATCTGACTCCAATCTGATTGGAATGTGGCTGATCTGAGAGACTCTCAAAGCTGTGAAACTGAGTCAAAAGGAGATCCCTTTTGTCCCCGATGGGCTGAAAGAAAATGATCACTTTAAAATTCATAACTCCCAGGTGCCTGCCATCTATTCATGGGGGTTAAAAAAAGAGAAGGGAAAAGGGGGGGGGGGAGAGAAACTCTCTGAACTACTCTTCATTAAAAGAAGAGAGAGGGACAGAGGAGGGGGCCAGAGGAGGGGGTTTGACCATAGAAAAAAGCGGGGAGAGAAAAGGAAGTAGTTTGTGGGAATGTGTAGAGGATTTCAAGCTAAACAAATGAGGAATTTGGATTTTCTTTTCTTTTCTCTTTTTTTTAAGGGGTGAGAAAGAGAGGGAAGGAAAGAGATGCATTTGTAAAAGCAATGCCTCTGTACTGGAGGCCCTTCAAAGCAATGGTTCTGTATTGGAGGCCTTTCCCTGGGGCACTGAAGCAAAACAAAACACATCATTCTAAAAAAAAATCACCAGGATTTTTTTCCCACCTTAAAAAACATGCACAACTCCTACTATTAAGGAATGTGAGATATGAAGGAGAATCATAGGTGACACATGTTATTGCTTTGCAGGATGGATGGAGCTGCTCTTTTCCTTTCGGTGCTTTCTTTTTATTTTAATTAGTGTGGGTACTGCATCGAGATAAAGTC
This sequence comes from Anolis sagrei, assembly GCF_037176765.1. NCBI lineage: Eukaryota > Metazoa > Chordata > Lepidosauria > Squamata > Anolidae > Anolis > Anolis sagrei. The sequence goes on from NC_090024.1 coordinate 79,246,551, forward strand.
TAAATCCAAGAGAATATAGCTTCACTCCCACGTATAAGTAAAATCTGCCTGGCTTTAATTCACTGGAGTGAATTAGGGAGACATCAAACCTTCCTTCTTTCCCAATCCTCCTCTCCATTAGTACAGCTGGCTCTCCACATTTGGAGATTTAAGTGTTGTGAATCTGATTATTTGATTAATATGTTCCCTCTAGGAATATTCAAGGTCCTCCTGGTGGCATAGCAGGTTAGGGTTAGGGTGCTAAATTTGCTGCTGAATTTGCTGACCAAAAGGTTTGCAGTTCGAATCTAGGGAGCAGGGTGAACTTCTGTTGTTAGCCCCAGCTTCTGCCAACCTAGCAGTTCAAAAATGTGAGTAGATCAATAGGTGTTTATGATGTTAGTTGTTTTATATACCGTGTTGTTGTAGCATTGCTATTCTTGTTGTTAACCGCTGTGAGTCGCCTAAGGGCTGAGAACAGCGGTATACAAATAAAGTAAATAAATAAATAAATAATACCACTTCTGCGGGATGCAGTCTTGCTGGCCACATGCCCTTGGAGGTGTCTACGGAAAATGTCAGTTCTTCAGCTTAGAAATGGAGATGAGCACCAGCCCCCAGAGTTGCACACAACTAGATTTAATGTCAGGGGAAATCTTTATCTTTACTAAAGATTATTGGAAAGATTTTCTCACAGGTTTGTTTTTTTTTAAATGGCTTTCTCACTTTTACAGGAGCCCAAGATTCATGACAGTGCAGGGCCTGCTGTAGTTCCACTGTATCTTGTGTTACAACTCTATATAGAAGCAACAATGCATTTGATTTTTGAATGTTTGGATTACTATTCATTTGTCATGATCTCCAAGCATATGGCATTGATTCTTGCTGCACCTTTCTAATTCTTCCTCTCATTGTGAGCTTTCCTTTTTCATCTGAATGGTGTACAGGTGTATACAATAAACAATCACAGTGGTTTTTGTTTAATTTTGAGCCTGTTGAGGCAGTTGGCAGCAACTTTCACCTTATGACATCAATATAGTAAATGAAATGGAAGCCACAAAGGAATGTGATGTGGTTATTCATGAGAGCACATACTCTGAAGCTTTTTGCGGTTGTCAGGGCCAGTCCTACCATTGGGCAAAATGGAACAGGAAAGGCAGCCCCTTTGGCTATCCCTATATTCACTTCAAGAACACGAGTAGCATGTGCCACAGGGCAGACTCCGTTCCCTTAGGCTGGTTTGCTTCTCCCAGATCTGGTAGACAGATGCTCTTTTATGAGTGGTGTTCATTAAAGATTTCCCTTGTCCCACTTCCTGTGGACTGAGAGCAATGAAGCATGGCACAGTTATTAGTCCTTCTCTACATAGGTGCCACTTAGGGGGACACACTTCTCCCATCTTTTTAAGCTACTGTAAACACCTTGCTTGTAAAAGTTGACAGGTTGCTCCAAAACCTACATCATGACTTAGGAAATCATAGTCTCATCATCTGAAAAATGCTTGCCCTTCAAAAATAAGTTCATTGTTGGAAAGAGGTGGAAGTCCAATGGAGCGAAGTTGGGTGAATAAGGGGGATGCGGTAGAATTTCAAAGCTATAGGGGCATGCTTCCATTTGGGCAACATGTGAGATGCAAACTGGTACATTGTCTTGCAGAAGGCAGACACCTTTGATGAGCCTGCCATGGTTTTGATGGTCTCCCACAATTTCCACAGCAATGAAGCATAGTATGCTTCAGTGATCATGGTACCCTTTGCTAGGAAATCCATCAATACTACTCCATGCTGGTCCCAAAATACTGTGAACATGACCTGACCTGCCGAGAATTGAGCATGTGCCTTCTTAGGAGGTGGTGAGTCATGCTGCTTCCATTGCATTGACTGGACTTTAGCCTCAGGATCATAGTGATGGACACAGCTTTCCTCCTGTGTGATCAGTCTGTTGAAAAAGTTATCCTGGTTTTCATGGCACATTGTCATAAGAGCCTGAGAGCATTTGACTCATTCTTTTTTTTTTTTTTGAAAGATGTGACCAGCTAGGATATCCAGCTAGTGGATACCTTATGCATGTGAAGATGGTCTTGCATGATTTCTTCCATGGACCCCACACTAATCTTGACATTGTGGGCTAGGTGGCAAATGGTTACACAGCAATTTTCCAAAATTGTGACCTCCACTTGCTGGATGATGTATCCATCAATAGCAGAGTGGGGTCGCCCTGGAATTGGAGTTGTTTCCACTGAAGTCTGACCACATTTGAATTGATGATGCCAGTTTTTGACTACATCATATGATGGGGAATCATCACCATAAACCTCTTTCATCTCATCTTTGGTGTGAGGTCTTTCAAATAAAGGAACTTGATGACTGCTCTGTATTCCACTGGGTCCATTATAAAACCTCACACCACTTCAGCCCCTGTGAAATCAAGACCGTTATCAGTTCTAAGTTGTAAATTGGCACGTAATCTATAGAGATGTATATCATTACACATGTACAGTTTCAGCATCCCGTGATAAATAGAAATGGGTCAGGGGAAATCTTTAATGAATGCCCCCTCCCCGTATTGTCAGTATTCAACTGGCAGTCTAATCAGCTTCTGGTTGTGGAATGGGAGTAGTGGTTGTTTTACCCTTGTAGCAAAATATGTACATAAACAATGGATTTTGATGTTCTATTCATTCATGGACTTTTCTAAATCTACAGATTCACATGTTCTAATTCTTTATGTTGTTTCTTCCCTTTCAGCAGGCACTCCAGCCATATTCTGGAGTGTCTGCTTCCTCTTTACTCATTTCATCCTCTTTGCATTTGCATTCACCAGGCCAAGCGGTATTGTTATAATAAGCCAAGTCAGGATATTTGCATAATAATCTCTGGCAAACACTGGAAGAATCTGACCTCTCTGGTCTCTGACAGTTTAAAAAGGTTAATGTCAAATTAACGTTCAATAAATCCATACAGAGCAATGATTTTAAATGAAGAGTAATGGTTAAATACACAAAATCCAGAAAGCATGCATAACTTAGCATAGAACTATTCTCTTGTATGCATTATGTTACTACTTTGCATTAAAAGTTTCTCTTCTGATTTTTGCAGGGTTTGGTCTCCCACTACATCACACTAACTAATTGCACCCTACAAAGAGATGGCACAAGAACAACTACCATCAAATACTTTTTCCTCTCCTGTCCATTGCTCAGATTGAGTGGGGACACACCCAGTAATTAGTAAATTCACTGACTAGTAGTGAATTACAGTCCTATACATTACAAGCAGAACAATGATATTGTTCCAACTTACTTCTGCTAAAAGGAACTAGTCAGCAAAGTAACATATTACATGCAATGTATTCTGTTTCAGGTTTTGTGAAATTCTACAGCATGTTTTTTCCCCAGTACTGCCATGGCAGATAGAGTATGATCTCCATATCCACAAGACTCATAATAACACTTACCCACATTTGATGGAATATGTACTCCCTGGGCATTTCCTAGGTCCTCTAGTGCAACTCCATGATAAGCTTGGATCAGAAGTAGTTCATTTCAGTAAAGTTTGTTATTTACCCATAGTTTTGCATATCCATGGGAAGTCCTGGAACATATTTCCTGTAGATGCAAAAGGCTGTACGGTAATATTTTCTTTTGATATATTGTCACCTTCCACTTCACTGTCTCTCCTGCTACCCTTGATGAGTTTTTCACTCCATGGGAAGTAGAGGCCTCTGCGGTAAGTGGAATAATGTATAGTGAGCATTAAAAACCAGAAAAGGGAGTGCAAGGTTCAGGAAGAGAAAGCCCATGGTGCTGCATATAAATGTTGGGATGAAGCTGCTGAGTGAGTACGAAGGAGGAATGACTTAGATGGACAAGTGGTGGAAAGGTAGATGAAAAAGATACTGGATGGAAGGATTAAACAAGAGGGACAAGATATATATTGAAAAAGGGAGAGACACACACATAGGAAGAGAAAGAAAGACATATTGTACATATATGGCAGAGAGGAGCTACTAATCAGAAAAAGATGAAGAAGATGTCAAAGATCGATAGCAGTAGAAACATGGAACTTGCTTGTATTTATTTATTTTGTGTCAAAATCATTGCTTAAATAAATAAGTATAAAATTGATAAAATAAAGGGAGCATGGGCAGCAAAATAGTTTTAGACCAAAACCAGGCTACAGCGACTGCACTGTCTGTAGCTTTAAACAATTCTTCCTCTGTGCATGAGGCAGGGCATTGTGGACAAGCATACAGATGTGGAGTTGTTTGTTTTGCTCCATAGTTGCACATCCTCCACATTGTGTGAATCACTGGGTTGTTGTAAGTATTTCGGGCTGTATGGCCATGTAAGGAGAGAATGCTTCTGGAACATGGCCGTACAGCCTGAAAAACTTACAGCAACCTAGGTTGGAGGATTCTTCTAGGTAGTGCCATTTTGCCAGATGGTCTTTTGATCTGCCAACTCCACTTATGAGTCTGTTCAGGGATTTCCAAGTTGCCGATTCTTGGTTTGCCCCTGGAGGCAGATCCTGGAGGGGAGGGGGGCATCCAGTTGGAATTGCCTGATTTTGTTACCCACAGAGATAGTCTTGCTGTTGCTGGAGAAACATTAGGAGGAGTGGTGGTTCTCATTAAACTTTTCCTTGATTTAAGTCTACTGGGAGGAGGCTAATAACCATATAGTGGGTGGCTTTCACAGTGTTCAGCCTTATTTCTCTTGCGCTTTGTGATTGGCAAGTTAGTCTTAAACTTGCTCGCATTACAGATAATGTAGAAAAGTTTGAAAGAGGTGAAGCAAGGAGACAGGGTGAGAAATGGAGAAGGAGAGACAGAGGAAGACTGAGCAGTGAGTGAGAAAGATCAGGAAGAGAGGCATGACCAAAATAGCAGAATTCATGAAATTGAGGATAAATGTATATGGAATATAATAAACATTCAACATCTTTAAGTGTGATAGGGATTTCTGATCACAAATAAAGAATACTATATCAAAATGTTTTTCAAGGTTGAATCTAAATTTGACCATACAGGAAGTTTTAAAGACAAACAATGTCTTTTGTAAGGAAAATTACTGTTTTGTCTCTAATTAAATTGTGGTTTTGTACAAGATTTCAGTGCAAGTACTAATTATTCCAAAAGAAACCACTCAATACAAATGAGGGGGAAATAGTTAGAATATCATACATGCATGAGTCAGTTTGCATAATGATTAATTCCAAGAATTGGTTCTTTAGTAAGTGTAAATGAATATAGGGATCTTTATTTTACTACCAATCGATAGCAGGCAAGGGCTAATCCATGGAACCTATCCTTGGGTTGCCATCAATCAGTCACTTGAAGGCATATAAAGCAACCGTCAAATCTCAATGTCAAGCTGAGGAAGTAACGTTAAAATATTGCCATTCAGAGCCACAGAATTAGATTCACAACACAGATCAGGTTTGTAACCACCTCTCTACCTATTCAGATGTGGCATCATACTAATTTCTAGCTTCCTATAAAACATTTAGAATTATTATTATTATTATTATTATTATTATTATTATTATTATTATTATTATTCTAACATTCAATGATGTGTATGGCAAGTTGCCAACCATACCTGACCTGTAGTTCTAATATTGTTTGGTGTTGATCTGCATTCCATTACCCAGTGACTACAACAAAGCAATCATATGCTTTCTATTCTTGTCTTTTCCTAAAGCTCTTTTATGCTAAAATCCAATCTAAGTTCCCAATCCTTAGTTAGGACAACACAGCATTTAGATAGTATCCTAAATGTCAGTATTATTATTATTATTATTATTATTATTATTATTTAAAAAATATATATCCTTCTTACTTCTTTGCTTGTCTGTCTAAATTCTATAGAACAACAAGGAGGGAAAATAGTTTTTGAGTTTAGCAAAGTGCTTGTTTCATGAAAGGCAATGAAGGAATAACCAACAAGGCCTTATTAGGGACGTTTGCACTGGTCAGAATTTTTTCAATTAACGTTGCCTTAGAAAGCACAGTTGCTCAGCTTTTGTCCGGCTGCTGCAGAAGAATACGAAGAGCAAATAGATTGGGAGAAATCTGTCGCTGCAGCTCCTGGGAAAATGTAACAGGTGTTATAGCTCAGCTGGGTATGAGCTGCATAGAAAAGGCTCACTCAGGCTCTGCCCATAGAATTCCCTTTTTAAATCAGAGCTTCAAGTAGGAAGAAACTAATGACTTCATTACCATCTCAATTCTGGGAAATGTTTAGTCCAGACCTGAACCATTAAAGGAAAGGTATAGTACTCTCCGTGACCTTACAAGATCAAAATGTTATTTAGAGCAATTCCATTAGTCAGGGCTATAAACCTGAAAGAACACACCCTTTTGCGCCTGTACTTATCCCATAAAGTAGGAAGGGGTGGGGAGAGAAGCCAACAGGAATAGACTTAAGGAGGCAGACAAGGAATGAAACACATATTCCACGTCCACTTGCTATTGTGCTCTTCCTCAATTTCCTTGGCTTTCCTTTGACCCACTTTCCTTCATTTTGTATGTGACACGTTTAATAGGGCTTGCTATTTCCATGCTTCCATTGGAGTTCAGGCTCTGTGTCCTGTATTTATTTTATTTCTTATTTATTTAAAAATATTTCTGTGATGTTTTACTGTCAAGAGAACTTTAAAAGGCTTGACCAAACCAATAACTTTTCCAAAACAATGAAAAAACTACACTTCCAAATTAAAATATATCATTTATTTTTTTTAAAAAACCCAGTATGATTTAGACAGGTGATTACAACCACACATTGCTTTCTTCAAAAGCAGAATCTTCACCAGCTTATTTGAAGAAATGAGAACTTTTATTGTGGAGGTCTGTCTTTGTCCCATCTACACTGATCATTTAATGCAGTTCGAAGCTTGCTTTGAACTGCAGCATCCAGACAACAAACTCTCACTAAAGTATGAAAGAAAGCCCCTAATATGCATCAGCAATACATGATTTGTGTAAACTGGTTCCAGGATTTTCTTTGTAGTCATCTGCACAGTGAAGCTACTTTTTCCAATACCAGTTTGAAAAGGCAATAAATGATCAAAATAGATGAGGCTTATAATGTTGCTGCCAGGAAATCAGAAGATTTCTTGGGAGGAGGGCAATGACCAATCTCAGCAAAATAGTGAAAAGTAGAGACATCACACTGGAACTGAAGATCCACATGGTTAAAGCAACAGTATTTCCCATAGTAATCTATGGATGCGAGAGCTGGACCATAAGGGAGGCTGAGTGAAGGAAGACAGATGTTTTTGAACTGTGGTGTGGGAGGAAAATTCTGAGAGTGCTTTGGACCACGAGAAGATCAAACTAGTCCATACTCCAGGAAATAATGCCTGTCTACTCACCAGACAGAAGAATATTAGAGGCAAAGATTAAGTATTTTGGCCACATAATGAGAAGACAGGAAAACATGGAGAAGATAATGATGCTGGGGAAAATGGAAGGAAAAAGGAAGAGGGGCAGACCAAGGGCATGATGGATGGATGATATCTTTGAAGTGACTGGCTTGACTTTGAAGGAGCAGGGGCGGCCACAGCCGACAGGGGGCTCTGGTGTGGGCTGTTTCATGAGGTCACGAAGAGTCGGAAGCGACTGAACGAATAAACAACAATAATGTTGCAGCCATGTATTACTGTAACCTTTTAAATGATAATGTTATATGATTGCAGATAGATGAAAGATAGATAGATAGATAGATAGATAGATAGATAGATAGATAGATTAAAATAGGCAGCAGTAACATTTGCGGTGTGGTTTAGAAATTTATCAGAAATGAAGATTTGTTGATATTCCTTAGTATTATTTTTTAAAATCTGAAATATATTCAATCTCTTTATATCTGTTTTGGCTTTAGTATAACACCAATTTTGCCCTGTTGTTACAAGCAAAAAGAAATAATACAAACTGTTAACTAATCTTTCCAAATATTTACTTGTTTATGCCAATGTTATGTGCACAGCACAGATTTATCTTTATCTGTTTCGACATGTGTAGGTTGCCTTTAACTTTCTCAGCCCTCGGTGTATTAAAAATATTAAAAGGCATATTTATAACCTATTACAAATCATAAAACACAAATATGTTAACCACAAACAGTGCTGAAGGCTGCAGTCCAATACCCGCTCCTGGGAATACATTTCAGTGAATTCAGCGTGACTCACATCCAAGGAGACACGTAGTGTTCCACTGTTAAAGCTTTTAGCAACAACTATTAAAGAAAAATTATCTTCAGAAAATGGCATAAATATAAAAACAATATAAAAACATGACAAAATTAATACAGCAATCATGAAATGTAGAACAGTAAAATACAGTATCAATTAATAATATTTTAAAGAAACAGCAAAAACAACAACCACCATCACAATTTGTTTAAAAATAATTGCCCCAGGTGTAATTTCCCTGTGCTAAGGTAAGGACTTTACAAAATATGGGGCCACCTCTGGAAAGTCCTGCCTGTAATGCAAGGGTGGGCAACTGCAAGGGGTTGTGGGGCTGCATTAGTCTCTTATGGGACCATGGTGGCTGATGTGTTCCTCTACATTTCTTTCTTTGGACAATGAGTTAAAATGAGAGGGCAATTTCTTTATGTTTACAGCCCTCCCTGAGCTGTTATAGCTGCACGCAAGGATGTTTAAACCAGTACATGAATGAGAACCGAAAGGGCACAGGACCTCTTTTTCGCTTACTTCTATTTTCTGTCAATGTGACCTGGACTTAAGGCAACCTTGTAAATGAGGAACCTCTGATCAGGTCTTGAAGTTCGTGACTAAGTCTTCCTTAATAGAGTCTATCTACTGATAATGTGGTCTCCCCACTTCTCCACTTTCTCCCATCTTATTGAGCATTATTATCTTTTTAAAAAACAAACCATGTCATTTCATGATATGGCCAGAATTATCCACCAGCAATATACGCTGGACTTCTTTTTCTATCATCTTCCATTTTATCAAGCATTGTTGTATTTTCTAATGAACCTTGTATTCTCATGATATGGACAAAATATAAGAGCCTCTGTTTGATCATTTTGATTTCTAGGGAAAATTCAGGCTTGATGTGCTCTCAGATCCTTTGTTTCTCTTTTTGGCAGTCTAATGTATCCATAAAACCCTTCTCCAACATCACATTTCAAAGAACTTGATTTTCTTCCTATCAGCTTTCTTAACTGTCTAGCTTTTACAATCATACAGAGAAACTGGGAATATGAGAAATCAACCTCACCATTGACTAAACTGGTCCAGAGGCTGATCTTAAAAGTTTGACAGGTTCATATGAATGTAAACACTCTTCAGAAAAACAGCTATATACTACTTAAAGTATTGAATTACAGTCAGCTCTGTGTATCCATGGATCCCATCATTCATGGCTTAAAGTACTCCAACAAGCAAATCCCCAAAAGTAAAGCTTGATGTTGCTATTTTATATAAGGTAAGCTATTTTATTATGCTATTGCATATAACAGGACTTGAGCAGCCATGGGTTTTGGTATCCACAGTGTGTGTGTGTGTGTGTGTGTGTGTGTGTGTGTGTGTGTGTGTGTGTCCTGGAGCCAAACCCCAGTGCAACATATAAGACACAACTCCATACTGTTAGACATACTTAAGCTATCTGTTTAATGTATAGGAAATCAAATACGTATGCTGAAAAAAAATTTCTTCCTTCATTTCAGTTGAAGTACTCACATATACCCTGTTGCTTGGTGTAAATACTGAATTATTGTGCACATTTGGTCTATATTGAATGAGGAGAGGTAAGTAAGAAATAAAATAAAATAATAATAACCTTCAATCAGGTATGATAGCAGGTGATGTATCTTCAGTAGGGTAGGAGTAATACTGGATTTCCCCTGACCCAGTCTAGATAGATATGAGAGGAGACCTGGATTCTTTCTTTATCCCAGCTGCAAAATGTCTCGTGCTAGCCTTGCTATGCTTCCCTACTCCCTTGCACTTCTTTGTTGCTTCTTTCAGGTGTTCAATATTGACTATGTTGCTGAATATTTTCTTAATTATCATTTTTATTTTTGGTTTCCTCACATAAAATTTCAGTGTGTCCCACTGCTGTCATTGGTGGGACTTGAGAATTGGGAATCTACTTTTCTATATGTAGGGAATTGCTTGCAATTTTGCCTGCACTAGAATGTTTTAGGCACCAAGATCCAATTCTGCGGTATTCAATATACAAGGCAAAATGAACATGTAAGATAACTAAGATACATCTTCTGCTTTGTCCTAGGTGCCGAAATGAGTCATTGATAAATTATCTGCTGCTGCTAGCTGTTTATGCTGTCATCTTAAATCTAGGTGGTGGTAGGCATTTTGCTAACCTTACACATCTTCTTCGGAAAAAAACCCACATTTGCATTTATTCCCTTGCATATTAAAGGTATGTCCATGTATTGCCTTTTTATTGTTGCCGGAAGAGAGCTTTTGGACGTGTGCACATTTTCTGGCAGGCTTATTTATTCCAGCCATTCCATAGTTTGATTCTACATGTTATTTCTGGTATAATTGTAGGATTTTCTGCCTTGACATTTTGGGATATAGGGCTGGGTGGAAGGGCCCTGAGACAGTGCAAGTTGCAAATGTGGCCCTGTATCAAATAAAGGCTTAATGTCCCCCATGTACATGTGCTTTCAGGTTGCTTATCTATCTAAGGAAAATCTATGAATTTCATAGGAATTTTTAAGGACAACAAATGCTCAGAGGCAGTTTGCTGTTGCCTTTCCCCTCCCAAGCTTGACCCTGCTTAGCTTTCAAAATCAGATGTGATCTGGTGCATTCACATCTGGTGCTGATGTTGTGACCTCTGGAGGGAGAGAACAGTTAGGCAATGCTCCATCATGCCTAGACCCCAGCAACTGATAAAAGGAAGAGAACTGGCACCAATATCTGCTGCACATAGTCTCTGCCCTCATTACTGTCCTTGCTTCCTTGTGTGTTGCATCCTTTTTAGCCCCCTTCTACACTGCCATATAATCCAGATTATCAAAGCAGATAATCCACATTATTTGCTTTGAACTGGATTATATCAATCTGCACTACCATATAATCTAGTTCAAAGCAGATAATCTGGATTTTATATGGCAGTGTAAAAGAGGCCTTAGATTGTAAAAGTGTGGGTAGGGAAAGTGTCACATTAACAATTGTAAACTGTTTGCGTAAAGCACCATGTACACTGATGGCAGTAAGCAAATGCATTATGACAATGGTAATAGTAATGATAATGGAATTACAGTATATAACAAAACAAATTAAAAAATGTCCTGCCCCTGTTTTGGAAGTATTATTTCCTGTTTAAATGTCCAGTACTAACTTTGAAGGAGCTCCTGGTGGCATAGTGGTTAAATTGCTGAGGTACAGAACTTGCTGACCAAAAGGTCGCAGGTTCAAATCCAGAGAGCAACGTGAGCTCCTGTTGTTAGCCCCAGCTTCTGCCAACCTACCAATACAAAAACATGCAAATGTGAGTAGCAAACTTTTCCCCATGTTTTTATGATAGAACTAATTATGAAATTATGAAACAACATTTATAACCCAGGAACAAAAATCAAGTGACACAGTGTTCTTATTATTCAGGATACTAAGACCTCTGTTCTAACACAGAGAAAGCTGGCCTGGTCTCAGGACCTTGTGCTTATATTTTATTTAAAAGAAAAAAAGTAAGCTATCAATGTTAAATTGTTAAAATAATCTGTAGTTTGAACTCAGTTTCAATTAATGGGATACCAATAATAAAGCCAAAAAATTAAGCAAAAGAACCAATAAATTGCACTGTGAACTTGTCAGTATCTGGTGACTTCCATGTCAGAGAGACACTGAATCCACTCTAGGTCTTTTATATGAATATTAAAGGAGCTATCCATGGTCCTGAGCCTACTTGTTGGTGGTGGGGACTTAAACCAAATCCTGGAATGGATTCACTACTACACTGTCAAGGAATTCAATAGGCACTTTTAGTGTTAATACAGATTGGGAAGTGCATAGATCTTCATCCGGTAGTGGTTTATCTATGTGAAATGGCCATCACCAGTCAAACATAAAAGAAAGAACTTTGATTTCACCTCGCATCAAACAAAACATATTTTTGAGCAATAGAAGCACTTCATACATGCAATTTATTGCTCATGAAATGGTCAATGTTATAATGATGTACAACTAATTGAAGCCCCAAATGCTCGACCAACAAGAAAAAAAGCATTGCTACACCAAGGAAATGAGGGAAGTAGACAAGTGAAAACAGCAAATAGAAAGATCCTTGTAGAATGGACCAGAAGTTAATGTTAAAATGGAAAAAATCATTGTCCCACTTGGTCCCTCCAAAGGAACATTATATTGCACTTTTGGTAGTTCAAGAGTAAAAGTATTGCTGTGCTATTAGGAGTTAAACACACACAGTAGTAATGAAAGAAAAGGCTTCATTAAGACCCAAAGAAGCAACTGGTTGGCAGGAACCCTTATAACAAAAAAATCTCTAGGTTGGCAGAAGGTCAGAGTCAAGGGAAAAGTGGAAAACAAAGAAACAGAAACAAGCTCTTAGTTTGTCCTGCTTAGCTTAGCAACCCAAATTACAGTGTGAACCTTTTTTGGTCTGTTTAAGGAAGCTGTTCTTACTTAATGGCTGAATATTAAATGTACACAACATTTTATTAGAAGCAAACACCTACTTCTCTGTCTTGAGGTTTGGTTTTGAAGAATGTTTCCATTTTGGGAAAGCTCAGTTGAGTGAAACGGAAGCCTTTAAGCTGAGAACAATTTCCTTATAGCAGTAAAACCGACCTCAGCTGAACTTTATTTTTTTTTTGTGTGTTTTACCGACTTTGTTGGGTTTGCCTATCGAAATCTGGATGTAATTTACACTCAGGAGTTTGGACACTGGTAGGAAAGTATAAAAATACCTGGTGGTTGTGGTTGTTGTTGTTGCTATTTCCCATATTTTGAAAAAGTGTTACAATAAATAGTGAATATTGCAAATGTGTGCATGGAATCCTGCTTAACCACACTTTAGTCAATGGTGAAATTGGTGTTCTAGCTATCTATACAATTTCAGAAGTGGATACAGAAATGCATCTGCTATAGTTATTATGTGCCTACAGGTAGGCTCAAACGTATGGTGGCCCTATCCTCTTGGCAAAATGTATTGAGAAAAAGTTTGCCTTTGCTTTGTTTTTAGTAAGTAAAAGGAAGTAAAACTATTTCCCCGTGGGGACTCAGGGTGGGTCACGGCATAAAAGACGAACATTCAATGCCTTAAAATACAACAATAGACTTAAACAATTCAAAATAAAACAGAGCATTTGAAAACAAGGCAGATCACATGAAAACAACAATAATAAATTACACAATGTTAATAAAACAAAGTTAAAAGCCATGTCTAAATTCCATTCCTTATTTCATAATGCTGGATCATTAAACATTCACATCTCCATACGCCTTGGTACATAGGACAGTTTTTATTTGCTTCTTAAAGGAGGAAATTGATGGGGCCATTCTGATCTCCTTCAGGAGGAAGTTTCAGAGGTAGGAGGCAACTACAGAGGAGACCCTCTCTCTCGTCCCCACCAGCTGGGTTTGAGACAAAGGTGGGACCAAGAGGAGGTGCACAGTGCCAAGACAGGCTCATATGAGGAGATGTGGTTAGCGAGGTAGTCTGGACCCATACCATTTAGGGCTTTAAAGGTGACAACCAGCCAATGGATCTGCTGCAGCATGGGAGTTGTTCTCTCCCTGTACGGTGCTCCCATTAGTAACCTGGCTGCTGATCTCTAAACCAGCTGAAGCTTCCGAGCACTCTTGAAAGGCAGCCCCACGTAGTGTGTTGCAGTAGTCCAGTCAGGATGTAACTAAGGCATGTACTACCATAACCAGATCCAGTGTCTCCAGGTATGGGCACAGCTTTCACACAAGTTTTAATTGTTAAAAGGCACTCCTGCCACCACCAACACCTGAGCCTCCAGTCAGCAATGAATCCAGGATCACTCCCAAAGTGCTTCCCTGTGTCTTTAGGGGGAGTGTAACCCCATTCAGCATAGATTGTATCCGAAATATCCTGATCTGTGTTCCCAGTGACCAGGAGCACCTCTGTCTTGTCAGGATTTAATTTCAATCTATTCACCATCATCCAGTCCATTACTATTGGCAGACACAAATTTAGGACCAGCATGGCATCCCTGGCTTTTGGTGGAAAGGAGTAATAGAGTTGGGTGTCATCTCCATAAATATGGCACCAAACTCCAAAGTTCCAGATTATTTCTCCCAGTGGTTCCATGTACATATTGAATAGCATTGATGACAGAATAGATCCCTAAGGGACCCCACAGGCTACTGGCCACGGGGTTGAACAGGAGTCACCCAGCAGCACCTTCTAGGTTTGGTCCTCTAGAACACTGCCTTCTAATCCCATCCCTGCAAGACGACCTAGGAGTATACCATAGTTGGTGGTATTAAATGCCTCTGAGAAGTCCAGGAGAGCCAATGGGGACACACTCCCCCTGTCTAGCTGTCTTTGTAGATCATCTACCAAGGTGATCAATGCCATTTCAGTTATGTATCCAGATCTGAAACCAGATTGAAATGGATCCATATAATTGGTTTCTTCCAAGAAGCTCTGAGGAATAGGTTATAAAAGTCCTCTAATGACCTGAAACAGTTCAGCTGGGTGGTTCTTTGCAGATGCAATGTTGGCAGCAGTGAAAGATTTCTGTGCTGCCTTCATTGCCAGGGAATAAGTTTTGATCATGCTCTAGACAAATGGTTTTCAACCTGTGGGTACCCCGATGTTTTGACCTTCAAATCCCAGAAATCCCAACAGCTGGTAAATTGGCTGGGATTTCTGGGAATTGTAGGCCAAAACACCTGGGGACCCAAAAGTTGAGACCCACTGTTCTATACTGTGTTCGGTCATATTACCTGTGAGATTTACTCCAATGCAGATCTAGTCTCAGTCTCACTAACCCCAAATTTGTACATCTTGACTCATTTTACTGAATACTTGAGAAAAATGGCTGCAAATACTCAGAGACATTGTGATATCATTACCTCTTTTACACAACCAGATCTGGCACAGAAGCCCTGGCTGAAATTAGACCTACAAAAGTAAAATAAACTTTGTAGACACAACAAATCCCCCATCTTTACATTACACAAACAAATGATCACTATTATTTGGAAATAGGTAGGAATTCTATGCAGCATGACTCCGTATCTGCAGGAGATCTGTTCACAAACTGTGTGTGGATACATGAAACTCCAGGTAATAGTGGACCCTGTGCCATGCAGTTGCACTAGGGGATTAAGAAAATACATAAGGAGTATTTTTATGAACTTTTGTGAGAAGTTCATAAATGAAACCATGGATGAAGGTCCCGTGGATTCCAGGATCCTACTGTATACAGGGGTCATAATGTAAACTTAAGTGTATCATTGTATACAACTCTCCTGAGAGAGAAGTCCAATTTAAATTCAGTTTGGATTACTTAGGTAATTAGGTATAGGATTGCAATTTGAGCCTCTAACATTCAAATCAATCAGGCTTTCAAACAGGGCTTAATTTGGGCTAGACCGTGGCCCAAGCAAATCAGGTAATTAGTCCCAAGTGGAAATGTGTGATGAGTGTTCCTTGATTGTCTGGTTGGTGAGACTATAAAGAAAACTGGCAGGGAAACCAAGACTCCCTCGAGACAATACAGATCAATCTTTGCACGCATCTTACTTTGCAGAGCTATCCAAGGATTTTCACCGAGACCCCCGTTCCTCTCTTTCCTCCCACTTTCCCGCTTATTTTTTCTTACATCCTCTAGGAACGCTGTTTTTCCTTTCCCCTATAGGAAGTCTCATTCATTCACCCATTCATGCTTAGAAAGAATTTCTTAATTCTTTTTCTTTCTCCCTCCAAGCAAGATTACTCCTATCGGTGTCCCTTTTCCTCCTTCTTCTGCCTCTGCCAGAGAGAGAGAAAAACAGAGCCTGCCCAGATGGTTGAGGACCCCAAAAGAAGGAACATTTTCTCATGCTTTTAAAAAGAGCACTTTCTTTCCTGCCTAATATTTAGCTCCTTCAAATGCAAATGGAGAGGTTTCACTCCAAGGTTAGCATAACAATTATGGGAACGCTTTAAATCTGAAGCGTTTGTTTACAGCATGAAAGGAACCCACAGTCCAAAAGGTCTGAGGCTGGCCCTTTTCACCAGCTATTTTCTGACTAAGTAGTGAACGGCAAGTCAATTTTAGATCACAAAGAAAACTAATTTATATCGCAGAGTAAGCTAATTTTGAAGGAACTTCTACATTCTTGGAATGAGGTTTTTTTATCATTTAAAAAAATGTCTGCTACTAGAGAAAACAATTAATTTCTCTTTTTGGTGGAAGATTGCATCTTTATTTTTAATGAGTCCCCTGAACATTTTGAACTTAGTGACCAACTCATCTCTAAGGCCTTTACATTTCTATATATCTGAATTATTACTGGAGAGTGAACTGCAAGACTAAACTCAGGGGCATTTCTACAAAAATTGTACATCTTTCATTTTTCACCTCTCACCATTTTCTGCTTCTCTTGCTGCTACTTTCATTTTTTAAAATATGTGTGTCGTAATGAATTTTTAACAAAACTTTTAGTGAATAGTATAATGGTGAAATGTACTATCAAACACATACTGAGTATCACTTCTACTGAATGCCTGGGATCAGAAGTGTTTGGGATTTCTGATTATTATTATTTGGGAGTACCTGTATTTGCATATGCATACATGATGGGATATATTAGAGATGGGATTCAAGTCAAAAAATGACTTATTTATATTTTACGTACACTTTATACCCATGGTCTGGAGATAATTTATACACAACATGTCTAATAAATTTATGCATTAAACAAATTCTATACACATTGAATCCTCAGAAAGCAAAGGTGTCGTCTTAGCCACCCAGGTAGACAATTTTGGTATTCCAGATGAGAGATTCTCTTCCTGTATCTTTCTGTGCCAGAGAAGCAGTGTGAGGCTGGACAGGGAAATGACTCTAGATAATGTGTTGGTGAAGGTTTTCATGGCTGGAATCACTGGGTTGCTGTGAGTTTTCCAGGCTGTATTGCCATGTTCCAGAAACATTCTCTCATGACATTTTGCCCACATCTATAGCAGGAATTCTCAGAGGTTGTGAGGTCTGTTGGAAACTAGGCAATGAGGTTTATACATCTGCGGAATTTCCAAGGTGGGAAAAAAGAACTCTTGTCTGTTTGAGACAAGTGTGAATGTTGCAACTGGCCACCTTGATTAGCATCTAATGGCCTTGTAGCTTCAAAGCCTGGCTGATTGCTGCCTGGCTCTGATTGATTCTTGTCTGGAATCACCCTGTGTTTTGAGTGTTGCTCTTCATTTACTGTCCTACTTTTAGAGGTTTTTTTTTTTAAATACTGGTAGCCAGATTTTGTTCATTTTCATGGTTTCCTCCTTTGTGCTGCAATTGTCCACTTCCCAACAAAGGATTCCCCAAGGCAACAATCAGCCAGGCTTTGAAGCTACAAGGTCATTCAATGCACCCTTTCAAGGAAGAATGGGTTTAAATTATTTTGATGTTCATGTTTCATCCAAAACAATAGGTGTCAGACAAAAAGCATCCAAGGTATTGGCAAATTCAATGGAGACCTCAGGGAAGGGGTCTGATTTAACAATAGTGGAGAGGAAATGTTCCCAGGAATAATAATAATAATAATAATAATAATAATAATAGAGAGGCTATCAACGATCAAGGCTATCAACACCTGGGCCATCCCCATCATCACATATACTGCTGGAATTGTGAACTGGACACAAGCAGAGCTTGATGATCTGGACAGAAAAACAAGAAAACTGATGACAATCCACTACGCATTACACCCATGTAGTGATGTTGACAGACTTTACCTGCCCAGAAAATCAGGAGGTAAAGGGCATCTGCAAGTGAAACAAATGGTAGAAGAAGAGAAACATGGACTGGCAGATTATGTGAAAGGCAGTCAAGAGCCAACATTGACGGAAGTCAATAGTAGTAAACTTCTTCAAGTGCAAAAGACAAAGAAGGAATACTGTAAAAATATAATACAGAGCAGAAGAGAAAACTGGCTCTCCATGAACAGTTTCTGGGGAAAATTGAGAGCAAAATTGACAAAGAAAAAACATGGATGTGGCTCACAAATGGAACTTTGAAAAAGGAGATGGAGGACCTGATTCTGGCAGCACAAGAACGAGCCATTAGAACAAATGCCGTCAAAGCTAGAATTGAAAAGTCAGTGACAGATCCCAAGTGTAGACTTTGCAAGGAAGCAGATCACATCCTCAGCTGCTGCAAGAAGATTGCACAGACAGACTACAAGCAGAGGCATAACACCATTGCTCAGATGATTCACTGGAACTTGCGCCACAAATACCATCTGCCTGCAACAAAGAACTGGTGGGATCACAAGCCTGAAAAAGTTACAGAAAATGAATACTGAAAATGAACTACTCTGGGAATTCCAAATTCAAGCTGACAGAGTTTTGGAGCCCAATACTCTTGACTCCTGACCTCACGATTGTGCTAAAAAACCAAGTATGGATCATCGATGTTGCAATCCCAGGTGACAGCAGGATTGAAGAGAAACAACTGGAAAAACTGACACGATATGAGGATTTAAAGATTGAACTGCAAAGACTTTGACACAAGCCAGTCAAGGCGGTCCCAGTGGTGATTGGCACACTGAGTGCAGTGCCGAAAGACCTTGGACTGCACTTAAACACAATTGGCGCTGACAAAATTACCATCTGTCAGCTGCAAAAGACCACTCTACTGGGATCTGCACACATTATTTGCCGGTACATCACATAGCCCTAGACACTTGGGAAGTGTCTGATGTGTGATCCAATATAACAACCAGCATAGTGATCTTGTTTGCTGTGTACTAATCTTATTGTGTTTCAAATAATAATGATGATGATAATAATAATAATAATAATAATAATAATAATAATAATATCTCCCCATGGCTCTAGGTGGGTTACAACATTGCTGAAAACACATAATCCTCCAAAAAACAAACAAACCCCAAAACATTATATAAAATACACATATTAAAACATATTTCCACAAAATAACTAATGTTACACAAACGTTTGGATATTTCCTGAGGTGTGGGATGTATGCAGTGCTTATGCAACATTTTAGATCAGGGGTCCTCAAACTAAGGCCCAGGGGCCGGATGTGGCCCTCCAAGGTCATTTACCCAGCCCTTACTCAGGGTCAACTTAAGTCTGAAGCGACTTGAAAGCACACAACAACAACAATCCTATCTCATCAGCCAAAAGCAGGCCCACACTTCCCACTGAAATACTAATAAATGTATATTTGTTAAAATTGTTCTTCATTTTAATTATTGTATTGTTTTCAAGTGCTTTTTGCACTACAAATAAGATATGTGCAGTGTGCATATGAATTCATTCATGTTTTTTTCAAATTATAATCTGGTCCTCCAACAGTTTGAGGGACTGTGACCTAGCCCTCTGTTTAAAAAGTTTGTGGACCCCTGTTTTAGATGGTTCAATGAAGAGCAGATTGAAATTAGGGGAAAGGATATCATGGGCTCTCAACTGGTTCCTATAGAGCTGTGGATTTGGGGTTTAATCTTTGGGGTCCTGTTTTCAACAACATCATTGTAGGATGGCCTTGAAAGATTCTAGGAAGTTGTTCAGAACTACAACTTTTGCAATGTCTATAAAATACATAAAGATAAGGAACAGATGGAAAGAGATCTAACAACATTGAAATGGAGAATGGTAGGGCAGAACTCAGACAGCAACTGTCTCCTCATTAGATTCTAGTTCTCGTCAATTTTCAGGGCTGTCCTTTTATGTTGTGTTAGTGGAAAATCTCTTGTAGGAATTGCTAAAATGTCCTTTACTGTCACTGAATTTTGCTGTGAATGTTCTGGCTTGGTTAAGTATTCACATTTGTGCATTACATATGTCTCTTTCCTTCTAGTGATTTATGAAGGTAAAGTAAAAATGAAATGATAAAAACTCAAACATATGGACCACCTACAAATAGTGGCAAATTGCCGAAGAAGGGTTTAAAGCTATAATTCAACATTAGCAGCCGTTCTGTAGTCATTCTCTTGCTAGTAGGGCCTCGTTTGCATGGTGAGTGATTATTATCTTTGTTTTTGTCACCTCATTCTTCATTGCAGTCATGCCTGTAGGCTTAGCTAGCATATAGAGAATGCACTCTCTTCTGATCTTTTGTATAAATTAAAATGTCTCAGCTACTTCTCATAGTACAATTGATAACTACTGAATTGCTGTGGCAATTCTCTTGCGTTTGTAACGATACACTTGTACATTGAAGAATTCACAACCTACATGCAAATCCTGAAAAGCAATAGCTTGTATAATAGGGAAGAATTGTTTTGTAAGACTTATCTGCATTACCTTGCTTGAAGGCTGAAGGTAGAAATTACTTTGAAGTTGCTTTCCTAACTACCTGAGTCATTGCATGATAACCAATCTGGTGTATATGTTTGCCAGGTGCCTTGGCTCCCGAAAGTCTTGAACAGTTGTGTCACAAGAACCACACAGCTCCTTGAGGGTACTACCATATGTGAGTATGCAATGAACCTATGTGAATAATTGAATGCCATGGCCTGATTCAAATAAGTTGATGGGAAAAAGTGCAACCTTCTTTCCCAATACTCTGCCTCTCCAGATTGTATGGACTGACTGTCCCCAGCTAGTCCAAATATGTAGGATCAAACTCCAATTTTGTGTGTGTGTGTCTGTGTCTGTGTCTGTGTGTGTGTGTGTGTGAGAGAGAGAATGTACCTTAGATCAAAGACATTCTGTTTAGCCCCAGGCTGCCTTGAAACATTATTGGTGGAAGTTGTTGTTGTATGCCATCAAGTACATTCCAACTTACGGCAACTGTGACCTTATCAAGGGCTTTGCTGGATCTTATCAAGGGCTTTTCTGGATCTGAAATTATGCAACCCAATGGGTTTTGTGACCAATAAAGAATTTGATTCCTAGTCTCCCAGTATGTAGCATTATACTCAAACCACTACAGGCAGTCCCTGAATTACAAACACCTGACTTACAAACGACTCACAGTTAAGAAAGGGGGTGAGTTAACCCTTCTCTAGGCTCTCTAAAACTAAAAAAACCCATATATTTTTGGCTGGCGCTACACTTATTTTATTTATTTATTTATTTCGAGGTTTTATATACCGACCCTCTCATCTTCAAAGAGGGATTCGGACCGGTTCACAACATGTGTTAACATACAAAAATATACAATAACAACACAATGCAACATCATCACACGATTAAAATATAAGCACCATAAACATTAAAAACATTAAAAACACTTACAAATGCATCTGTTCCAACTTATACAAACTAAGAACAAACCTACAGAACTCATCATGTTTGTAACTTGGGGACTGCCTGTATATCATGTTGACCTTTATTAGCCCTGGAATGTAATTGTTGTCAAGCACAATAACCCCCTCCCCCCTCATATCTCCATCAAAATTTGGCACCAACTTCCCTTAACCAGACACTGAAATCTGAACCATTACAAACTTTTCTCATGCTTTTGGCAAATAATCTATTCTTAAGCAATTCTTGCATTCATATGGATACAGGTAGGTACCACTTGTATATACATTTGCCTTGTTCTGCCTTAGGTACTCCTGCAATTTTTTTGATCCCAAAAGACACACACACACACACACACACACACACACACACTGTACACTTTCAGGTTTCATTTCAGAAATATGAAGCTTTCATCCATTTTATTGCTTTTACTTTTGGACCTGGCATGTTTTTAACTCAGTCAAAATAATATACTCATAAGAGTGCTTTGACCTTTTTTGTTATTTGATGTGTACACTTTGAGGGGGTTTTTTTGGTCCACAAAAAAGCCTTTTACTGTTTTCAGTGAATAATGTAATGCTTTGATTCATTCTTGACTTTTATTTTCATCAAACTGGACGTTTAGCTCCATTCTGTCAGTAGGTAAATAGCTTTAAACCTTTCATGGTTTTCTCTGAGCAAAGCAGCATTGAAAAGCCTTACATGTGTTCCAAGCGCCGAGTGGCAACTCTCGCTGTGTTCAAGTGGACCTTTCCTCTCATTTTCTCTTTCCTATTAAGGGATCAACCACAATGCAGCTTTAATCAGCTTCACTGATTTAAAGCTAATTTGCACTTGGCTTCGAAGCTAAGGTCCACAGCACAAGCTGAAGGACTTTAACATCAAAAGTCAGAATGAAAAGCCTAAGGTAGATCACATTGTACTGTGTGATTAAAAAAAAAGAAAGAAGAAGGAATCAACATTTCCAAAGATTCTACATTTGTGAGTGGGGAGAGGAGAACATGTTTTCCTTTTCATTAATGCAACCTCTTTATTAGCTTCCTGCCTGCATTTTTGTTTCATTGTGTACATGAACAGAGTTCAGTGGATATGTTGGATTTTGCTGTACGGTGATTTCAGCCCCACATTTCTAACAAAGTTGGCCAAACCGTCTCACTTCACTAATAACTTGAAACATTTTATTTTCCCAAAAGGGAGCAAAAATTGTAATTTCTCTGTCTCTCCCACCCTCCCCATCTGCTGGCAGTTAAGAATGCATCATTCCACCAGCTATTTTTGATGGGCAATACTGAAATCTCTTTTGAATCACATTTCTGTTTACATGGGGAGAGAATTGTGGATGACATTTGTCATTATATGCTGCAATGGAAGCACATTGTAAATTTCTTTATCAGTTGCTGCAGGGGCAGCGCTGGCCAGATTTGCAGAAAACTGATTACCTGGTGGCAGACTTAAATAAGGACATCATTTGATCAGGGACAGACTTTGAATTAACAGAACCTAAATCTTCGCAAACATTTCTCAACACTTGGTGCAGTTGACTATAAACCCAAATTGTACAATCACAGATAAGACACTGTTGCTCTTTTGTTGGCATTAATACGGTATATTTTTATTATTATTTTATACTTCAGCTTTATGGCTCTAGAACAGATCATATACAGCTTTCTCTTTTGTTATGAATTCTGCTCAGTGCGAACTATTAGAGTTATTTGGAGGTGAAAACATTGTACACCCTCCAATATCTGGCAGGGGGGGGGGGTTGCTTTTAACAATGGGCTATAGAAAAGGAAATATCGGTCAGTTTGCTTTTTATCACAATGAATTATTTTAAACTTGAAATCTTTTGTAACCCAAATGTGTTATTCATATATTTTGAGAGATTCTTCGCATTGAAATGTTCCCACTGGTTTCACTGGCTACATTCAATAGGTACAATTATTCCCATTGTAGAGAAAATCATATTGTATCAACCTGCAATAGTGGAGCTAAGATGAAAAATCCCTCAGAAAAAAGAAGTGACAAACCTAATTCAGCATCAAAAATGTAACTTTTTATTGTGTCAGGAGCGACTTAAGAAACTGCAAGTCGCTTCTGGTGTGAGAATAGACCGTCTGCAGAGATGTTGCTCAGGGGACGACTGAATGTGTTACCATCCTATGGGAGGCTTCTCTCATGTCCGCGCATGGGAAGCTGGAGCTGAAAGACGGGAGTTCATTCCGTCTCTTGGATTCAAACCGTCGACCTTCAGGTCAGTAGTTCAACTGGCACAAGGCTTTAACCCACTGTGCCATCATGGCTTCATAAAAATGTAGCTGAATCGATGGGGATTCCAAACCGCAACACCTTTTGCTTTGTCTTACTATACATAGAATTGCTTCACCTTCCTTTGCTATGAATGCTAAGAAACATCACATATCCTACAGAACCTACAGAGTTCGTAAATGGCTCAAAGTCAGACCTTTCCCAACAGCCCTTTAAGGCTTTTTATCCTCAGATCTCTGACTGCCAAATTCTAGGTTAGTTTTACAGGGACTAAATCTATTCTTCAACATTTTACCATTTCTAAATAGAGTAGCACCCAACCTTTGTGTAAATTAGGGAGCAAAGTGGAAAAACTGTAAATTAAAAAAATACTATTTATTAAAAACCCTAGAGACCATTTCTCTTGGAATGTTTAGGTCCTCCAGGGTGACTTTTATCCTGAAGGCAGTCATAGAATCTCTCTGCAGGACCCAGAGATTCCCAGAGAAGTGATCCTTCTAGAATTTTTGGGTCCTCCAGTGTGACTCTGTGGTACACTTCTGGCAGAAGTCTAGCCATGGAGGACTAGAAATTCCTAAAGAAAACATATTGATTAAATGTGTGATTGATAAAACCAGTAAAAGTTAAAATTGCAAATATGGGTGGCAGATTGTACAGCAAAATAAAAAACAGTAATACTTTTATTGCGACAACTAAAAAGCAAATTACATCATATAACCTTTTGAAAGTTCACTAGCTTCAGGAGAGGAAAAATGATTATGTAAAGAGTCACAGGTTGACATTTGTGATGCTTCTGTTGTCAGTAAAGAGAGGGATATCAAAGGAGACTGAGGCTAATCCCCATCTTGGACATTGGGAAACCAGGGACAAAGGGCAGCAAAAGACATAGTTAACAACACGTCTACATCTGAATATGCTCCCTTCATTTGAAGATAGTGAATTCAGCCACAGGAGAAGAAACTTAAGCAAGAGAAGCTAATGAAAGTTTATATGATGTATTTTGTACCTTTTTAGTTGGCCCACTGAGGGCATGACTGTTTTTTGGATTTTGGATTTTGTTGCATAGACAGCATGGCTACTCCTGAATATGGTTCACGGCTCCAACTAAATCAAGCTGGTGTTGGAAATACAATAAAATATATGACATCAACGATCAGCTCTCTTTTTTTTGCTGTTGTTACACTTGGAAAATATCTCACAATCAGGATAATTATTGGAAAATTATTGACGAAGGCTTTCATGGCTGGAATCACTGGGTTGTTGTAGGTTTTTTGGGGCTATATGGCCATGTTCTAGAGGCATTCTCTCCTGATGTTTCGCCTGCATCTATGGCAAGCATCCTCAGAGGTTGTGAGGTTGAAAAATGTTTTTGCCCTTACTAAGTCTGAAAAAAGAAACCTCTATTTTCAGGATCTTCCTCAATTTATCTTCTCCAGTTGTGCAACAAAATATGTTTAATGTGTTCATTCCCCCTTTTTTTGTGGACTGGCATGTTAGACAGTTTATTTTGGGTATATTTTAAGTATATGTTGAGTTCTTTTGTACCTTTTTCCACCAGCAGCCAAATCTCCATTCCAGTACCAAACATTAGTTCAGTTTAGTTAATTTTATAAAATCTCACCAGCTCTCTGTGGAATTCCACCTCAACTTCTGAAGAGACTCCTAGAATTCCTCACCAGTGTTTCATATTTGTACCTATCCTGGTGGTTCTATATTTAGGATGTGTGATGAAACAAGCAGAACAGATGGCTCAATCTGAAGTACAGCATAAAAAAGGAGGACGGTGGCTAATGTGAATCTTCATGTGTGCACATAAGATGTAGTTGTGCAAATATGGCAGAAGCTGGCTTGAGATAATTAATGTAGCTTTGAATGAGATTACAACAAAATTATTTGAGTAAAATAAAAACTAATATCCAAGAAGCAAACAGGTGATAACAAGTGAAGAATAGGAATGCAGATAATATTCAATCGTATCTAGAGATAATCTATAAAGGGTATCCTCCAAAAGTGAGACAAGTGAAGAGCAGTGATGGAAGTAATATCACATTTCACCAATTCTAATGTACCCATTTGTTTTTTTAATTAAAAGGAGGATCAGGATTGGTTGCTGAGAAAGTGGGGTGGAAGCCAATTATCCCGGCCAGCCCCCAGAAAGCCTTTCCAACCATGCACCTTTCCTTCTGCTGCTAGTTTGACATGGTCAGTGCGCTTGGCTTATCTAATCAGGGCTGCTGCTGCCATTGCCATGGTGTTGCCAGCTTTGTTTTGAAGGGTGAGGATCAGTGGGGATGGCAATTGAAAGGACCTCCTCTTTTCTCTCTTTGGAGGTGACTGTGGTGAGGGAATTAGGAGACAGGAAGATGCCAGGAGCAATGGAAAGCTGCCACCTCACATGCCTATCTCCTTCTCCACATGTGGCTGTTGCCTCTACTTCCAATGACACCCCCCTCTCTCTCTCGCTCTTGCTCTCTCTCTCTCTTTGTGTGTGTGTGTGTGTGTGTGGTTGCACCATCAGTATCATTCATGTTGGATACATTCTGGGTTGAGCAATTTTGGTATCATACCTCTCTTCAATTGCCAATTCATTCATATTCAATGATCATACTTCCATACGGTCTCAAAACCCTCCCTTTTTGCACTAGTGCTTTTGCTCACTTTTTAAAATTTTCAGTGCAATTTCACAACTTCAACATTAAAAAGGCAAGCCTAACTATACAATCTATCTATATAATAAAAGAGAGTGTTTGCAGAGAGCGGAAGTATATGTGGCAGCTTTCTGATTTGCTCTCACTTTCACAGGCCACAGAGACTTGCATGAGTGATGGACCTGGACCAAATTTGGCACACATAACCCCCATGATGCACTTTACGTCCTGGTGTGGTTTGGACAGAGGAAGGACAATGGATGATGGGTTTTATAGTACTTTCAAACCCTTCGGTTTCCCACAGACCACTGTGGTCCCCAACAAAGACTAACAAAGACTAACAAAGAGCCCCCATGACCCATTCTACGCCCTACTGCAGTTTGGACGATGGCAGACCATAGATGATGGGACTTGAAATACCTTCACTCACTTCCTGTGACTGCTGCAATCCTCATGCAATGACAGATCAAGGCCAAACTTGGCACAGAGAGCTCCCATGGCCAACTCAACGTTCTGGTGTAGTTAGGGGAGGACAGACTATGGATTATGAGACTTGTAGTACCTTCACTCACTTTCTGAGACCACTGTGACTCTTATCCAATGACTGATCAAGACCAAACTTGACACACAGAGCCTCCATGACCCACTCTACATACTGGTGCAGTTTGGAGGAGGCTTGACCATGGATGATGGGACTTGAAGTATCTTCACTCACTTCCCGAGACCACAGTGACACTCATCCAATTACCAATAAAGACCAAACTTGGCACACAGAGTTCCCATGACCTACTCTACATCCTGGTGCTGTTTCCAGGAGGATGGACAATGGATTATGGGACTTGAACTACCTCCACTCCTTTCTGAGACTGCTGTGACCCACATCCAATGACTGATCAAAACAAAACTTGGCGCACAGAGCCCCCATGACCCACTCTACACCCTGCTGCTGTTTAGAGAAGGATGAACCATGAACGATGGGACTACCAGTACCTTCACTAACTTCCTGAGACCACTGTGAGCCACATAAATAACTGATAAAGACCAACCTTGGCACACAATACCTTTCTCAGATAACCCAGGCAACGCTGGGTCCCCAAGCTAGTATAGCATAAAATAAAGGCAGCCAGCTTGGGAATAGCAAGAGGAGATGAGAGAGGAGGAGAATGCCACCCATTGACATTTTTTCACCCCGGCATGTTGCACAGAAATGGAACACACCTATTGCATACAAAATATTGCAGAATTGGAAGCTATTCACAAGTTTTAATTGTTAATGGCTGGGAGCAGTAAAAATACAGAGAGGAGGCAGGCCAGCAGCAAAATGCATATGGCATCATGTAATAGGGACCTTCACCAGATGCGATAGGCTAGTTGCAATGCCTGTTTGCCTACCTTGTGCCATCAAGTCCTTAGTGTGAAAGCAAAATACTCTTTTTGTCTCTTTGCTTGTTTGCTTGTTTGTGTGCTTTTTAAAAATAAACAGGATAGATTATGTTTTTAGGCATGTGAGTTTGGTGAGTATGTTCTTTGCAATTCACTTGATAAGAAGCAAGGTAGAGGATTTTGTAAGTGTTTCTTCTCTATTTTCTGCAAATTTATCTGCACACAGTCAATAGAATATGTTTGCAGGGAGGGGCAACTCAAATTGCTGGAGATAAAACCTTCTCATGCCTTTGATAATAACACAACATGTTCCAAGGAGAAAAACCCAATGCAGCTTAAATGTAAGATGCTCAGTTTATCAGAGACCAAATTCAGAAGTGATTGATGGTTTTGTATCAGAAAGGTTAAGATTACTCAGCTTTCTGGAACTGTTTGCTATATGATATGACAATCACCTTTAATAAATTTGTAAACGGGACACTGATAATTTCCTCAGGATCAAGCATTTCATATTCAAGAATCCTCAGTGGGTAGGAATTTCCCGACTTCTTCATAACTTAGCTATATATAAGGCTTGGTCTGAAATGACACAGTTTACAACAAGTGAATCAAGAGTGGCATAGATGTTATCCATAATTTCATGCTCAACATCCACATTGCTAACTCCTCAACCTTAGACCTAAATGTGTCTACATGACCAGGAGTCAGAGAATGTTTCTCAGAGCTGATAAACTGAAAGAACAAAAGTGTTATACACAGAGAAACCACTTTGTTAACATTCTTGAATAATTCCCAGATTGATGTCTGTGGAAGTCTGTAACTGTGACCACCCAAAATAACAATGCTGTTATTGTTTTCTGGGATCATTAACGAAGGAACTTATCGCATTGAGGTCCACACAGCGGGCAACAGTGGGGAGATTCGCCATGCACTGTGGTGAATCCGGCGGTAGTGTGGGGAACTGGTTGCCCCATGCCCTGCATCGCCCCTTACTTATTCTGGAGGGGGGGGGGAGCATCGCCTCCCATGTTCTTATTGCTTCCTTTTATGACACTTTCACCTCAGTTCAGGGACAGAGCCTCACTGGAAGTAGATTTACATCATATGATGGGATACGGCAGGCTCCGTCCCTGTACTGAGGCAAAAGTGTCATAAACAGGCAAATTTTCCCATGTGATTAGGTTGTGAATAGAGAAGGAAAGCAAGGTACAACAGATGATTTTTCCAGACACTCTGGATTCATTTTTAGTGGCATACCCCGCAACCCTTTATTCCACCTAATGACAAACCAGATGTTGAGTGCCTGTTGATCTCAAGCAAAAGATCTGAGCCCAAAATGGTGAAAATGCATGAACAATAATAGCCAGATTAATGTTTCATTCTGATTCAATAAGAAAGAAAGAAAGAAAGAAAGAAAGAAAGAAAGAAAGAAAGATTAGAACTAAGAATCATTACTGTAGTTATCCCTTCACATTGGCAGGGCTGCCTTTTGTTGATTTGATTACAAATGCTCTCTATAATATTTAGGTCCTCCACTCTATGGCCAACTCCCTCCAGTAATGCTGGTGGACCTATAATTATCTAGAAAGAACACCTCTCTAGGAATATCTGGTCCTGCAATGCAATTCTGTGGTTATCTGCCACAGAAGTTACCACAGAGACATACTAGAGGCCCTATAAATTCCTAGAGAGGTATTAAATAAGGTAAAAAATAGCATTTTCTATGTGGTTTTTCATGTTCACGGGGTTTTGTACTCACAACCCAGTGAATGTGGTAGGTTTATTGTAGTCATGTTACACAGTAGAAATATAAGTGCATATAAGTCCAACTTCACACAATAAATATGACCAGTTCCTTAACAGATGAACAGGTGAATCCTTTGACACATGTGACCACAGTGCTTTGTTTGAATGGAGAGCACCACTAAAACAGATAAGGAAGCTCTCGGCTGTGGGAGAAAGAATTCCACACACTCATAAAAGAAGTCTGGGCCGATGCCTATTTTGTGCAGTCAATCTGAAAATCTAGTCTTGAATTTGAGTGAAGCATAGGGAAGCAGCATTTCATATAGCATTTCTAATGTGAGCACATGATACATTTTTATTAATAGGAGATCCTTGTCCTTTGCTGGAAAATGAAATATATTTAACACAGTATGGAAGGACATTTCAACTCTTACTAGTGTGGTGAAAGAGAGATTGATTTCAGCAACTGGGTACATATAGAGTGCTTAAATATTCATAGTTCACCGTTTTGTAATACAGTAACTTCATAATAAAATATTTTGAAGAGAGGGTGATACTGCAAAGCTTCTGATATAGCTAATGGGTTTGAAGGGGATTCTAATGCTTTGAGAAGAACCTGAATTGAGTTCTTGTGTGCAAGAAGGGATTATAAAATATAATTATGGAAAGGCATGAGCAGCAGGCTGGAGGCAATTCTGTTGCTATCTGGGGGTTACAAATTCACTGTGTTTTGTGGATGAAAACGACTAGAAACGTTACTGGGGATAATGTTCATTATCTCTCCTAAATGAGGAGGGGTCTGAACTAGATTAATTGTTTCAAGTTGACACAGGCTAAGGCCCCTTCGAGTTTGAGTCCAGCTTATCATGGGGGTATGACTGTTGCCAGCAAGCCATACATGGTTAGTCCTTGTCCTTCCTAAATAAAATTCCTTTTAGAGGAAGGGATGTGGATGACTGGCAGTAAGGAATGAACTAGAAGCTCACATCTCATCACAAGCAAGACTTGCATGAGTTTGGGGTACAAAAAGAGAGAAACTGAACTTAATTCTTGTTTTCTTGCACAAGGGTTTATATCACTTAAATTTTGAAGATATGACTTTTTAGTTATTTATGTTTTCATATTTGTACTTTAAGACAGTTTAATTTTATATAGATAGATAAAGAGAGAAAAAGAGACATAGAAACCCAATTCTTTTCACGTATTTGCAACACCATTAGGACTCTATAAGTACAAAGGGGCTGCAAGCCCTGCCCCCCATGTTGCATAGCTCCCTGAAAAAGGGACAGGATTCTGCAAAAGGGATACTTATGTACTTAGTAACCTTGTGCAATCTGGATAAACCGTGATCTGTTTTGGTGTCCTTGATTTCAATGGGAGGACAGAAATCGGTTTTTGATCCAGGAAGCTGAAAGATCCAGGAAGCTGAAAGATTCAGGACTCCTGACCTAGAGGTATCCTCTCTGGGAATTTGCTGGATCCTCCAGGGCAACTCTTTAGGAAAAGGACTCTCTTTTAATAGCAGATATTTGGCAGGTAAGTAGATCTGCTATTTTTTTTCTTCCAAATAATGTTTATTAAACATTTACTAGGAAAATGGGGGGGGGGGGGGGTACCAAGGGAAGGAAAAATTTGAGGGTGATAGATTAATTATTGGTTAGTTGCATCTTGTCTCATATGACGTGAAGAGAAAACAAAGAGGCTGAGGACTGTTGAGGTATGGGGAGTTAGAATCATAGAATTGGAAGAGACCTCATGTCCAATCTCCTGCCAAGAAGCAGGAAAATTGTATTCAAAGCACCCCCAACAGATGGCCATCCAGCTTCTGTTTAAAAGCCTCCAAATAAGGAGCCTCCACCACACTCCTGGGCAGAGAGTTCCACTGCTGAACAGCTCTCACAGTCAGGAAGTTCTTCCTCATGTTCAGATGGAATCTCCTTTCTTGTAGTTTGAAGCCATTGTTTTGCATCCTAGTCTCCAGGGCAACAGAAAACAAGCTTGCTCCATCCTCCCTATGTCTTCCTCTCACATATTTATACATGGCTATCATGTCTCCACTCAACCTTCTCTTCTTCAGGCTAAACATGCCCAGCTCTTTAAGCAGCTCCTCATAGGGCTTGTTCTCCAGACCCTTGATCATTTTAGTTGCTCTCCTCTGGACACATTCCAGCTTGTCAACATCTCCCTTCAATTGTGGTGCTCAGAATTGGACACAGTATTCCAGGTGTGGTCTAACCAAGGCAGAATAGAGAGGAAGCATGAGATCCCTGGATCTAGACACTATACTGATGCAGACTATATTGATGCAGACCAAAATCCCATTGGCTTTTTTTGCCATCGCATCACATTGTTGGCTCATGTTTAACTTGTTGTCCACGAGGAGTCCAAGATCTTTTTCACGCATACTGCTTTCAAGCCATGTGTCCCCCATTCTGTATCTTTGCCTTTCATTTTTTCTGCCTAAATGGAGTATCTGGCATTTGTCACTTTTGAACTTCATTCTTTACAAAATTATCATTGTTACAACTAATTCTTCAACTCTATTTCTCTAACACATATTTCACAAAATATTGAGGTTTCTTACAATTTTAATGTTCAGTCCATTAGTTGCATCTTCTTATGTCTTCTCACTTTGTCTTCTGGTCTTCATATAGTCTTTTCCCTTTCTTCTTCAATGGAACATAAACTAATTTTTTCATAACTGATTATTTCACATTAAGTCTTTTCTTAAATTATTTATTAATATCTATCATTGTACAATTTTCATTTAGATTGTTAGTAGGTTAGTGTTTATATCATTTTAACATTATGATGCCTTCTCTCTCTTTCTGTATTTACATCAAATATATTTTCCATCTATAACTCTTGGGTTCAAAAACTCTTCTGATTTAACCATCATTGCTCAGTATGATAATATTCTTATTAAATAACTTCCCCGATAGCTCCTGAAGGACAGATCTCTCATACTTCTCTTCCTCAAGATTTTGTTCCCACTAGCCTGTCTAGTCTTTTATATCAATCTCTCTCTCACACATACACACTCTGTACATAAACACATTCACGTGTATACTTATATGTGTGTGTGTGTATGTACTTTTATAATTTCTATATAATTGGTATTACACATTTTTCTATTATAGTTTCTTAACAATTGACCCATCAGATAGCTTCCCTCTCTTAAGTTTTAACACAAAAAATACACAATTCTTCTTGTAGATTCTGCAGATTAGTTTGCTTTAGGGCTAAAGTTAATTTGTCCATCTCAGCCATTTTAAAGTCTTTTGTAATCCAGTCCTCTGTCATTGGTGTAGCTTGCTGTTTCCACGATTTGGCATATTCAATTCTTGCTGTTGTCATGTAGAGAAAGATTATTTCTTGGTGTTTTGGTATTTGCTTATCTAATAATCCTAATAAAAAAGTTTCTGGTTTCAATGTTATTTTGTTTTTTAATATATTTTATTTTATTTTTTCTGCTATTGAATGGTGTTCAGCTGCTTGGGCATAAAAATCTCCTTTGTTTCTGTGTTTTTAATTAGTCGATTTTTATGTTTTAATCAAGATTTGTTTTTAAGTCTGTATCTTAGCATGAGTGGCTCCACACAGCATCTTTTTTGAAGGGGGAAAGGTAGATAAATCTAATTAAATAATAAATAATAGGCCTATGTATTGAAGAAGAAACCTTGGTTACACGTGATGCTAATTTCTACTTGTCTGTTACAGCAAATCTTCACATATGTAGTCAATAATAAACATTTTTCTATAATAGAAGATGAATGGTTGATAAAGAGAAAATGAATGAGTCAGAATGAGTTCCTGGAAAGAATGCTTGCAGTTATTTATTTGGAAAAGAATAGTAGTTGTTGCAGGCCAGAATATTTGGATTAAGAACTGTGGGGAGAGTAATATAGCATGATATATAACTGTCAAATTGGAAGGAAAGTATTATTTTTTACAAGAAGCATACGAAGAAATGTAAATAATTCATGGCCTCCAGCTGGTTTGAGGGAAGGATTTGAGCATTTTTGAATCTCATTCTCTCCCTTAGAAGAATGAAAGGTTTTGTGTAAATTGTGAATATCATTGATTTGGATGTCATGAAGCAAGCATTCCGGAGTGTAAATAATACTCCTGAGTCCTGATGACCTTGAATATTAGTCATTATCACACACATGGCTCCAGGTGGCCATTTTGATATTCATGCTATGAGCACTTCTGTCTCTGTGAAATGGATATGCCTCCTACAAACTAACAGGAATAAGTTCAGATAGAAGAGCAGTATCAAATCCTAGCCTTTTATATAATCTCACACATATACATGCCTCAAGTCTGTAATGGGGACTGAAGCAATTTAAGGGGGGGTGTAATTTGATGTATAGAACTAGATTATTAAAATAGAGGTAGTATTTTGGTTGTTTTCTAGATTGAATAAAATCTGTAAACCCAACACTCAACACTGAGAATCAGAATGGGACTCTACCCAAACCCCAACATTGGGCAACACAATTTTTTTTGAAGAAATACAGACAGAGATCAGAAATGCATGAAGCATTTGCCATTAATAACGTATTATTTTAGTTATTTTTAGCATTCTCAGGATTATAAATCTGTAGCTCCTCTATGGTCAAATATCACCATCATTATCATCACCATTCAGTTAGTTTGCCTTTCTCTGAGGTTGAGAGAGTATGACTTGTCCAAGGTCACCCAGTGAGTTTCAGTGGCTGAGCAGGAATTTGAAACTAGGTATAGAGTTATAATCCAATGCTAAAACCACCAAACTATACCAACTCTCCCTGTGAACATTTTACAATTCAAAAGCAGAGTTTGGAAAAGTTAATCTAAACCAGCGGTTCTGAAAGTGTGCTCTGGGGAGCCCTTGGGGCTCTGCAAAGCATACTGAGGGGCTCTGTGATGGCCCCTTGGATTTAGCAGCTGCTATAGCCCCAGCTGCTATTATTATTATTATTATTATTATTATTATTATTATTATTATTATTTACAAAGGCTGGGTGGCCATCTGTTGCTTTGATTGTACTTTTCCTGCATGGAAGGTTGGACTGGGTGACCCCTGGGGTTGTTCCTATGACCATTACTGTTATTATTAGTAGTAGTATTATCATTACTACTACAAAGGCTGGGTGGTCATCTATTGGAGGTGCTTTGTTTGTGCTTTTCCTTCATGGCAGAAGGGGGTTGGACCGGATGGCCCCTAGGGTCTTCCATTGAAATATTGTTAAGTTTACGTTGGTCTAAAAGTTTGTCCATGCCACTGTATGGCAGGCACACACACACACACACACACACACACACACACACACACACACACAAATTATATATATATATATATAATATCATTTATTTTGCTTCAAAAAGGACTCTGTGGCTGAAAAGGTTTGAGAACCCCTGCTCTAGACATTACAATTCCCACATTACATACCCTCTTTTTAGTCCCTCCATTGTTCATCCCATTGAAAATAATAAGGGTCACAATAATCTGAGGTACTAGGTATCCACGCAAAATCTGGGTACTTCCCACAGCTACTTAATAAATATTAATAAACTTTAAATATATCCCACCACCATCTCCCAAAAGGGACTTGAGGCAGCTTACAAGGCACTACAAGTGTAGTATATAACATAAACAGTACATGAGTATAAAAACAAACTGGGTTGTACTTTATTTAAGACTAGCTTGGGGACCCAGCAGTAGCCAGGTTATTTGAGAAAGTGCTTCAAGTTTAGTCTAGATCCAATGTCAGCTGGCTCCCATATGCAAGTCCCATCATCCATGGTCCATCCTCCTCCAATCTGCGCCAGGATGTAGAATGGGTCATGGGGGCTGTGAGTGCCACATTCGGTCTTGATCAGTCATTGGTGTGGGTCGCAGTGGTCTCAGGAAGTGAGTGAAGGTACTGGAAGTCCCATCGTCCATGGTCCATTGGCCCACAAACCGCACCAGAACATAGAGTGGGCCACGAGAGCTCTGTGTGCCAAGTTGGCCCTTGATCAGTCATTGATGTGGGTCACAGTGGTCTTAGGAAATGATTGAAGGAACTGCATCTCCCATCATCCATTATCCATCCTCCTCCAAACTGCATCAGGATGTAAAGTGGGTCATGGTTGGTCTGTGTGCCAAGTTTGGTCCAGGTCTGTGATATGTGTGTTCTGTGGGAACCGAATCAGGTGAAGGTACTGCAAATCCCATTGTCCATGGTCCATCCTCCCCCAAACTGCACCAGGACACAAAGTGGGTCATGGGGGCTCTGTGTGCCACATTTGGTCCTGATCTGTCATTGGTGGGGGTCACAGTGGTCTGTGGGAGCTTAAGTGATTGAAAGTACTGCAAATCCCATCATCTGTGGTCTGTCTTCTCCCAAACTGCACCAGGACATAAAGTGGGTCATGGGGGTTATGTGTGCCAAGTTTGATCCAGGTCCGTCATCACAGTTGCAGTGTCCTGTGGAAGGGGGAGCCAATCAGAAAGCTGCCACATACACAGATACATACATCTCATATACATACATACATACATACATACATACATACATTGACTTTAGATTAAACATCACAAGCAACCTTTCAGATGCTTCTGGTGAAGAGGATGAGGTTTCTTTTATGCACAATAAAATATTATAGACATGAAGATCATAACAATAATGCAGTCATCACACCATGTTTGCAAGTTAAGCATTTGTGAGTTTGATTATTTGCCAATTGCTGCTCTATACATTTTAACAGGGACTTTGATAATACTGGTGTTGATGGGTGGAAATGAAACTAGCAGAGTGGCTGGGCTCCTCACTTACTCACTCAAGTGAGAGGGTGAAGGGGATGGCATGGGGAGTGTGAGGAGGAAGGGCACAATGACTGCAAAAATCTCCTTTAGTGTGGTCATCCTTCTCTTCCATCTCCATGGGAAGGAGGTGACACTGAAGCAGATTTTTACAGCTGCAATGTCTGTAGTGTGCATGCAATTTTTTTGAGAGAGGAGGGTCTTGAGATATTCACTTTCATGGAGAGCCTGTGTTCCTAACCCCACTAAAATTGAGGGTGGATGGTACTGAAATCCAGCAGCACTGCTGTGTTATAGGCTACACAACTGATCATAGCACAGAGTGTATCCCTTTAAAAGCAATGCTTCCCTAACATTAAATCAAAGCTGCTTGTGAAAATAAAGCCAGTCCATTTAATGCAAAGGCAAAGCTAAATAAGATCAAGTAGGCTAGTGCCACTGGCAGTTTCAAATTGCAATCAAATCTGGGATAGCTATTAAACCAACAGAGGGGAAAGGGATGTGTTGCTTTGCCCTACTTTTCCTTGTTAGACATCTGAGGAAGGTCATTACTTGCCACACTGACAATTTTCTATAGAATGTTCGTTCAGATAATATGTTCCTCTCTTATGGTATTCCCTTATTTGGACAATTCTTGGAAAATCCATACGGAAAAAAGCATGTGGTTTTAAACAGCTATTAAAACAGCAAAAGCAAATGTGAAAAGAAGAGAAAAGCAACTCCTAGGCATGTGAATCCAGGTTTACCACGGGCACAAAAAATTGCACTTGGTATACAAATAAAAGTTGTGCTGTTTGCGGGGGTTTGGTGAATACAATGGTAATTGTTTCCTGTATCCACAAGACTCGTACCTGAGTTTTATTTACCTATGTCTGACAAAACATGGCTTTCTAGGTTCTCCAGTGGATTCTTTGGCATGCTTCTATTGGAGGTTGACCATAGGGTTGTGCTAGAGGACTTTCAGATGCCTAGAGAGGTGTTCTCTTTAGGCATTTCTTATGTCATCCAAAGTGACTTTATAATATGTTTTTGCCAGAAGTATTTGTTCAGTAGGGTTTACTATTACTAGGTTTATGTTAATCCACCTGAAGTACTAATAAGAGGGAAGAACAGCTTCTTTGGTATCGTGTAATAGCACAGAGCTTTCCAAACCGTGTGTCATGACATGTTGTGTCGGTTGCAGTGTGTAGGTGTGTCATGCAAACGTAAAGTGGGTTAAACCTCTGTGCTGGCAGGGTTGAAGACCGACAGGTCGCAGGTTTGAATCCGGGGAGAGTGCAGATGAGTTCCCTCTATCAGCTCCAGCGCCTCATGTGGGGACATGAGAGAAGCCTCCCACAAGGATGATAAAACATCAAAACATCTGGGTGTCCCTTGGGCAACATCCTTGCAGACGGCCAATTCTCTCACACCAAAAGCAACTTTCAGTTTTTCAAGTCACTCCAGACATGACAAAAAAAAAGTGAAATGACAGAAACCTTGGAAGTATATGTTATTATCTTACAAATCATATATCTTTAAAAAATATAAATTAAAGGTTTTCATGAGATATGTTTTGTTATTATAATTTATGTATGTGTTCATATCTCTTATAAGGAGTTGGTTTAACATCCGGTGTCCTAGTAAAACTGAATTGCCATGTTGCAAAATTATGCATATCTTAAAAGTTCTTCACCAACATGAAATGTTTGGGAAGCTCTGTGATACCATATACACGATAATAAATAGCTTTCAAAAGAGATGGTGCAAAGAGAAATAAAATCAGATTCTATATTTCATCCATCAGGACATTTTCTATCTATATGTAATAAGCTTTTGCTATGGAGATTTAATAGAAGATTTGAAAAGGAAAGGAATTTAACTTTTAGAGGCTGATGATTTGGGGGTGGGGAAAATTGAGTATACAGAGGTATATCTATTTCTGAAAATATATATAAACGTGAAGAAGCTGGCCTGAGAAATTTGTATTAAATTGAGTGAATGCCTCTAAAATTCTATAATGTCACCTAAAATTATTGTTTTGATATAAATGATGTTCAGCCTTCCACATATCATTGTGTTTTTTAAAGTGATGGATTTCTCTACTGCTGCTGCACAAGTCAAATAACCCCCTTTCTGCTGGTATATTTTATTGGAATTTTCATCAGTTTAATTTACCTGCATTTGTATTCTCTGAGGTCAGAGAGCTCTTTGCATTACTGGAAATCCTTTGCTTCACTGATAAAGGTGTGGATGGAACGTGCTGCTTTGGCATCATTTTGTTCCAGAAAAGGTGGTGATCTCAGATTGCTTAGAGGCTGCATTCATTGTGTTACTCTATGGTAGTCTGCTGTTATTGCCATCTATGATCCTCTTTCCTCCTTCCATTTATTTTACAGTACATTACAGCACATTTTGTGCCTTTTATTGCAAAGTCTGTCATTATTCTTTCTATGTCCCTATTATATTTTGCTAAAATCTCTGCATGATTGTGCTATTTTAATTCAGTGGGCTTTTCCCCCTCCACAGAGAGAGCGAGAGAGAGAGAGAGAAAAGGGAGAAGTTGAGTTGTCTGTTTCCATTCTTTTCTCAGTGCTTCAGTACATTTCCAAGTTTAAGGAAAAAATATTCTTACTGCAGAGACTGCTGTGTATTTTATCTATATCAATCTTATATGACATATACAGTATTAAAACATAATCTTCATACAATTCTCTGACTCTTCTCTTATAATTTTTCTAGTACTCATAATACTAAAATATTCTTCAGATACACCGAAAGAGAGATTTTTGGAACTAGAATAGTATTTAGGACACAAAAAGCACATAAAAGTTATTTGAGAACAAGGCATGAGCTATGCAACACATCTGGAGCATAAAATGCTACAAAAAGATAGGATATTTTCAAGAAGAAGGGCAAGGGCCACTTCTTGCTTCCAAAGTGAAGATGGTAGAGTTGTGCGCAGAATTTGTTTCTCCCGTTTAATTTGTTTCTTTCATATCTTCTGTTTTTTTCAGGAGATTGAAACAGGTAAACTTCTACTGCTACAGAAATCAGCTTGACATGAAAGCAAGCAGCAGTGCCCTGCTTTTAGGCATCACAGAGTAAGAGGTTCTCGGCTGTAGGCCCTGGCAGGCGCGGACGCTCTGGGTCTGCATGTCACATATGCACCTTCTTTCCAAGGTGTCCATGTGTGTGGCATGAAGGAGCACCGTGCCTGCCAGGGCCTGCAGCCAAACACCTCCTCAAGAGTAGAAACAGCAGGTAAGATTGTGCCTCTTTAAAGCACGTGCCAGGAAAAGGACCTTGCGTGTGAAGCCCCCCCCCCCCCCCATAATGGACCAATAGAAAACATATCTTTGGGCAATGGAGAATGAAAACAGATATCTGCCGTCCTGATTTTGGGAGACTCCCAAAAGATGGATAGGGGTACCCACCGAAAGCCTGGACATTAAACGGGTCAGGGTTTACCCGGAATGTGCAAGTCTAGAAGATGGACTTTAACCAAATTCCTGTTAGTTTAATTTGAATAAAGGAATGGGGCAGTGATAACAAAATCTGAAGTTCACATCAAAATTTGTAGGTGTATCTAGTACCTTAAAAGAGAGAATTGGAACTCAAGATGATTTTAACAGATTGGAAAACTGGACCAAAACAGACAAAATGAATGCCAACAAGGATGAATGTAAAGTAGCTTTGAAAAAAAAACATCAGATCCAGAAATATAGGAGAGTGGCACCTGAATGAACAGCAATACGTGTCAGTAGATCACAAGGCAAACACTAGTAAAAAACAGTGCAGTATGGCAACAAAGAAAACAACTGTAATTCTAGGTTGTATCAAAAGAAGTATAATCAAGAGAGATAATAATACAATAGTATTCTACTTTGATCAGATATTTCCTGGAATAAGGGGTTCAGTTCTGGGCTCCAGAGTTTCAGAAGGGCATTGACACATTGGACTGTGTGTAGAGGAAGGCAATCAAGATGGTAAAGAATGTGGGACTCGAGTCCTGTCAGGTACAGTTGAAGGATACATTAGGCTTTGAAAGTAGAAGAATGAGAGGTGATATAATAGCTATGTTCTGATATCTGAAGATAACTGTAATATGAAAGATGGTGCAAAATTGGTGTGTGGGTTTTGTTGTTGTTGCTGCTGCTATTGTTGTTTCAGAGGTTATTCCAATAATACCATCAGGAGTCAAATTACAAGAAAGAAATTAAGACTTGGATATTCAAAAGTACTTCCTGGTGATATGCATTGTCTGAGAGTGGAATAGGTTATTTTGTTGAAGAGAGATGTTTTAAATGTAGATTTCTGTATCTACAGTGGGTTGGATTTGGGGATCCTTAGGAAGCCTTCCAATTATACAGCTTTATAATTCAATGACTCTTCAAAAACTCAAGAACCAAAACTTTGATAGATTGCAATCCCAATGTTTTCATATTGGATTTGGATCTTGTTTTAATTTAACATTTAAAACTTGGACAAACTAGTCCAGACAAATATCTGTGGCTAATGGTATTTCAGCTGTTTAAATAAATTCAGATGCAAACTCTTTGGATGTGATACCTCATGCTCAGTATGGAACAAATGTCATAGCATATGATTCTCAAAGACAGCTCTGTTGGAGTCTCTTGCCTCTTGACAGAGAAGTCAGATTAAAAACCATATATTTGGCACCAACCTTGTTCTGTTGGCTTTTGGCACATAAAACACATGCACACCCAGATGTATTTGACTTTGTGTTCTCATCAGATTCCCATTTGGCTAATTAAATTGTGCTGAAACAAGTCCTCCCTTCCCCCATTTTAATTGGGCTTTATGTTTATTCTCATTCTGTGTCATAAGGAGGTCTAGAATGCTGCAGTATCAGTTTTGCACTTAATGAATCAATGAAACATCATTGATGAAAGGTGTTAAAGAGAATATAAAAGCATTGAGGAATGGTCTGATAGAATTTAGTCTACATTCAACATTTATCATGAAAAATCTTAGCCCTTTCTCCACCTTTCTCCCCAATGTCTTCTGCCAGAAGTCTGGCAACCTATCTTGGTCCTTGCCATCAAGGGGATATAAAATGCTTCAAATCCTTCCAACGGCAGCCTTCAATGAAGTTTAGACTCAATTAGGAATTACAGTTGGCATGCCTGTGTGTCTCCATCAATTGGTTGTTAACAGAAGTGAACTTCTCATTGAAGTGTTAATCTTGGGTGTGTTTGATGATGGAAATCTGGACTGTACTCCTTAAGGCTTGCAAGAAGATGCACAGATTACTAGATGCCCATCCATCCTTCTTCTGTTAAAATACATTATTTCATTTGCTCCCTGGCAGCTACTTTTCTATGAGCAAGAAATCCCATCATAGGGAGAAACATTCAGCTAAATAATTTCTCACCTTTATGCTAAGATGGTATAACCCAGACTGTGGCTGATGCTGACTCCAAGACATCTCAGAGTCTGACAGCATAGGGGTCTCTTTTCAAATCCCAAAACCCATCTATTTCTTCACCACTCTCCTTCTTGTGTCCCAATGAACCCCTGGTCAGTTTATATAATTTAGAATGTGCCCAGAGGTTAGAAGTTTTCCTTTGGTTATGAATTTTGGTATTATTTTGGGTGATTAAATCCACAGAATGCCCGTTACCCATGATGGTCAGAGATTTCATAAACTGTATTCAGTTTTTTAAAA
This sequence comes from Anolis sagrei, assembly GCF_037176765.1. Classification (NCBI taxonomy): domain Eukaryota; kingdom Metazoa; phylum Chordata; class Lepidosauria; order Squamata; family Anolidae; genus Anolis; species Anolis sagrei. Next base: position 79,288,447 of record NC_090024.1, read on the forward strand.
AAATATCTTGTGTAAAAGTCATGCTGTACTAGGGAATTCTAGGAGCTGTTGTCCTAAAATTTTTACCATCTTCCCAAATGCCCCATTGTGCGAACCAAGCAGGGGCTCCTCAGAAAAGCAAAGATTGAAACCATGGAATATCCTTAAAAGATGGCCTTCCATTGTGATTTCCAATGCCCGAGTGGATGATTGAAGACCCGTGAAATGGCTTTTAAGTCAACTTGCAGCTCCATGCAATAAATTTCCAGTGACATCCAAACTTTTAGCTTTCCTAGTGGGATTCACTAGAACCTGCCTACCTAACGGGTCATGTCAGAACTTTTCTCCAGAGGAACAGAACTCTGAGAGACAAGGCCAGGGGAAGATATACATATCGGGCAGAGAAGCAGGTGGTCCCCAACCTGGCATTTAAGATTGAACAGTGGCCTGGTTATTGACAGTTTTACCCTTTGGGTGGACTTGGCCACCCAGTAATCATTGCACTGGAGGTGGGAGATCTAGTCCCTGGATGAGTGCTGATTTGCTCTCTGCACTGCTTTGGCAGGGTCTCAAAACCATCTTTGCAAAGAGTACCTGCTCCTATTTATGCAAATGTGTAGACCTTGTCACTGAGTATTAAGTTGCTAATATTCATGAGCACGAAGATGCCCATATCCCTGGTCTGCAAATAGGGGAGGTCAGAACTGCCCTACATAAAGGCATACAAACACCCCATCTAATAGTAGTTTGCTTCAAAATACTGCCTGGGAAACAAGCCTGTGTTGTCCCTTTTCTTATGGCCTTTGAGGTTCAGATGTCTGGTACAGTGACCCCCTGGTTTCAGCCTTCATTTTCTGCACTCACCTTCCTAGATGCAATACTTGCTTTGCTGCAGAGACAGGTTGAGATATCATAGACCAAACCATGGTTTTCCCCGCTGGTATTTGGGAGAGCAAGATGCCACAGCGCCAGCAGATATTAGGTTTGGATATTTCAGTAAACAAACCTATAGTCTGTGGCTATCTAGTTCAGGGCTTCTTAATTTTTTCCCAGTCATGATCTTTTTCCAACCAAGAAATGTTTATGTGACCCCTCCCCCAGTTATATAGGTACATAAAATAGTAGTAATAATAATAAATCAGTATTTGTAATGCTTGCCAAGCAAGCTGATTTTCCTTTGTATGCAGTACATCTAAGCATCTTCTGCAGAGTCCACTGTAAACACTGCATATTGTTGCTAACAGATGTGTGTAAATGGGTAGCATTCAGAAACCTTTTAGTGTTGCCAGTTTTTTGTGACCCCCAACATTGAGCTAAGAGGATCCCATTTGGGGTTGGGACCCACAGTTTAAGAAGCGGTGGTTTAGTTGGACTTATTGCAAGTGGGAGTGATCAAGAAGCATTTATTGGCACATTCTCCATAAACCAGGATTCCCATAGTTCCCTGGCTTATCATGATGCCCAAACATGGCCAATAAAACAGCTTGAAGCACACTTGATTCTTCTTGTATATGTCATGTTGGCAGTGATTTCCTTGGATTACTCACTGTTTACGGCTCTTCTAAAATACATGCACTGTCTTTGTTAACAAGAACACTTTTACATTTATTTTTCAAAAAGGCTTTGGATCTGGCTTGCCTGTAACATTTGTACAGCTTTGCTAATTTTGAAAAATTCAGAATAGAGTTTTGCCAGTTTAGAGATAATCCATGAAAACTCTCTTCCTGTAGATGGCAATAAATCATACCCTCCACTAAAAGCTTGGGTGTCACTGGAAATTTATTGCACGGAGCTGCTAGTGGACTTAAAAGCCATTTCACATGTCTTATTACTTCAGTCATCTAATTTATGAGTTTCAGCCACCATTGTAGTCGGAAAAGTGTTTTCCTTCATCGAGTTAATATGATCCCTGCACCTTCATTTCATTTTCTTTCTTTTATGTGTCGTAATCATTGCAGTGATCTTTCTTCAGATCGCTGCAGTGGCATATTGGCACCAAGGCAGCACTTTTCTATCTCAAAGAGAAAGAAGGAGAGGTTTCCTGTAGGTAGAACAATGGAGGTGCCTTGAATGGACTTCAATCCCATTTAGGGAGAAAGGCGATATATAAATTAAACAAATAAGCCGGGATGAGTATTTCAAGCTTGCAGATGCACTTGTCAAAAGGTATTCACCTTATTGTTAACTGAGAAAATTTGTTCTGGGGAAGAAGAAAATATTGTAATAGCAAAATTCCATGTTGGTGTGGAAATGAGAAAGAAGAAATCCTATTTAAATTCAGTTAAGCTAAGCCTAATTACCATATAACACAACAAATGGTAAGATGCCCATCTTCATTGACAGTGTGCTTACAGAATACAACAAAATCCAAAATTCACAAAATAGCATTGCCTTTATTGCACCCAATAAAAAAATACAAAATACATTGTGCTTCACTGGCTTCTTTATCAGGCAAAATCTCAAAACATTGTAACCAATATGTTATCACATATGATCCTCCTAGATACATCCAAAATTCTAGGGAAGTGTGGGGGAGGGGACACATATTTCAGCAGCAAACCGCCCACTCTGTTTCACTATAATCTAAGTAATAAATGCAAAACATTTTTCCACTCTACCATCAATAGCTGAACTGATTTGTGAACATTAACTTAAGAGCAGTGTTTCTCAACCTTCCTAATGTCACAACCCTTTAATACAGTTCCTCATGTTGTGGTGGCCCCCAACCAAAAAAATATTCCCATTGCTTCTTCATAACTGTAATTTTGCTACTGTTATGAATCATAATATAAATATCTGATATGCAGGATGTATTTTCATTCACTGGACCAAATTTGGCACAAATATCCGATACGCCCAAATTTGAATGCTGGTGGGATTGGGGTGTGTGTGTTTGATTTTGTCATTTGGGAGTTGAAGTTGCTGGGATTTATAGTTCACCTACAATCAAAGAACATTCTGAATTCCACCAATGATGGAATTGAACCAAACTTGACACACAGAACTCCCATGATCAACAGAAAATGCTGGAAGGGTTTGGTGAGCATTGATCTTGAGTTTTGGAAATGCAGTTTGCCTAAATCCAGACTCAAACAATTACAGATCGGGATCAAATTTAGCACGAATACTCAATATGCTCAAATGTGAACACTGGTGAAGTTTGGGGAAAATAGACCTTGACATTTGAGAGTTGTAGTTGTTGCAATTTATAGTTCACCTACAAACAAAGAATATTCTGAACCCCACCAATGATAGAATTGGGCCAAACTTCCCACACAGTACCCCCATGCCTTGAAGAGATTCGCTGCTGTGAGCCTCGCTCCAGCCTCACATATTCTCCCTCTAGGGAAGTGTGGGGGAGGGGACACGTGCACCATGCTGCGATACACCAAGCACGCCTGCTCTCCCCTCCCTGCTTGGAGTCTCAGAAACAGCCCTCCCCATGGCTGAGAGGCCAGTCAATCACAGTGGAGGAGGAGGGTTTTTGGTGGGAGGATTCTGTTTCCAAAAAGGAAAAGGACAAGCGGAGAGATCTTCAGGCTTCTCTGCCAAAGTTGTTCCTAAGACCATAAGAATTATACGTTTTTTGATGGCCTTTGGCAACCCCTCGGAAACCCCCTCACAACCCCCGCAGGGGTTCCAACTCTCAGGTTGAGAAATGCTGCTTTAGAGAGACCTCCAAGTCACCCTGTTATCAACAGCCCTGCTCAAGTCTTAACCATTCAGTGCCTTCACTTCCTTGATTGGGCCTAAACATTAATAATGCAGTCTTCTTCTTTTTCTACTGCCTTCTACGGGCCCTTCCACACTGTCCCTTTATCCCAAAATCTGATGTCAGATTATCTGTTTATCCCAGGTTATCTGGCAGTGGGAACTCCTATGTTCCAGTTTAAAGCAGATAATCTGGGATTAGATCCTGGGATAAAGGACAGTGTGGAAGGGCCCTAATTTACCAAGCATCATTGTCTTCTCGTGATATGGTCAAAGTACATCAGTCTTAGTTTAATCATCTTGGCTTCTGGAAAATGTTAGGCTTTATTTGCTCTAGAACCCATTGCTTTGTTTTTTGGCAGTCCACAGTATCCTCACAACTCTCCTCCAGCATCACAATCTAAATGAGCTACCCATATCTCTTTTCCTATCAACTTTATTCACTGTACAGCTTTCACAACCACCCATAGAATTTGCAAATATGATGACATAGACCAGGCATGGGCAAACTTTGGCTCTTCAGGTGTTTTGACTTTAACTCCTAGAAATCCCAGCATTTAGGAATTGTGGGAGTTGAAGTCCAAAACACCTGGAGGGCTGAAGTTTGCCTATGTCTGGTATAGACACTCCTGATTTGGTAATAATACAGGGTATATCTTAAAGTTTAATAGTGGAGTTCTTGAGTTCCTAAGAATTACCATGCATGTATAATGGATGATTCTGAAGCTAATCCAACTGGAGAAGATAGGCAAAGAAAAGAGAACAAACAGCTCACAAAAGCTAAAGGAGGCAGACTTTCCAATCTGTAGATGATAAAATGCTGTCTTTTGGGACTCTTGCTTTATGATTTTAATGCTATTTGAAAAGTCAGAGCTCTAATCCAGAACACAGCACTGAAAATCCCAAGGTGACATATACTAATGAGAGCTGCTTAGGTTTTTAATAGCTTCTTGTTGATTTCATTGCAGAACAATTCATAATAAAAGAATGGAAATAGAGATGAGCTAAACATGGAGAAATCATAAATAATTGGTATATGGGACTCTTTATACATGCTTTAAAAGGTATATATATATATATATATATATATATATTCAAATGTAATACCAAATTTCACTAAACTTAATTGAACTTCTAAGCTCAAATTTATTGTCAAGACTATTATGAGATATAGCAAATATTATAAGTTGAAGCATAATACAATAAATAATATAAATATAATGCCTGCTCAATTGTCACTGCCATTATTCATCTGTTAAAGTGTCAACTATGTAATCATCCACTACTGAATTCATATCTTTAAGACATAATGTGGAAACATTGTCCATTAATTCTATAGATAGTTGTAGCATTAAAATGATCATTAGATTATTGGGAATACTGTGCACAGTCCTGATTGCAATTTTTCTGAGAGGATATTGTACAACTAGAAGGTTGCCAACAAGAAACTTTTCAAGGAGGTACTGCATCTCCTTATGAGGGAAGATTATAATCTATTCAGGATGTTCTGGTCACATCCCAAATAGACTACTGCAACACGCTCTATGTGGGGTTGCCTTTGAAGCCTGTTTGGAAGCTTCAAATGGTCCAACAGACAGCAGCCAGGAAGCATACAATCCCCTTGTTAAGTTAGCTCCATTGGCTGCAAGTCTACTACCGAGCACAATTCAAAGTGCTGGCTTTAGCCTATAAAGCCCTAAACTTTTCTGGCCCAGTTTACCTGTCCAAATCTATCTCCTCCTATGAACCACCTTGGAGATTAAGATGTTAGGGGAAGCCCTGCTCTCGGTCCTGCATCCTTCACTGGTGCGTCGGGTGGGAATGAGAGACAGGGCCTTCTTGGTGATGGTCCCTCAGCTGTGGAACTCCCTCCCCAGTGATAGAGCAGTTCTCTTCCTCCTTGCCTTCAGAAGAAGGTGAAAACCTGGCTCTGGGGTCAAACCCCTGGAGATTAAGTGCAATGCAATAGCAGCTACGGAATTATGTCCAATGACTTTTGGAATGGCCCTGGATAATGATTGTGGATGGCATGATTTTTAATACTGGCTGTAATGTTTTATACATTTTAATGTGCATTTAATTCTAATTTTAAATCTTTAACTTAATGTATTTTAACTGTTTGTTGTTCAAAAACATTGAATAGCTGCCGTACATAAAGCTACCTTGAGTCCCCTTCGGGGTTGAGGAAGGCAGGATACAAATAGAGTGAATAAATAAATAAATTACTGTGGTTGGCACTGTTAAAGTGTATAAAATTATGGGTAGTGCGGAGAAAATGATTCGAAAATGTTTTTCTTTCTTCCTCAAAATATTTGAACCTGGAGTTGTCCAATGAAGTTGGCTTGTGTGGATTTCAGAACAGATAACAGGAAATACTTCTTGAAACAAGCATACAGTTGAATTGTGAAAACTGTAAGTATGATTACCCATTTACAACTATTTAAAGGACAATTTCATGGTTAAACTGCCAGTGCCTACAGCACAGTGAGGAAAGTATATATCTCTGGCTATGTATCCCTCAGAAATAAACAAATGGCTTGTTTGAAATAATGCAGCAGCCTACCTTGACTCTGGAAGCATTCCTTGAGAGCAAGTTGTGACTGGAAGGCCAGTTCACCTCAGTGCTAAGGAGTGTTTATGGCCACCTATGTTGGGTGTAATGTTAAAGCAAAGAGGGCAGTAGCAATAAGCTCCTGGTACCTGTTTGTTGCACAGCTATTAATGTAATGGAATGATGACTTCCTTGATGGTGGTCTGGAAATCTCCAGGTGGTGCAGAAGTGGTGTCAGAGGCAGGGGCAGCTCTTAAATGGTGTGGCCCACCATGAAGCTACCACATGTAACATGGCTTCCTTGGTGATTGTGCCCAACTTACTGAATTCCCTTCCATTAGCAAATTTGTCATTCACACAACCAGTGCATTTTAGGCCCCAGCTAAGAGTATGACCATTTGCAGAAACTTTCAACAAATAATGTAAGTCCTTAATTGGCCTTTACATGATGTTGTTGCTATTATCTTTAATCGTAAATATAATTTAAGATTTTAGATATTTATTACTTTAGCTATGTAATTTTATGAGGCATGTGATTGGGAGTATTTTAGGTAATTTGTGATTGCAACTGCCCAGTGCTGCTATGGAGAAGGGTGGTGTGTCAAGGTAACCATCCATCCATCCATTCAGCAAAGTCAATTGAACTGGTCTTTGCACCTATTTCTATTTGTGTGTTTAGCCTACTTGTGGTACAAGTGCAAATGTTGAGATTGAAACTGAAGAAGACAAGGTGAATACTTTTGAAGGGAAGCATTAGGAGAAATCCAAGTATCAAAGTGACAGTTCAGTATAATACCTCTCGCTTAATAGCATGCATCACTTAGAAGTACTCGTCTGTAGTGTGTAATTAACATCTGGCACTTGAAAACTGGGATAAATTCAGTGACAGGAGTGCTGTTAAGTACGGAGTAAAGCTATAAAGTGCAAGAAAATTTAAATGCCACCAAGCAAGGGAATTCTTGCCCTTGGTGGCCAACACAGTAGTCCTCTGCTACAACAGAAGCAATCAAGATGTGGGGAAACTCTACAAAATGGAGTGGGTTATGCATACATTCATGTAGTTAGTCCAGCACACCACTTTGGTGTTTTTTTTTCTCCTTTGACTCTGTCATTAGAAGCACATTTTATTTGCTTTCCTGGCACAAAGCCAGAGTTACAAAAGCAATATGGGTCTCACTAAACCAATGCTGCTCTCAGTCGAGAGCCAGTAGCATCTCATTTTGCGTTTAAAGGAGAGAGTATATAGCCCAAGGTAAAATGAGTTCCATACACAATTATTTACTGTCTCTTGACACCCCACCCCCAACATTTAATTAGACTCTCAGACAGCCAAAGAGAGGTTATATAGTATGCCACACAGTATGTGTTGCTCAAGCTTGTTTACTTTAATGATAAGGATTCTGTGTTGGGTATAGCTAATTGGTATCAAAAAGGAAAGCTCTTGACAGCACAAAACTGATGCTACTGCTGAGCTGCTGCTTTGTTTCTCTCACTGACCCAAATTATATTAATGTTTCATTTGAAGTATTGTGGCCTAAAACAACAGCTCTTTCTGATGTTCCATACCTTTAGCCCAATTCATTGTTGTTGTCATCACCATCATTCCACCTTTGCTCCAGTCCTGGGATCACATCAGCTTTCAGCAGTTAAAACCAATGTCATATCGTCCAAAACATAAAGACCTGCAGAATTTCAGCAAGGGGGATGCCAATTTATTGTTTTTACAAGGGCATTATAGAACCTCAGAGAAGGGACTAAAACGGTCCTGATCTTTGCCTGTGATTTACCTGTGAGAGTCATGAGAAGGGCCTTCCCAGAGGATCAAAGCATGGGCAGGATCATATGGAAGCATATAGTCCACCGGGCAACCCAGATATTTATAGAGCTTTATAAGTCATGACCAGCACTTTGAACTTTGAACAAAAATGGAGTAAGTAAGTTGGAACAAGAGAGTTATGTACTCTAGCCAGCCACAGTTATCAATCTGGCTACAACTTTTTGGAACAATTGAAGCTTCCAAGCACTTGTCATAGACAAATCTACATAGAGTGTGATGACACCCAACTATATTTCTCCATGCCTTCAAAAACAGCTTCAACTAAGGATAGTATGTCTCCTCTGAATGAATGCTTGGAGGAGGTAATGGTCTGGATGAGAAAAACAAATTGAAACTGAATCCAGACAAAACGGAGGTGCTTGCCATCAAGGACCTAACATGGGAATGGAGGTGTGTCAACCAGTCTTGTATGGGGTGGCACTCCCCTTGAAAGATTGTGTTTGCAGCTTGGGAGTGCTCCTGGATCTATCTCTCCAAATGTCAACCCAGGTAAATGTGACCGTCAGGAGTGCTTAATATCAGCTTCGGCTAATTTGCCAGCTGTATCCCTTCCTAGATTTGGAGGATCTTAAGATGGTAGTGCATAGACTGATAACCTCAAGGTTGGACTTTTGCAATGCACTTTGCATTGGGCTACCTTTGTACCAAATTTGGAAACTCCAGTTGGTTCAAAATATGGTAGCCAGATTGGTTACAGGACCACCCAGGAGTGAGCATAGTATACCTGTACTAAAGTCACTCCACTGGCTGGCAATTAGTTTCCAGGCAAAATACAAAGTGTTGGTTTTGATTTTTAAAGCCCTACATGGTTTGGGTCCAGGTTACCTATAGGATTGCCTTCTCCCGTACAATCCACCCCAAACACTTCGGTCCTTATGGGGGGGGGGGGGCTACTTCACCCTGCCAGAATCCAACTGGTGACCGCCACTCAGAGAACCTTTCCATCAGTCACTCCAAGACTGTGGAATAATCTGCTGGAAAAGATCCAATAGCTAAATGAACTGCCGAAATTTAAAACCCATCTAAATTTAAAGCCCATCTAAAGATCTATGTCTTCCGGCAGGCCTACCCAGCCAGTTTTAATAATGAATTTTAAACTCATGTCCTATGCTTTGATCTTTGTTCTGTGGATTTTAATATGTATTTTGTAGAAATACATTTTAATATGTATATTTTATCAAATGTTTTAGATGATTATGTATTTTAGCAATGTTGTAATCCGCCTCTAGTCATAAGGAGAAGCGGGTAAGAAATAAAATAATAATAATTATTGTTGTTATTATTATTATTTGGCTAAGGCCCAGCTTACCTATACGAATGTATCTCCCCCTATGAACCATCTTGAAGATTAAGATCATCTGGGGAGGCCCTGATCTCGATCCCGCCTACCGTGGCAGATTATTTTCTCAGCCAGCTTTTGCAACTTGCTTTTCTGACTGTGAGGCCAGAGAGAAAATACTCAAACTCCTCTTCAGGAGGAGTTTGAAAACGTGATTGTTCCAGTGTGCCTTCCCAGAACAACGAATCCTCAGCACTTTGTCCTCTAAAGCACTTTATATCGATTTGGGTCTGTTCATATGTCTCCACTATGCCCACTTCCTTCTCTCGTCCATGACCAGCATCATTTTAAATTTTAATTACATTTGGCCCAGCCATAGATTTTAAAATGTTCTGTACTATTGTCAATGCTTATGTTATTGTCTATGTGATTTATTTTAATTGCATGTATTGTTATTGTTATTACTTGTATTGTTATATTGCGGGCTTGGCCTCATGTAAGCCACACCGAGTCCCTTGGGGGGATGGTAGCGGGGTATAAATAAAGTATTATTATTATTATTATTATTATTATTATTATTATTATTATTATTATGTTTGGGAGAGCAAAGCTTTTAAACTTTACTGGAAGTGGGGATTCCAAATGGCTAGCATTAGTTGTTCCTCATAAAACATAAAACATTTTGCAACTGTCAAAATAGGTAGCAATGTCCCTTGGTTCTCTTGAACCATTTAGCTGGGTAATGTCTCTGTAGAAGAACAAAACATCCTGGGCGGACCCCTGTCTCAGCCTGCTAATTCTTATACTCTTTAATAATACAGTTTTTTCGATTCACTATATGAAATAGAAATAGATCGGAATCACTAAAAAGCAAAATTGTGGAGAGCTTTCATTTTTCTTATTTTAAAAACTGTACAAAACAATACTGATACTGGGAATTATATTTTAGTTGGGTACAATGCAATTGTAATGTTTATCTGGATTAAGAAAAAGCATGAGATATCTTGATTGATAGAATAGGGAAGGGTCCTTTGGCATTCCTTGATCTAGATTGTATTGTCTCATTAAAATACCCCTTTCCTGTAATCACCATTTCACAGTTCAGTCATCTCTAGATACTGTGAAACAGCTGTGCAGAGGTCAAGTACAAGAGGGCAACACGAAAAGAAAATCACGGCTCCCAGGGTTTCTAACCACCCTGTTAACAAATTTACTGACATGGGGCATAATTTTTACTGACGCTGCCCTTTTTACTTTCTTTTTTTAATGACACTGATTCTTAAGGCTCCAGAGGGAGTTGCTACTGACATCTCTCTTGACTTTAAAAAGCTCCTTGCTAAAATAGAATAGTTTTAGGTGAGGATTTACATACTGTTGTTACATGGCTTACTAAAGAGGGCGTTTTCTCTGAGTTTGTGCCATCTTTGTGATGCTCACAGTTGGGTGTTGAATGCTGAAAAGGGTGAACTGATAATGAAATTATGAGGGAAAATGTCTCTTGCAAGCCAGCTACATGGTATTTCTTATGGGGAAAGTATATCTTTCAGTGAGAGCCAGTGCTTTTTGAGTCTAAGCTAGGACTCTGAGAGTCTCCTCCTAAGCCAAGAGAATGCATTGGATGACCTTGGGCAAATCACACTCTTTCAGCCCCAAAGCAAGCCAATGAGAAACTCATCTTAATAAACCTGACACGTAAATAGTAACAAGATCACTATTAATAAAGTCAGCTTGAAGCACAGAACAACAACAAACCTCCTTTGGTATATTAACAAGATGATGGATTTTGGCCAAGTGATCTCTGGGTTTTTTAATCATTTTGGAAAGGACTCTCTCAGCTGAGAGAGAGAGAGAGAGAGAAGGCAGGGTAAGGTACACTTAATGGTCTGTGTGCTGGCACGGCTGTGCCAGGAGATTTTAATTTCTTTTTCTTGCACTGTTAGTTTGTTTGAATTCATTTGGGCCATGCATTTTGTAATTTTGCAGAGTCCTCTCCAATCAGAATGTAACTTATTTTATCTATATGTGTACACTCGGCCCTTGATATCCATTGTGGTTTGGTTCCAGGACTCCATGGATATCAAGATCTGTCAATGTTCAAGCTCCATTATATACTAGAGTGTAATGAAATCGTGTCCCATATATAAAATAGGAAAAATCACAGTTTGCTTTTGGGGTTTGAAAAAATAATTTCAAGCTGTGGATGATTGAATCTATGGATACAGAATGCTGACTGTATACGATTGCTCTCTGTTTATGTTTACAGTAGAAGAACATTCACTGTTCCTTCCATTAGAGCAGTGGTTCACAACCTGTGGGTCCCCAGATGTTTTGGCCTTCAACTTCCAGAAATCCTAACAGTTGGTAAACTGGCTGGGAATTCTGGGAGTTGTGGGCCAAAACACCTGGGGACCCACAGGTTGAGAACCACTGCATTAGAGTATCAATTTCTATCTTATCATCTTAATTCAGTTGAATCCTGGTGCAATTACTGGGTTTTTGAAACAGTTGATAGTATAAGGGATGGAACAGTTGCAAACTTTGAAGAGGCATTAGAAACAGCCCTCTTTATTCACTTTCCAGGAAAAAGTCATGCAGAAGAAAAACAGATAGGTGCCGCTGCTTGTATTGTTGAAGCCATGCTATCCAGCATCAGGTAAGAATGAGAAATAAAGGTAACATCGGAATCTGGTGAAAATACGAGAGGGAACCATTACATTAAAAGGTACATCAAAATAATCTAGTCTGACAGTACCTTACAGATAAAGCATCCCTGGTTGGTGAACAACTAACCTTCCCGTGATGGAGAGTCCACCATCTTCTGCGGTAGTCTGTTTCATTGTCCAGTAGCAATTACTGTCATTGATTCCTTTCTAATGCTTAGTTGAAATCTTATTTTATTTTGAATCTATTCCTTTGAGTATTACCTTCTGTAGAAGCAAAAAGAAAGCTCTTGCCATCTTCCACATGGCACCCCTTTTGATGTTGTTATATTCTTTCAAGTCATTTCCGACTTATAGTGACCCTGGAGTTTTCTAGAGCTATGAGTGTGTGACTTGCCCAAGATTACCCAGTGGATTTCCACAAATGTGCAGGAATCAAATCCTGGTCTCCGGCTAGCTCTCTATAAAATATTATATTGCTTCTCAGTTTTCTCTAGCCTATCTTTCCTTCAACCATTCCTCATAGGCTTGACTGGACAGCTTTTCTTGGCAAGATTAATTTGTTGTGGGGGGTGCCTTTGCCTTTCTCTGAGGCTGAGAGTGTGTGACTTGCCCAAGGTCATCCAGTGAATTCAGACTCCGGTGCTCAGAATTATAGTTCAGCACACAAACTACCACACTATCACCTCTCTCTCTTTATAATGCCAGTGGATAGATCACAAACAATGTTGTTTATTTCATTGAGCATTTTCATGGTTTATGTATGACTATTTATAGACTTGAAGATCATGTGGTATATCCATAGTTCTTTGGTTTTGTTCCATAATATTTTTCCATCAAATAAGTGTAAAGGTCTAAAAACCTCAAGAACCTGTTGTTCCAATAGCATGAAGGCTGTCAGAAAAAATAACAAGTTTGTATACTCCAGATGTACTATCTGTTCATTTCCAAAAATAGTTGTCTGTGCACAAAATTTATCGAGGCTTCCTTTGACTTCTCTTACATCCACTCTGTTATATTCTCTTTTTTCATGATGGGGTAAAGTGAGATGGGGTGCTCCTTCCATCTCCCCATAGTTGTTGCCTGTGACTAGAGACGAAAGTGTGAGGAACATTTTGCATTCTCTGAATGTATCACACAGTAATTCCGCTGTCTGAAAACTCTGTAATGTCAATAATTGATGCACTTGAGAAGTGGTAATTAAATTAGTTAATTATGCTGGTAAAATTACATGCAATTATGTGACTGCAGGGTATGTTTAGTAAATTAGGCTTTCCCATACTCACTACATATTGTGGTGCCAATTTTGTTCCTTGATGATTAGGTAGCTTTTGATACTTCTTAATTGATTTAATACCTGGATCTTCATTAGCCCTCAATTGCTATGCAATGTATGTCAGGCATTTCTCTTTCTCTCAGATATTTTACAGAGGATCATTCACAAAAATATCCTCTTGTATCTATATCTATGCATGTATATGAGTGCACATGAACATCACATGTACACACATGCACAACACACACTCACACACACACACACATGCACTCATACACACACGCTTCCTCCCTTTTAGATGCTCAAGCATTGGGGATGCATTTGTTCGTACAATTTCACAAACAGCCATGAGATGCCAATCATGTACCTGTCCCCCGACACCTTTGAAAACAAAATGACTGTTTCCATTTATTTTCCTCTTGAAAGATCAAAATAAATAGATGTTTCCAAATAAAAATCCTGGCATTGTGACAGCAATCTTAATGAAACTGGTTATGTTATGGGAACAGCAATGAGAGGTTATTAAAAGGTGACATCAATTCAAATAAAACTTCCTGAGAAGGTTAGGCTTCTGGCAGGCTGGAGTCACTGAGGGTGCGTTCAGGAAAAGAGATGTGTGGAGTACTTGAGCGGACAGATATGTTTTTGCTTGTCAGTTATTGTTCAAGAGATGGCTGCTTTCAGCATGGCTATGATTACTGCCAAGAACTTCTCTCCTCATATAATTTATCTAGTTGAATGTAACCCCTTCATTTTCTCTCCATCAGAGCACGGGGCATGGTTGTCTTGCTGGTGTCACATTAGTCACATCCAGCCCTTGAACTTTTGAGTGTGCTGCTTTGGTTTACCCTTGTTGGCTCTTCTTCAATAACCTTTCCAGAGTCTCCTCCAATCAGAATGGAAGAAGACAGTTGCACCATTTGTCTAATTCTGGTCCTCAAGCTAAGGCTGGATGCGGCCTTCCAAGGTCATTTACCCACTCCCTGCCCTAAACTTTAGACTTAGGATCTCTCTAAGTCTGAAACAACTTTAAGGCACACAACAACAACAACAACAACAACAACAACAACAATCCTAACTAACTTGACTATCCCATCAGCCAAAAGGAGGACTACACTTCTCATTGAAATACTGGTAAGTTTATGTTGGCTAACATTGTTCTTTATTTTAAATATTGTATTGTTCTTTCATGTTTTTGGACTACAAATAAGATATGTGCAGTGTGCTTATAGGAATTTGTTCATTTTTTTTCAAACTAATACACGCCTCTAACAGTCTGGGGGACTGTGAATTGCCCCTCTGTTCTAAAAGTTTGAGAACCCCTTGTCTACTCTGTAAGACAAAGGTGGGGAAATATTAACTCTGGGGCCACATGCAGGACTGTTCTTGCACTCATTGACTCTTCTGATTGCTGTAAATCCAGGGTCCTTCCACACACTCATATAACCCAGAATATCAAGGCAGATAATACACAATATCCACTTTGAACTGGATTATCTGGGTCCACACTGCCATGTAATCCAATTCAATGTGGATTTTATACAACTGTATGGAAGGGACCCCGGTTTTTGGTTCTCCATGAGTTTTGTACTTCAACTTCCAAAATTCCTGATGGTTGGCCTACCTGGCTGGAATTTCTGGGAGTTGAAGTCCAAAACACCTGGGGGACCATAAATATTGAGATCCACTGACTGTTATTAAGCAGAGGACCAGTGTTCAACTGGAAAGTGTAGTTAAAGCAGAAGATGAAGTGGGCTATGAAGATCAGTGACCAAGTGGTTTTTTTAAAAGGCCAAGCTTTGGGCCATGGAGTGTTTTTCAAGTAACACAGTAGTCCTCAAAGTCCACTTTTTTGTTCTGGAATGATTGAGTGAGATAATATGCTTTGGGAAGCTTCAGAACAGAACCCTAGCATGGAATCAGGAACCTAGACAGAAAATAGTGGCTGCAGGATTTAGTGGGGTCCAAAGTTCCATACATCAGAAGCAACTTGACGGGACATGGCAGCAAATCTTATGCAGAATTTAGGAGACTCAATGTACTTTTTTTACAGAAGAAGAAAACTACTATAGACAACAATGACCATGTCATGTGGGGGGATTCTGGGATACATAGTCCAAAAAGTAAAATTTCCAAGACCTGGGTTCATATTTTCCAGTACCTTTGTCTTTGTCTTTCTGCGCCCGTGCTGGAATATATTAGTTGCTGTGCTCCCTCTATTCATTGACCTAGCATGGAAAGGGCAAGATAAATGAGCAGTGATCTCTATCTGGCTTTCATTATAAAAGGCAACTCTTTAACATCACACTGTTTTGAGCTGCAGGTTGACTATTAGATCCTTGTGAATAAACAAAATGGTCATGTTCACTTGGCATCAATCCCATTGTCTCCAGGTTTGTAGATGGGCCCTTTCTTGCTTTATGTATGGGCTCATTCTTGCTTTATGTATACTAATAATACTTCAGAAAAAATATTCAGCGATGTGATCTATTTTGTTGTCCAGGAGATGCCAGGATGTTTTGATGGGGTTTTTTTTACCATACTTGAGGGAGGCTTCTCTCATGTCCCCACACAGGAAACCGGAGCTGACAGAGGGAGCTCATCCAAGGTCTCCCCAGATTTGCAGATGGCCAGTTCTCTCGCACCAGATGTGACTTGCACTTTCTCAAGTCGTTCTTGACACACACAAATCTATTTTGTTTTGAATTGATAGACTATGCTATAAGGTCCTAGATGACATTGTTACTGTTTATTGCTTTGTTTATGAGTTTATTTATTGTCTGTATTGTTGTTGTTGCTTTTTTACTGATGTATTTGGGCTCGGCCTCTTGAAAGCCACACCGAGTCCTTCAGGAGATGGTAGCGGGGTATAAATAAAGGATTATTATTATTATTATTATGCTATTTTTTGCATGTTTAGGGGCAGAAAGGAATGTAGAACATCACTATTTTAGCCTCTATAGCAGGGGTCCTCAAATTAAGGCCCAGGGGCCAGATACGGCCCTCCAAGGTCATTTACCTGGCCCTTGCTCAGGGTCAACCTAAGTCTGAAACAACTTGAAAGCACACACAACAACAACAACAACAATCCTATCGCATCAGCCAAAAGCAGGCCCACGCTTCCCATTAAAATACTAATAAGTTTATAGTTGTTAAAATTGTTCTTCATTTTAATTATTGTATTGTTTTTAAGTGTTTTGTTGCACTACAAATAAGATATGTGCAGTGTGCATAGGAATTAATTTGGCCCTCCAACAGTTTGAGGGCCTGTGACCTGGCCCTCTATTTAAAAAGTGTGTGGACTCCTACTCTATAGCCTAATCCCTTAAAACCTGTGTTAAGTTCTTAACCGGGAACAAGAATACCAGTCTGGAGAGTGGGAACCAGTATGGTTTAGGGATTTTACTTTTATAAATGTGTGTGGTAAAGAGAACTCTGAACTAGAACATGGAGTTTCAGCACTAGTTCATTACTTAGCTTTCTTTCAGCAAATCTATTTCCAATGAAGCATAAAGTAGCATGGAGTATAAGTGATTTACAACAGATGTGGGGAAATGTGGTTTGTAGAAAACATGGCCCCTCTAATTTTGGAAATATCTATTTGTCCTTCCTGATTGTTACGACTGAATTTACCACTATGGTGATGTGTATGTGAGGGAGACACACACATTCTCTTTAAAACAAGGCAATTCAGCTTAAAAACCAACTGCATGCTCACCATGTGGACTGGTTTTCAAGGGCAAAAGAGAGTTGTTTGTGGGTGTGTCTGTCATAGCATATGCAGGAGCACAACAACACAGGGGGAAACTACTGATGACTTCAGTGTAGTCCTGTGTAGTACTAAACTCTGGAATCTCCCTAGCTTGATTTCAAATTTAATACAGAACAGTAACATCAGACAATGAAAACAAACAGCAACTAAGATGGTGATTGCAGGGGATGTTTGCTGTCAAAAAGCCCTTAAAGGTCTAGAACTATTTCTAAGTCACGCCAGAGTTTATCAGCCCACATGTTCAGGGTCAGGCCAAGGAGAACTCCTGTTTTATTGAGATTTACCTACTGTATCAAACCTCTTCAATTATGATTTCTTTCAAAAAGTGTTGTGCTGGTTCCCAGGGGCATGAAAACTGGAAACCCTGCCTGATGAGCAGAAACAATACCTAGTTATGGCACTGGCCTGATGTCCTTTAAACTACCCTCCCAGGGATGTTCTCCAGGGAAAGCCTCTCCACCTCATAATGAAGACAGTATGTCTCGAAACAAATTGGTATCTTGGCTTGTTTGTGCAAGTGAAGCTGGCATGCTACCTTGTAAACTGGCATTGCGCCATCCCACCAGATGGGCAGCAGTGTAGGCAGCCAAGAGACCATGTCTAAGCATCAAACGTGTGTGTCGAGGGCAGGATCCCTAGCTAGGAGAGTGTTGAAATGACTCTCTGTCCTGAGCTGGGGTCCTTTGCAATAAAGGAGACATGCCATTGTTGCTCTAGTTCTGCAAATGAGCAGAGGAGGTACGAGCACATCCTTATTCATCCACTGCAAGGTGAGTTTTTTTTCCTACTGTATGAAAGCATGATTAATATTCCAAGGAGGTGGGGAGGGCATAGGGGCATCCCAAGGTGTACTTAGACATCTGTTACCTCTTTATGTGCATTTAATGAGTGGCTTTAAATATCTTAAGCAGAAATTGTAGGCAATATGGACACTAGGAAAGTCTTTTGACCTCTTTATTACAAGATGATGTATATACTGAGGAAACTTCAACCTTTCGATGCACCATCCTGTAACTATTATAATCTAACTTGTTGAAAAATGTAGTGAGAAGGAATGGAATGTGGATTATGCCATTGCTTGCTCATTATCACTGAAGAAACCCCTAAAACATCGGGGATAGAGAAACCTTCATCTCTAGATATTTGGGATAGAAGGTTAGCAGGATGTTCGCAGAATCCTCTGAACTTCTGTAGCCTCACTCTGTGTGTTCCCACATTATTTTAAAATTGTTTTAAAACTGCAGAGAAACTTTGGCACAGTAGCATGGATGCAACTGCTACATTCAGAGTCCATCTGTCCTGTTTCTGTTGGACTTCTAGACCCAAAACTTGTTATTGTGTGCCTTCAAGTTCTTTTTGACTTACAACAACTCTAAGGCAAACCTGTCATGGAGTTTTCTTTGGAAAGATCTGTTAAAAGAAGCTTTGCTTTTGCCTTGAAAGAGTATCACTTGCTCAGTGCATTTATATAACTGAGTGGGGATTAGAATCCTGGTCTCTAGAATTGTTGTTCAGTGCTCAAATCATTGTACAATATTGGCATTAGAAAGTATATATTACTTCACATTTCAGCTCATGTTTTCCATGCCTTCCTTGGAGTTTATGATGGTTCTGTGAGCTTGCATGTACCAAAAAGAGGGTAGCATCCAGAAGGCTTTGGGCTCAATGACCACAAACCATACGGCACTTATTCATTGTTATTTACATCAGCAGCTTAGTCGTTTCTGGTCTCAATCCAAGGTGCTGAGATTGGCCTTTAAAACTGCAAGTATTTGAGAGCCCCTTAACTGAAGGACCACCTATGCTTGTATGAGCCTACCTAAGCATTAATATCAGCATCAAAGGTCTCCCCAATAGCAGCTGTCTCACTCTTGGGTGGATATTTTTAGTGAGTATTTTTTCTGGTGGCTCCTCACTGAGGTTGGAAGATTACTCCTTGAAAATTATTTGTTGCTTCATTGTTTTGCATGCATGGGGAAAGTTTTTTTCATTGCTCATTTCATGTAGTGTTTCTTAAGCAGAATTTTTAACATCAAAATCTAAATCATGAGGTAGATGCAGAGCATCTCTGAAATACAATACAGCCCCTGTATTTGTGGAATTAGTAGCTATTATTTCATTTACCCATGTCTGACAAAATATGTCATCTCCAATCATTTTTGGGTCCTATGGTATGCTTCTTCCATAAATTGACAAAAAGTCACATTGGAGAACCAAGTGATTTCCTAAATCCTTCAGTGTGACTCTATGGTATGCTTCTGCAGAAAGTCATTCATCAGATAAAGCTCACTATTACCCATTGTTTTGTATATCCACATGAAGTCCTAGAACGTATCACCTGTGGATACAAGTGTTGAATTTTATTTATATTTCTCTAAGAATCATTCTGGAAGCAGTGATCTATTGCTGTGGTGTTACAGTCCCTTGGTGCTATGACTCTAAAGATAGCATAGGGGTTTGCAACTCCTGGCATTCTCTATTACTGCTTGTGCTGGGTAAAGGTGCTGGGACATGAAGTACAATACCATCTAGAAAGCTTGTAGAGAAATCTAGAGCTATTGCTTTACAGACAGCTCAGGAAACTACTCCACTTCTGCTTCCAGAAAGCCTCTTAGAATGCTAACAGCATGTTGAAGAAACAGTATTTCAAACCTGTTTAGGATTTTGATTATGAAGAAAGACTACTTTTAAAAGACTATGGTTGTCAAAGCCTATACCCCCAAATACCAGCAGAGTATACATTAATAATCCAAGCCAATAGTCCAACAAAGTTGCAAGCATTAACAGAACAACACAAGAGATAATTCAAATGTACATTCCTGCGTTATGAACCAATTACCAGAGTGTCCAGATTACAAAGTTGAATCAGAATCCATAAGCCGAGGTCTAAGGTAAGTCCAAAGTTCAGGAAATGACATATCAAGAATCCAGGGCCATAGAACTGACATTGCAGACAACAACCAGGTACCAGTCTTCAGTTCCATAAATAATAAATTTGCAGATGTTGCCTTTTGTTGAATCTCTTCTCAACTAATCTCAAGGACCTGCACAGTTGAGACCTCTCTTTTCACAGGTCAGTGAAATCTAGAGCAGTTAACTCTTCCTTAGCCTACTCAGAGGAACTCACTTGTACTTGTTCAGCAGATGTATGACCCTATCATATTAGCCAGGAGGAGTGTCCCTCTTCGCCTGGCTTCGATGCCGAAATGAGAGGCAGCTGGGGCAAATCCATCATTCCATGCACCGCTCCCTCTCAGTGATGCTTTCTTCATCACATGGGGGAAGTGTCACCCTCCCAGCGAGGCTCAACACAGAAGCCTCCTATGTTGAGTCGGAAGCATCATACAACATTTTCCCTCCAGTTAGAGGAGGGGCCTCCACAGGAAGTTCCCTTATATCTTGTGATGGACGGCATGGCCAGAAATTTCAGCCAGCTTATCAACTGTTAGGAATTGTGGGAGCTGAAGTCCAATACATCTGGAGGAGCATAGTTTAAGAAACACTGATCTAATCAATACAACCATGTGGCACATATATTCAATGTGAAAAGATAGTGTTCTGCTAATATCTAACCAGATAGCCAACCCCATTTCCTCTCAGAAGGCAAGATGATACACATATTGTCCCTGATCAATGTGGCTTCCACCCCAACCCTCTTCGTACATATAACTAATATATAATTATGCTATATACAGTATGACCCCATGTCTGTGAGAGATACATTCCTGAACTTATCATAGAAACAGAAATACATGGATAATAGTGAACCTTATTGAAATGAATGACTACTGTCAGAAGTGACCGTAGATATCCACTGAGGGAACTTGCTAGGTCTGCCAGGGTCATCATAGGTCAGAAATAACTTAAAGACTCACAACAACAACAACAACAACAACAAAACAGAACATCTAACAATAGTGTGTAAGAGTTTGATCTAGTACCCCATATGGCCCTTCAGTCTGTTGACTAGTGGCCTGTCCAGACAGTACCTTTATCCCAGGGACTTCCACAGCAAACAGGAAAATGACCAGATGCCGTTCCCTGTAAACATGGAAGCAATCACTACAAAAGGCAAAAAACACAAGATTTCCAGGTGTGGGAATATCACTGTTTTGAGCTGAATATGCAGATCTTTGCAGGTCTGTATATCCCTGCACTCGGAAATCATAGGATTTTTTAATTTAGGTTTGTTCCTGGGTTTTAGATGTTTGTTCCTGATTGGTCGTTTCCTATAAAGAAGATGACCCTTGAGTAGAAGGCAAAACCTTTGTGTGTCAGAAACTTCATAAAACGTGTAGAGGGCACAGTTTCTCTGGCCAAGAAAATGAAACTTTTGCAACAATCCACATATCCGGACCTCCGTGTATCCGCATATCCACATCTCATTTTTTTTAAAAAAAAACCTGCCAAGGTTTCTGGTGGAAGGCCTGTGGCAGCCATCTTGGGAGCCTCTAAATCTCACAGTAAAGCATCAAGTCTGGGCAATGAAGGCAGAAATCCCTGGATCAACAGGTCTGCATGTGGACCTCTTCTAAAGTCCTGGGATTTTTTACCCCTGTTTAAAACCTGTGATTTGGTGCTGTTTGGAAGCAGCCCTAACCTGGAATTCAATGTCCTCTTTTTCCCTTTACATAGTTCTTCATCCGTTAGTTAAAATGGACAGTCATTTAAACAGAAGGAAATAACTTGGGTCCTTTTAGGTATTATTACACTATAGCTCTCATCAGTTCCAGCTACCATACCAATGGGATATGGCACCTGAAATGATATGTTTTACCTACTCCTGAAGAGGACACTTTCAGATAGAGGATCTTCCATAGTCAATGCAACATGGAACCCAAGAATGTGATTGGAACCCAACTATATCTGAAGATAAGTTTTGTCCACCTGTTCAGAGAGTTCTTTGTGTGTTTCTGCATGAAATAGGGTTGGGTGGGATGGTCCTTGTGGTCTCTTCCAACACTATGAGTCTGAACACAGAACATGTGGCCATTATAAGTCAGGATCAAGAAAAGAAGAGGAAAAGAAATGAAGGCCACATAGGAAGAAACCACCAGTAATTTTCAGAAGCCCATAAACCAGTCATCCAGACTAGACTTCTTAGGATCCATTGACTCTCCTGAGTACTTGAATTTTTCATATTTGTATCTGAAGCACAATTGGTCCAATCAACAAGAAAAATCCACTGAAGGCAGGTTAAGGAAAGCTTAGTGAAATATATCTTCAATCTAAAGAACTGCAGTAAAGAATTCCATCAAGAGAGTGATCAGTAATGCAAAAATATCCCTTCCCTTCTCTCTTAACAGGAAAAGATGAATGGTAATGAAAAACCACCAACTTAACATTTTAAAACTGCTGATGCTTTAATACAGTCAAAATCATGAGCCTCCTGGACTCTTTTCTAGATAAATTCTGTTTGGTTTCTATCATAGTTAGGATTATTTATTTTAGTTGTAATTATTTTTGTAAAGTTTGATGTTTTTTAAGGGACTGAACATAAAAATGTAGCAAATAATTAGGTGAGCACAGAGTTTTATAGCTTAAGAATATAAAGTCTAATGTATTGCAGCAACGAGAATAGAGGGGGAAATTAAAGAGCACAAAACTATAACAACTAGTTTTGAAGGGCCTCAATGTGAAACAGACCAGAAAATGATTATTCTAGAGCAATAAATACACAGTACTAAAACAAAGTATCTAGCATTGTTGGGGGGAAAACCCTATAAATAAAAGAGACACCCCCAAAACCATTCTGGGGAAAGTATTTAGTGTGGCTATAAAACAGCAAATTTGTTTTCTTTATATTAAGTGCAGCTTTGATTGAATCTGTAGAATTAAACTCTAATGTTATTATAAGTTAGAAGCAGAATTTCTGTCTGGCACTGAATCAAGCAAGAAAGAAGCGTGAGTCACCAAGTCTGAATATGTGATTTGCCTTTATATGGCTTAGTTAGGGTTACTTGGGATGCACTGGAAAATAAAAGTATTCCTTGACGTAAAGAAACAAAAATGCTCCCTCTCTAAAACACATCCAAAGAATGAGATCCATGCGCCAGTGACGCCTTTGTAGATATACACATCTCTTCACAAGAAGCGCAAACAGATAATCATGTTCAGCATATTTTCGGATGAGATTCAAATGTCAGATTCGAAGATCCGCCCTTAATTGTGAGCCTATGTAGCACTTCTTTGATCACCTGAACTATTTGGTTACTCAATGGAAGAAGATGCTTTCTCTTCCCTATTCTGTACAGCCAGTACACTATAGGTCACTCTTCAGAAAGCCAGATCCTATGGGTGTTGAATCAGAAATAAAAGTGAAAGCAGGTATCCCGTAAGTATAGTACAACAATTTTACCTGTGGTTTCATCTACCCTCATCTTGCAAAAGATGTCCTCTTAAGGCATTTTCTAGGTCCTCCAGGAGATTTCTTCAAAGGGAATTTGTCCTTGCCTTCCTTTTGGGATGAAAAGATGTCACCAGTGGATTAACATAGTCAAGCGGGTATTGGAAACCTGGTCTTTTCCAGGGTTGTAGTCCAATACCCAAACCACTAGACCACACTGGCTCTTAGATGTTTTGTTTAAATTTCACTAAATATACTATATCTAAAATTACATCTATTTCTACAAATTAGGAATATAGACATTTTATGCAAATCTGTGTCCTCTTCTGTTCTTTTTATTTTATGAAGCTGTTCTATATTAAATGACTACCTTTCCTTTCTAACCCAGTGAACTATCTTTGCCCCACAGTTTTGGTGGTGGAGATGAACTAACCACATAAAGAGAGGACTTTCAACTGCAACTTTCTTATTCTGTCAGCTTTCCAGATCCTATCATGATACATCTGGGAGAATGCCCACAGCTAGTGATGTCTATCTTGGTATGTCTCAGACAGTCTGGAAATTGGGAACAGTTTTTCCCCAGATGGAAGAAAATTGGTAATTTGTCATTGTTGTAACTGGGTTTCCCCCCTCAATTTCTGCTTTAGGTTCAAGAGTCTTTATTTTGTGTTTCTTCCTATAACAGCAATCTTTTTATTACACCTGCTCCTACAGCCTACCTAAAGTCATTGTTTTCTTATGAAGCAAGGCCATCAGGGAGTTACATCATCAGTTTTGACAAACGGTCCAGTTCTCTTCTCAAGGTTAAATTATATAATATTAAAGATTAAACCCTTGTGCCAACAGGACTGATGACTAAAAGGTTGGTGGTTCAAATCTGGGGAGTGGGGTGAGCTCCTGTATGTCAGCTCCAGTTTCTTATGTGGGATAATGAGAGAAGCTTCCCATAGGATAGTAAAACATCCAAGCATCCCCTGGGCAACATCCTTATAGATGGCCAATTCTCTCACACCTGCAGTTTCTCAAGTTGCTCCTGTCACACAAAAAATCATATAATATGTTAGATGCATACTATGCATTTTAAGATTTGTTTCTGTTTTACACTAGGTTAAGTGTTAGCATGGAGAGCCAGGGTGATATAATAGTTTGGGTGCTGGACTGTGGCATGGTAGACTCATATATTGCATTTCAATACAGTTGCATTTCAAAACTGCATTATGAAACTGCATTATATGGTGGGGTAAACTCATATAATGCAGTTCAGCTGCCTAATGAAACTACATTATATGGTAGTGTGGGTGGGGCCCAAGACTCTGAGACCAGGGTTCAAATCCTGACTTGGACATGGAGACCTATTAATGACCTTGGGCAGGTCATACTTTCTCAGCTCAGTAGAAGGCAACAACAAACCACTGAATACATTTTACTATACATTCCAGTGATATGTTTGCCTTAGGGTCACTATGAACTGGAAACAACTTCAAGGCACACAACAAATGGAAACAACCCCAATTTAGATTTTAACTGGCATGGGTACTGCATTTGCCCCTTTGGTTTTTCATTCAAAAATCTTTCCTACTTCTGGGGAATTACAAATAAAAACTCTATTATTTTTGTATGGTAGGGATTTTTTACAGATACAAACCAGATCGGGGGAAATTTAGATCTCCCCACTTACAATACTGATTGCATCTGGATCTGGGACATGCTCAGCTGTATAATATGTACTACAGCATGTGAGTTGACCTTCAGTTCCTTCTTTTCAACCTCACTACCCATTTCCAACAGAATTCTTCTTCCTTGTTCTCCTCTTCTGCTCCAATTCTCTCTTCATTGTCTTTTACATAATATTATTTCATGCATTTATCTTAGATCAAAATGCTTTTTCCTCTTCACTTTTTTGATTCAGTTCCTAGCTTTCTTTCCGCTCCACATTTGTAGCCCAAATGAGTTTGATTTTCTCAGTCTGCTCTCTCTTTTCCCTTTATCTAATGGAATTAACCTGAAAATAGCTAAATTTGGGTCAGGGCTTCCCAAGGCACATTTGCAGAACGTCTTCAGATGCTGAGGCTGAAAGACATTTAATAATAGCATGTCACCTTGATGCATCCTATAAGTATAGGAAATAAAAATCCAGTAGCTTCCTGGGACTATGTTGCTACAAAGCCCATTCAGCAATGCCCTATATCTCAACTCTGCATCCCCCACATTAACAGATGTTGACAAACCAATGCCCCCCAACTTTCCTGATATGAAAGGGAAAGCTCTGATTACTCCTTTGTCACCCAACTTTTCCAGTTGCTTAAAAATTGTCCTGGCTTCTCTCCCCCTTTAGTCCTCATCTTACTTCCGTTGCTGCAAACCAAGTTCAGGGTACTAAAGCACTTGATACTTAACAGAACAGGAGGAGAGGAAAGGCAAGCAATCACATCCACATAAAGGTAAACCTAAAATATGGAGCTAAACAACTGGAGTGTTGATGAAAAGAGGGGTCACTTTTCAAACTGAGAAGCCCCAACGAGCAGTATATTTGATATAGAAAGTAGTGCAAGATTATCAACCCTCAAAGTGGAATTCTGGAAGACTTTCTCACATTTTCAGGCCTGGTGGAGCATGGAGTGGATTTTTGAGGGCAAAGGTTAACTTCTTTAGATGTTTTGTTTAAATTTCACTAAATATACTACATCTAAGTTCCCTAAACCAATGGTTTCCAACTTTTGGTCCTCCAGTTGCTTTGGATTTAAACTTCTAGAAATCCCAGCCAGCTTACCAGCTGTTGAGAATTGTGGGAGCTGAAGTCCAAAACAGCTGGGGGATGAAAGGTTGGGAACCACTGCCCTAAACGAATACAGTGGAACCTTCACTTAAGAGCATCCCAGCTTAACAACATTTTTGAGTTAAGATTTGTCACTCAGCTTGGGTTTTGCTTTGACATATAAGCAGCGTTTTGAGTGAAGAACTAGTGCCAGAAAGAGTGCTAGCATCAGAGTATAGAGCTTTAGGGCTTCAACGGAGCAGCATCTCTTCCTTGTGCCCTTGTTCACTTTGGGAGATTGCTGTCCGCTTTGCTCTTGTCAGCTTTGAGGAACTTTTGGTTAGTTAATTTTGTGTGGTTTTTATTCCTGGTATGTTTGGCTTCATGAAGATAGGGAAGGAGAGAGAGAGCAAGGGAGGGAGGGAGGCTGGAATGAGTACAATATGAAGAAAAGGATGCTTCTGCTTCTTCACTTTGTGATTTCTTGCCACAACGTTGTGTTTTAACCATTTTAAAGTTGATATTTCTTTTTTAATTGTTCCATATGAACATGCATTTATACATTATTTGGTAATTATAAACTATATGTTCTTACTGAAAAACATAACAAAAAATGGAGAGAGGGCAGAATGGATTAACAGAATTTCAATGCATTCCAATGGGAAAATTCACTTTGAGAGAAGAATGTTTAGAGTTAAGAGCTTGATCCTGGAACTAATTAAATTCTACCTTGTGAATTGATAGCAGTTTTATCTACTGTTGTTTTAAAATTGTATTAAATTTATTTTATGCTACATGTGTTGACGGGGGTTGTTGTTATAATGTTATGTGACTTGTTTAATACTTTTATACCATTTTTGCATGTTGTATGTTATATGTGCACCCTGGAGTGCCTTGTAAGCCGCCCAAGTAGCTTCGAGGAGATGGTGGCAGGATATAAACAAAGTTTGTTATCTCAAGGTATCACTGTACACAGGTGAGTATGTTTCTCTCTTTGTAACCATCACAGTTATCACTCACTAACTAAATAATTGGTACCCAATTAAAATGGACTTCTAAATGACTTGACTACTGTCACTTTTGAATTGCCTTTCAAGGCAATTTCAGTGCCTTGAAAAAAGGAGTATATGCCATTTATATGTGCATGTGTACGTATGTATTAGGGTGGGAAGCGACAGGCCAGAAAACCCAAGTCTTCCTTTCTGTAGTGTGTAGTCACCATTTTTCCTCCTTTCCCTGAAGGATCTTAACAATTTTTTACCAGTTCCTTACTTTTGCAAAATAAGAATAAAGTTTCACACTTGTGTAAAGAAAACAAAATGGAATGATCAAATCAGAATACAGCTGCTTTAAAAAATGTGCTCATGAGTTCATTTACAAAAAAATGTGACTTCTATAACCCTGACTCTGGAAACAAATGGCTTTTAAACCAGCCACATCATGCACTACTGTGCTAATCTCAGATCTTGAAGGGGGGGGGGGGGAGAGGTAAAAGACAATCTTGTTGCTTTTGTGTGAGCTTTCCTACTGTCTGGCTGCAATCACTACCCTTGCTCTTTCCCAGCCACCAGGAGACTGCTACATTTTTTTTCCAAGAGGCTATCTGATAACATTTGTACAGAAAAGATGAGCATAAAGCTAGGTCAAAGGAGAACACTCCATATATTGTTTTCCTGACAACCCTACAGGATGAATATCTTCTGTACCACACAATGATCCTCTGTGACAAATATTTAACTTTGTTTATTGAAAAATACTGGAGTCTTTTCTGTCTCAAGATTCATAGGGTTCAAAGTTGATTATAGGTACATTTATACCAGTGCAGGTTAGGTATCCCTTACCTGGAGTACCAAAATCCAAAATACTCCCAAAATGTCCACATGGGTGACTGTATCTTAGCTTTCTAATAGTTCTGTATACAAACTTTGTTTCATGAATAAAATTATTAAAATATTGTTAAAATTATCTTTAGGCGATATGAATCATGTACGTATATATGGAATGTAAATGAATTTTGTGTTAAGACTTGAGTCACATGTCCAAAATTAAGTGCAAATCTAGGTATTGCAAAATCCAGAAAAAAATCCAAAATCCAAAATACTTTTGGTCTTAAACATTTCTAAAAAGGGTTACTTAATCTTTATTATTCTGGAGGATATGTTCTTATCACTGTGTGGCTTACACTTGAACAGAAGTCACCTGATGCTAAAGTAACAGAGGAAGTAATATTTAGATTTTGTATAGACTTTTTTTTCATACACGGCAATTTCAAAACCTACAGATTAGCTCCCTTTCACAAATGACAACAGAATGAGATGGAATCCTCCATATGTTGTTGGATTACACACCCTGCAATAAAGGTGACAAGCCGGCACAGGCCGGAGGGACAGGCAAACACACACACAGTACAGAACTGTGGGATGCTACCACTGTAAATTATATATTGCTTTGCTGCCACCAAATTATTATTACGATTTCTTTGTTGCCACCATTTATTGATCCATAGGCCACCTCCTTGCTACAATGTTTAAGAAGACATACTGACTCTTCAAGTGAACTAAAAACAAGAATATGATGTTTATTTTGTTCTTGAACAGTAAAGATGCATAGTGGTTTCAATAAACTGTCAGGCTTTACTTTTACAGAGAATTGTTTCATATCATGAAGTTCTTGAAAACTAAGTTCCACACACAGGGATACAAACAGGTTGTTTTAAACCTTTTGAATTCTCTTTCCACAGCAGCACTCTAACACTATAGAAGCTCTCTATATTTCTTCTCCTTCTCCCTGAAGGCTTTAATTACTTTCCTCAAAGAGGTATCTTTTTAATAATAGTCCTCAAAAACTCTTCCCTTTCAAATCTTCTAAACTAACTGTTCAAACCCACAACTCCAAAACTGACAAAACTCTGGCTGCATTGCTCTTTCTTTCCCTCTGGCTCTGCCCATCTCCAGGTGATATGGAACTCTCTCCAATTCCATCAGCAAATCAGACTGCACCAGCTATGAAGATGCCTGATATCTCCTCCCCCCTGGTATCCTTAGCTTTTCAAAGCCAGGTCTGTTACTCCCTGTACACCAACCTTGTAAGCTTGGCTAATCCATTACAACTCCTATCACATTTCACTAGGTATCATTCACACTCTCAGGCAGAATTTTTCAAATACTTTTCAAGATTACTAATCCCAGAATTCTATAGGATGGAGCCACAGCAAGTGGTATAAAAGTATAATCACTGTGTAGTCTGAAAGAGGCTGCATAGAATTCAGGTATCTGGAAGACAACAACTTCCTTTGTGTCTACTCCATCTACTGTTGTCCACTCTTGGTATATAGCAATTGACAAAATTGGAAGGGTCATAAATATCTTGGTGCTAGTCGAAAGATAAAATCTTTTCATAAATATTGTGTTAATTTACCTTCACTAGTGTTAATATATGCTTGGTTATGAGAAGTGGCACAGAAATTAGTGGTGGTGGTGATGACAATGACAGCATTAACAATATACCGCTGTGCAAGAGTAGTGTAAACCAAATGACCAAACACATGATATTTCCATTCATATATTTATTTTCATGCCTCATTTTTGGGAGAGGATAATTTGTGCAAACAAGGCCTCCATATACCAGGTGTTCACCCAGAAAAGATATCTAAAATTATCTTCAGTGAATGCCAGATTCAGGGCATATCTTGTCTTTATCACTGTGTGTCGTAATCTTTTTTTTTATCCATCATGGTGATTGTCAGATAATTTTAGAATAAAGGTGTGACTGCACTACAAAATTCAGTATCATTTAAATTATCATATACCATTGTAAGGAATTTGGTGATTTTTTACTTTAATGAGGTATTTAGAATTCTCTGAACTAGAGTTATTACGACATCATCACATTGACCAAAATCAGTGATATATGCTGGTTCCTTTCCATTTGCTCCACAGAGCCCACCACCAGCCATTCCATGATGTAGAGCAGGGCTCCATGGTGTAAAAGGGGAGAAAAAAGCATATGCTGCCGTGGCTTCACTTGTTGGATTAGCAACAATGGGAAGAAGCTGGGTGGTGGACACTTCTCCTCATTGGATGAGGTTAGGAATAAGTCAGGTGATGTGGGGCGTGGGCAACAGGTTTCCCATTCCCCCTGCTGTATCCACCACAATCTGTGGTGATTCCAGTGGCAAATGTGATGAGGTCCTTAGTAACTAATTAAATGGTAAATCCCAGGTTTCTTTAATATAGAGTCATAACAGTTAAGATGGCATCAATCTCTATAGCTACCTACTGTGTATCTTAAGTTGCAAATGGCATACCTTCCAGGTATCAGAGGATATTACACCAGTAGACAAACTTGTTTAATTAGTTGACCTAGTTTCATAAATATTTCTGGGCAGAGTCTGGTTTCTCCAGTTGCTGCTAGATTGCAATTTCCCAAATCTTCACTATTGGGTATTCTGGCTGAAGCTGATGGAACCAGCACTCAACAATTTTGAGAGTGTTGTATGGTTCCCAATTATTTATTACAGCAAGGTTTCATGGCACAGAAGCATGCCAACTCAAGGGCAATAAATACCATAATGCCTCATGTGGGGATTATCATCTTATACCTACCCAGAAGCAATGGTATACTTAGGAGTAAAGATTATCATTTTCTAGGGAACAGTGTATTGTATCCTTTCCCATCACAATGTGCAGATAATCTGTTTTACTAAAAACCGGAGTCTTTGTTTTCTACAGAGAATCTTTTTTAACACTTGTTTTTAGAGCAGCAGTTTCTGTAAAGGGCTCTTCTAGTGGCTGTGATGTGATTGGGGTCATTGCCAGAGCAACGTAGTCCTCTGGTCAGTCCATTTAGAAAGAACAAATGCCCAAGGCTAGAGGAAAATATATCAATACATCCTTTTGGAAACTGTTAATTGTGTTTTTGATTTGATGTGAGAGACAGCATAGTGTAGTGGTTTGAGTGTCTCTGAAGAAGAGGACTCAATTTCTCATTGGACTATCGAAATCTCCTGGATGACATTGGCAAGTCACACAATCTAAGCCCTCAGAGACCCCCATGATAATTTTAGGGTCACTGTAAGTCAGAAATGACTTCAAACCACACAAAACAACAACAAATATATACATCACTGATAGGTATTGGTATGATCAACAATTAGGGGAATGGAGCTGGAGGACTAGATTGTTTTGTTATGGATATAGATGAATTTCATAAGATGTGGCAGTGTTACCGGTGAACCGTTATGCACTTAACATACACATAGGAGGAGGAAATTCAGGATACAAAGAAGGCAGATTCTATAGAGTATTATGTCTGTATGCATGTTTCTTTCTCATATTAGCAATGGTATCAATTCAGCTGATTTGCTCCAGATTGCGTAAACAGTTGTTAAAATTTCTTGGGTTCACCAAACAAGTAGATAGACAACAAAGTTTTGCAGAATTTCCCCTTTCTGATGAATGCATGTTTTGATTCATCCCTATTTACCCTATTCAGCAGCAGTAAGCCCAAAACCATTCTGGCCAGTCCTGACTCTGCTGCAGTGGTGTATGATGCCAGGGAAGGGTTCCGAAAAGCAGGAAAAGCATATTGATTTCCACCTTGTAGGGAGATCCTTGCCAGGGAAGAAAAGTCAGGCAGCCAAGAAGAGAGAAGAGAGAAGAGGCAGATCATCCAGAGAGCACTGAGGGTCTGATCCCTTCACGTAATTTAAATATCATAAAATAAATAAATAAATAAATAAATAAATAAATAAATAAATAAATCCCTTTCCCTCTGCTGAAGGCAAGCATGCATTCATACACAATTCCCCAATGATGAGTCACAAAAACGTTGGGGGGAAAGGTTCACAAGTACACAGTTGACAAAAAAATAGAACTGGTGAATGGCACCTCAGCATATGCGTAGAACATTTGGTACCAACTGGAACTTGTGGGGCAAGTTTATGGATAAGGAGATAGAGACATAGAGTAAAAGGAATTTGTAACATTTACCATTACTAGAGTTAAAATAATTTGCATAAAATATTCAGCTATTTGGAATACCATTTGTGGACTGTTACACTCATACTACCACATAGTCTAAAATGAATTATTTTATCTTCTGTTCTTTGTGTCATGTCACTTTTGGGAAACAAAGCTGGTGCAGTGGGAAATCTGAAAGCTTCTTTTCACCACCTGAATGTTCCAGATGGGTTTGTTGGTAGAGCTAATCTCTGGGTTCAAATTAATAATGCACTTTAGGATCAGGAGATTACTTTAGCAGTGATAAATGTATTTTACATTATTTCTCACTTGTTAGTATTTTGGTTGTTTAAAAATGCCTTCTGAGGTACGCTGCCATCACCATTAACTATCTCATTAATCGAAGAGCAACTCATACATACACATTTTGAATTAATCACCATTTTTATTTATTAAAAGTCAAGATTATTGGTCCATAGCTAGGATCTGTTTATTGCCTCCCTAATATGTGCTATTTTAAGTTGATCAACTCTTGGCTTTTTTCTCTTTTGCTTCTCGCTCTCTTTTTACCTATCAGTTTTTACTCTTACTTGGTTAATCTGTATCTCACAGAAGAGCACATCAATAGGCACATGATACAGGGGCCTTCTTAGTGATAGTACTCTAGCTATGAAACTCACTGATCTGGAAACCTAGTTATATCCTATTTGTGTGCTCAGAGGCATCAGGTTAAAATAATATTCTTTAGATCAGGTAATTTGTAGATCAACAAATGTTGCTGAATTCGTACTTTATCAGCCATAGAGATGATGATGATGATGATGATAACTTTATTTATACACTGCCACCATCTCCCAAGGGGACTCGGGGCAGCTCACAAAGCACTCAACAGTGCAAACACACAAAATACAAAAAGTGCAAAAACAATAGCACAAAAACAATAACAACTGACATAAACATCACAAAAAACCCTGGTTAAGATCAGTAAAATGCAACAATAGCATCAGATATAAAACAACTGCAACCAATATCAGTCTATAAAGTGCATGGTAAAATAAACACTAGGTCCTCAATGTGTTCATAGGGATTTCCAAACTTTTTTTAATCGGGTCAGAAGCGACTTGGAAAACTTTAAGTTGCTTCTGCTTTGTGAACTGCCCCGAGTCCCTCTGGAAAATGGTGGCAGAGTATAAATAAAGATCTTGATGATGATGATGATGATGATGATGATGATGATGATTATCTCTAGGGCTGATGGAGAATTCAGGGAGTTAGCCATCTGCAGAGATGTTGCCCAGGGGACATCGGGATGTGTTACCATCCTATGGAAGGCTTCTCTCATGTGCTCACATGAGAAGCTGGAGCTGACAGATGAGAGCTCACCTGTCTCGTGGATTCGAACTGCTGACCTTCAGGTGAGCACTTCAGCTGGCACAAGGGATTAACCCATTGCGCCACCGTAATCCAGTGGTAATAGATCATTAGGAGTAACAATCCAACAAATCTGGATGGCTAACATTCTTCCAGTAGTTGCTTGTTTCAGAAAGATGCAGCTTACAATTATGCATCACTCCCCAGCATACTTTCATACTATAGCATTATGATTCTACCAAAAAATACCAAATAATACCAATCTACAAACCCTAGGACCCCATAGAACATTGCTATGACAAACTGCTATAATGGTACAGTATGGAATGTCTCCTACTGTTTATCTTGACTTTACTTGTCATTGTTTTGCCCTTTTGTTGATATTTTTTATTATAAATGCTTAGAGAAATCAGATTCTTATTTCTTAATTCTGAAGGGAACTCTTTATCTAAATTGGGGAGGGAAGAGATAAATGTCTTTCCCCTGTACACTTTCAACTAAGGTATGCCTGTTCCCCAATCTCACACACATAATGAGTTGCTCAATAAAACAGAAGTTTCAATAGTTTCTTTTTCCTCCTCCCCCTTTTTGCTAAACAAAGATATTCTCACTGCTGGAAGACAGAGACTTGAAACATATGTTGTGCATGATGTCAGATTTTTGGCTGTAGCCTTGCGTTCTTACAGCCTTGAGATGACATAATTAGGTACATTCTGGGAAAGTACCTTAAATTGTTACTTTTTGTTCTAATGAACTCAACACATTGGGCACTGAAGGCCATACAAGAAAACAGAAAAACTCTTTGTCTTAAAATACTCAGAGATCACGAGTGAAATCTCCTTTCTTTTCTTTTGTGCATAGTCATGTTCTTCTAGACTTTCACATTTCCACAGTTCTGCCATCACAGTAAATGTCTTGTTTTGTTTTGTGTGTTGACTTGCTATGTTTTCCTGGAATTGCTAGGAATGTGATACACTATGAGTTAAGGCTTATTTTTTGCACTTTCTAGACTGATTAGAACACCACCACTACTCTATGTGTGGCTAAAATGGTTCAGATAAGTTTCCATTAGAATCACAGAGATAGTTGAGCATACTGACTATGTGTGGTGCATGGGGTGATGGTTGATTTTGCTGGGGAAAAGACTGAGAAATCGGTCCTCCTTGTACACCAGGGTCCCAGTAAAATGTGATCCCTGTTCAATTAATCAGTTAAGGTATTAATTCATGGATGGGCAACTGTGAAAGGCTAGAAGTCCATACTAGTCCAACTGATCTTGGAGAGATGCATGATTCTGAATGTTCCCAAAAACTAACTAGGGAGCATGGAGGGCAGTTTCCCCCATATTTTTCACACTCACTTTCCATTTTGGGCTCAAGAGTCTTTTTTAGCAATAGGAGCTGATTGGAAGTTCACTTGATACATGATATATTTAGCAAGATCTTCACTGAAACATTATCAGTGACCAGTCTTTCAATTGCTTCTGTAACAGTTAGGGATTGCCTTAACACAGTGATACACTTTTTGTATAGAGCCAGGTGGGCAATGGTGATCTTCCAGAGGTTTGCAGCCAGCAGGCCCTGTCAGATCTATCGAATTGAGCCAGTGGTGAGGAACTATGGAATCTGCTGTATACTAATTGCTAATTCCTATTACCGAAGGTACCATTGTTTGATGCCTAACATCTCCAGTTAAAGGAACTTAGCTCCCTTCTACATAGATGTATAAAATCCAGATTACCTGCTTTGAACTGGATTACCGGTATATCACAGTGTAAACTCATTTAATCCAGTTCAAGCAGATAATGTGGATTATCTGCCTTGATATTCTAGTGATATAGAAGGGCACTTAGATGCCAAATGGTGAAAAAAGGCTCTTTGCAAATGGAACCTCAAAGCTTGATTTTAAAAAAACAGCCAGATGAAATATGAAAGAGATGCCTGTGTTCCTAGTACTGCAGTTGAAATCAGTAATTCTCAAAACCTCACTCTCCCACCACCACTCAAAAATGTTTAAGAGTGTCTTCTGTTTTCCTTTCCACTATGGAATAGTTAGAGAAAGAGATTAATTTTATGTTATGCTCACTGCCAAGATTCCATTCACAGAAAACATGAAAATCTTTTCAAGGAAATGAAATTGATATGGATTTTGTTACATGAAGTAGACAATCTAAATTGTGCTCAAATATGCATTAAAGTATGCTTTCTAAGTGGAAATAAGCAAAAGGCTGCTGAAACAAATCTACTAGAAATTTCAATTGATTTCCTATAGTATTTTTTCTATCCGAAACCATTGTATGAATTCAATACATTCCATTTAGAAGTATGCCTCTGCATTTTCAATTTATCACTCTAATTAACATCTGCCCTATATACGTCTATTTAGAATATGTTCCATTTAGTTTAGTGGGCCTTATTCCCATTTAGGCTGATATATGATTGCAGACTAAAGATGTACATATTTATATACCTTCACTTTCCCCACAACCACAATTTACCATCGGTTTTATAGTCAAGAGAGTGAAGAAACATTTAATGAATAATAAACCTCTTGTTGGAGCCTCCGGTGGCGCAGTGGGTTAAATCGCTGAGCTGCTGAACTCACTGACTGAAAGATAACTGGTTCAAATCCAGAAAGCAGGGTGAACTCCTGCTGTTAGCCCAAGCTTCTGCCAACCTAGCAGTTCAAAAACATGCAAATGTAAGTAGATCAATAGGTACCACTCTGGCAGGAAGGTAATGGCACTCCATGAAGTTATGCCAGCCACATGACCTTGGAGGCGTCTATGGACAACAACTGGACTTAATGTCAGGAGAAAACCTTTACCTACCAAATCTCCTTTTAGCTTAGACACCCTGAAAAGAAAAAAATAATTTTATTTCTTATTTGTCTCTCCTCATGGCTCAAGAAGAATTAAAACACATAAGCACAGCAAAAACAGGGTCCAGAGGGGAAGACACCTGCGTTAAGCCTCTTGCCACTCTTAACAGTGCAGCTGAATGTGAATCTGCAGACACAATGTTTGCAGAGAGCAAGGCTTTCTTTGCCGCAAGTATTGCCTCCTTATAGGAACAAAAAGATGTTCAAGATCCATGTTCCTAGTGCAGCATTTCTCAACCTGCGGGTCGTACCCCTGGAGGAGTTTTGAGGGGGGGGGGGTCAGAGGGGTCACCAAAGACCATCAGAAAGCACAGTATTTTCTGTTGGTCATGGGGTTCTGTGTGGGAAGTCTGGCCCAATTATATCGCTTGTGGGGTTCAGAATGCAGCAACTATAGCTTCCCAATGTCAAGGTCTATTTTCCCCAAACTCCACCAGTGTTCACATTTGGGCATATTGAGTATTTGTGCCAAGTTTGGTCCAAATCCATTATTGTTTGAGTCCACAGTACGCTCTGGAGGTAGGTGAACTACAACTCCAAAGCTCAAGGTCAATGTCCATCAAGCCCTTCCAGTATTTTCTGTTAGTCATGGGAGTTCTGTGTGCCAAGTTTGGTTCAATCCCATCATTGGTGGAGTTCAGAATGCTCTTTGATTGTAGGTTAACTATAAATCCCAGTCACTACAACTCCCAAATGACAAAATCAATCCCCCTAGCCCCACCAGTATTCAAATTAGGGTGTCATGGGTATTTGTGCCAAATTTGGTCCAGTGAATGAAAATGCATCCTGCATATCAGATATTTACATTATGATTCATAACAGTAGCAAAATTACAGTTATGAAGTAGCAACAAAAATAGTTTTATAGTTGGGGGTCAGCAGAACATATATTAAGGGGTTGTGGCATTAGGAAGGATGAGAACCATTGCCCTAAGGGTACATATCTTTTAGTCTATTTTTGATTAGGAACTTTGAGAAGCACTTCCCTAGTATATCCATGTTTGCTCACTTTGTTCCCTGAAAGACGAACTAGACATCAAGGAGAATATGTTTTTTTCGAGGAATTAAACAGTTTTCCCTCTAACAATGGAATGCCCTCTACATACCTTGGCAATTAGACTTACAAATTAAGTATGTGTTTTCCAATAACTAGTCACCAAAACAATAAAGGTAAAATGTATGATATGTAGGTGAGGAAAATATAGGGGAGGGGAAAAATATATGACAAACATGCCTCTGCTGCTTGTAGGAATACTTCTGTATACATGCAAAATTCATTATCTAGTTTAGCTTTCCATTTTGTATTGAATGGAAAATTCTGAAGAGGGCTTCTATGTAATTTGGAGCCTTGATGACACAATTCCTAATGAAGCATTGATGCTCCTGCTTGCTTTTGGTTGAACAAAGACAAGCAGTCTGTCTTTCTGGCTCAACGTGAGAATATCAAGGGCAGAGTAGGAAGAGCCATGAATATCTGGGATAAAAAGGGATGCAGAATGATCCATAACATATTACTCTTCTTTATTCAGACATTGTGCCCCGATAGTACTGCAGAGTACTTAACTTGCACTTGTTTTTGTTGTTACAAGGTTTTGTTTTGAATTCAGTGGAGAATGAACCTTTCAGATTATTGCAAGCATAAATAAAAGTACAAAGGATGATGTGGTGTAAAAGTTTTAAAGTGTTGTGAGATGAAAGAGAATGCAGAAATGCAGGAAAGTTATTCTAGCTTTTTTTTGTCTTGGATTATACTGTTAGTAGATCTCTTCTCTTTTCATTACTTCATTTTCCTTTTAATATTTTCTTGCAATAAATCATCCAGCCATTTCAACATTGCCATAGAGTTCTGGACACATACATGGTGTCTGGTGGGATCATGCTACATTTTGGGAATAGCAGGATGTTTGCTCACACTTATCTTTTTCTCAAATCTGTCTGCAGACTGTCCTCACAAATTATTTATTTCCACTGTGGAGGCAAACATCTGTAATAGAACCATGGACAGCTCCTTCTCTTTCCCCCCACTTGCCATTCCTCTCTTCTTTCAGGACAGACACACACTTAGTGATAGGGTCTTGGAGTTGCATAAACAGCAGGAAAATTACATTTAGCCTTTTCCTTTTACCTAAAGCAATAATCTGAACCTGAGCAACATCAATGATAACTATGCGGTTCTCTCTGCCTCCAATATTCCCTACATCATTTTGAGTTGAAGATAATTTTCCTTAATCTTAGGTGGCTTTCACACTTCACATTTATAGCATGTCAATCCTGGTTCAACTGCCATGGATGTAGCCTATGAAATTTTGGAATTTGTAGTTTAGTTTGGCACTAGAGTTTTCTGGCAAAGAATTCAAAATACTTCATGAAACTACACATTCTAGGATGCCACAGGATGGAGCTGTAACATTCTGCTCGAACACTGCTCTCATCCTAAATATCTTGGTGTCATCTTAGACCAAACACTAACATTTAGGAAACATTTAATGAACACCAAGCACAAAGAAGCAGCATGCAATAACATCATGCAGAAACTTACTGGCAGAACACGGGGTGCAGACCCGAAATTAATAAGAACGTCAGCTTGGCCTTGTCTTACTCAATTGCTGAATATGCCTGCCTGGTTTGGTATAACTCTGCCTACACAAAGCAGGTGAATATAGCATGGAACAAAACATGCAGAATAATCACAGGATGTCTCAAACCTACATCTGTTAATAGACTCTATAAGCTAGCTGGCATTGCCCCCCGATGTGGACGGGAAGTTACTGCTAACTGTGAGAGAAATAAGGGTGTACACTGTGAAAGCTATCCACTACATGGATATCAGCCTCCTCCCAGTAGACTCAAAATCAAGGAAAAGCTTCATGAGAACCACCACTCCTCTTTTTAAAAAAATAGTCTTCTTAATGTTCCCTCAGCAACAACAGGAGTATCCTTCTGGGCAGCTAAACCAAGAAATACCAATTGGATGGCTTCCCATGAGGCTCTGGCTCCAGGGACAAGCCAAGAATGGGCAACTTGGAAATCCTGAACAGACTCAGAAGTGGAGGGGTCAGATCTAAAGACAACCTGGCAAAATGGCACTACCTAGAAGAATCCTTCACCTTGTGCAACTATGGAGCAGAACAAATAGCTACGCACCAGGATGCATCCTATATGCTTCCCAGTCTCTGGGATGAAGAGAAGAGCAATAGGGAAGGAGATGGTGCAGTCATGTTTCCAGGCAAATTTTACACAAGTGCCAGCTGCACAGATGAAGAACTGTTTAAAGCTACAGACAATGTGGTCACTGTTGCCCATTTTTGGTCTAAATTTATTTAGCTGCTTGTGCTTCCTTTATTTTATCAGTTTTATACTTATTTATGCAATGCTTTTGACATGAAATAAATGAATTCTGCTGTTTTGATCTGTTGTTTTTCAAATGTATATTTCTTTCTTGCTTAGGACCATGTCGATGACAGAGTGCATTATCAAAGACTAAAGCAAGCATTAAAATAATATATCTGCTATAAAAAAGAGCAATTCCAATTACTTTTTCTGCAATAGCCTTGGCCTCAGTGGGGTTTGTAGAGGATGAGTGGGTGGTTCCAGAAACTGGTGAAGTTCTGAGAAAAGTACCAAAACAAGAGCCACTCCAGGATAACTAATGGAACAAAGAAGACATCTAAACAAAACATTATGTGTACTCTCAGAACTTTCTTTTGTACTATGTTTTCCAGAATCTCTCTATTGCCTTCCTCTGAAATATATTCTACTTATTTTAATACTTTTTAAAAAGTGGCCAAAATTGGGAAAAACACTTTTGTCAATGTGTAATTAATAATAAAGACCTTGGGCTTGGCACAGGATGGCTGTGTTAGTGCAGTCTAAAAGGACATTCTTTTTTTTAATGCTGAATCACATTAAAAACATAATTAAGCTGTTTATTCTCTTTTAATAAATCCCCTCCCCCTTTATGAAAATTGCATTTATTATTGCTGCAATAGTATAGGATGGCAGCAGAGACAATGCAGGCCCTTGTCACCAGGATGCATCCTATATGCTTCCCAGTCTCTGGGATGAAGAGAAGAGCAATAGGGAAGGAGATGGTCCAGTCATGTTTCCAGGCAAATTTTACACAAGTGCCAGCCACACAGTGGTTATTGCTATTTGTCCTCCTTCACTACCACTCCTCAAGCAAAGTGAGTTCTAGAATGGGATGTGACAGCAGTATCAAACATTAAGGGGATCAGTAGCTACCAAACATCTCTTGACCTGGAGGAGAGCCTTGTGCCAAAAGAGAGGTGCATCTTCTCCTTTCTGCTCCCTCTGCCTTTTCTATCCAAATCTTCTGAAGCAAGTAATCATAGACAATTCTGTCAGCAGAAGCAGCAGGACTACCAACCACCCACTTCCAACTTTAAGGCAGGTGCTGCAGTTTTCCTGTTTGTTCATTCCACTGAATAGAGTTGCAATGGTAGGAGGTACTGATTCCCAAAATTTCAAATATCCTTCCATCCCTTCCCCCAGATTTCTATCTTTCCTGTCTCACAAATACAGTATAGGTACGTACATGTGACAATTCTAAAAGTTTCACATCAAACCAGAAATTAGATGTTATAACAGACATGGGCAAACTTCCCTCCAGGTGTTTTGGACTTCAACTCCCACAATTCCTTAAAGCCTACCCAACTGTATTTGCCCGATGCCTGTGTTATAAGGATAGGAAATTTCTTCAGGCAGACAAAACTCAGCATTCCAGAAGAAACAAACACCATTCGCTTTGAAGCAACGATCCTGTGCCATCAACTTCACTGGACTGACCACATTGTCTGAATGCTCAATCACTCTCTCCCAAAGCAGTTCCTTTACTCTGCTCAAGAATGGAAAATGGAAGCCGGTGGACAGCAAAAAAAAAAAAAGAAAAAAAGATGGGCTTAAAGCTAACCTAAAAAATGTGACATAAATACTGAGAACTGGGAAGCCTCAAGCATTCTAACTGGAGGCTAGCTGTTACCAACAGTGCTATGGGATTTTGAAGAGTGCGAAAAGGAGAAATATGCTGAGAAACATGGTGCAACAAAGCCTTGTTGGGGCCACTTTCCATCTGGAAATGTATGTCCTCACTGTGAAAGACCATGTGGATCCAGAATCGGGGACTACAGTCACTTACAGATCCATCATCAAGACTCTACCCTTGGAAGACAATTATACTCAGGCATGATTAGGAAACTTATTCAATCATGCATACTAAGTGCTCCAATTTGCTGTCATAATTTCACTAGAAACTATTCATCAAATGGGACATGCTTATTCAAATTTCTTTATTGGTGTCTCCCTCAAGACTCGAGACCAGTGGTTATGAACCTGTGGGTCCCCAGATGTTTTAACCTCCAACTTCCAGAAATCCTAACAGCTGGTAAACTGGCTGGGATATCTGGGAGTTGTAGGCCAAAACACATGGGGACCCACAGGTTGAGAACCACTGCTCTATGGTTTTCCTCTATGATGAAGGAAAAACAAAAATCAAGGGGACCAGAAGCTGCCAACCATCTCTTTCTTTTAGTCATCTTGCCATTAAAAGTTAGGGGTAGAACATGGATAGCAATTATGATTCCAGACAGAGGACTCTTTCCATTAGCAAAGAGAATACATTGCACAAAGATTCCATATTTTTTTCTTAATTGAACTGATGTGATTACAACAAAAAGATAGGACAAGCAGGAGAAAAATATGTGCGAAAGATGTTGCTGTCTAGCAACCTTGCAAAATGCAGTGGACAAGACAAAGGTGTAGTCTGATAAAGACTGTATGTGGAAGTACCACATAAAAGTGAAGTTACCTCTGAAAAATGTCAGTTTTGATATTTGGTTCCCCAAATGATGAGAGGACTCAACTCCATAAGCATGTGGGCTGGCTGTGGGTGGCAAGTGGCAACTGAGTCATGAGGAGAAAGCAGCATGCTTAGGGACAGCAGTACTCTCTTTTTATATATATCTTTCAAGGCCAATTTATTTAATTGAAAAGAATGTGTGTGCGGAGGGGGATAATGAATATTCTGGATTTTAATGAGCACTAGGTCAAACAAAGCCCATGGCCAACTCGTCAACATTCTGTTCTGCCATCACAATATTAAAGAGCCTCCGAAAGGACTGGAATTCAGAAAAGAGTGAATTTTAATTGGTCTCTTTCACACAGAAATTTTAACGTGGGCTTGCCTTAGCTTTGCTGAGACTTTGATGTTGTTTTCCTTATCTTCTTTAGACTGAATATTTTAAATACGCAGCTCAATTATTTATCTGCAGTGTCCAGACGAGATGCAACATTACTTATTTCTGACTGCCATATCAGAAATAAAGTCTGGATTCTTCACAGAAACTGGGAGAGCAGGGGATGACTATTGATGAATAGGTTAAGATACCATCGGCAAGCCATCAAGTTTGATACACTGTTCTTTATTGCACCCATCGCTCAAGTGCTCCACTTTTAAGGTTACACTTGATCACAGCTGCTTATTACTTCATGAGTTGTGTTAGAAGTATTTAAAGTTTCCACAACCAACCAAATACAGTCTTCAAGGGGCATGTCTCATCAATGCAATGGTTTGTGAGCACTACCCACCCTCTGCAATGTTCACAAAAACTTAAAAACTATGCCACAGAATTGCATAAAGTTAGCACTAAAAGCTTCCTGCTCGTAGAACATTTGTCTCTGAAACAAAACAAGGTATAGCATTTATTAACAACATTTATCATATTTTCATACACATTTCATTAAGCTTATAGACATGCTGCAGTTTATCTATCTCATGATGCCTTTAGCAGGCTTGTAGCATGTCTGGAAAATCTGTAGCTCTCCGCAAGTAAACATGAGTTACATTGACCTCTTTCAGATTGGCCAATAGAAAGGGATGATGGTAGAAGCTAGCAATCAGTAACTGCAGAGCAACAAGTTCCCTAGAAGTTTACTTTACTAACTTATGTTTCTTATGACCAATAATGGAGATTCAGTGTGATGCAATGGACAAAGTGTAAAATCAGGAAGAACTGGGTGCAGTTCTCCCTTGTTAGTGTTTTAAAGTCCAACCCAAATTTGTTTTTACCCAGTTCTAAATATCCCAATATTAAAAACCTGAGAAGCATTGGGAATTATTGAGGTGGTGGAAAGGAGGAAGAGATTCTAAAGGTGAC
Organism: Anolis sagrei; assembly: GCF_037176765.1. Taxonomy (NCBI): domain Eukaryota; kingdom Metazoa; phylum Chordata; class Lepidosauria; order Squamata; family Anolidae; genus Anolis; species Anolis sagrei. The sequence goes on from NC_090024.1 coordinate 79,331,995, forward strand.
AACCATCACTCATCAATGGTATACAGTGTGCCAGCATTCAGTTATTCTTTTTCTGTCTGTTGCTCTTTTTGAATGATAGTTTTGTTTCCATTGGTAATTTGTCTCTCTCCTAAATGCAGATGGCACAGGATGCCAATTATAATCTGGCCCAGACTAGGAAGATGGCTCTTCTTCCATCCGCTCAAAGACTGATGGTACCATCCTCTTCTATTTGTCAATGTTGGTGCAAAAATCCAGTAGATGTTCGGTCAGAAAATGGGTTTGTGACAAAACACCTACATTTGCTCTTACTTGTCCTGTTCACCTCTGGGATTTTATTGATGATGGCATGTCTTCTGACACTGAAATTATACTACCCTCTGACAAAATAAACTGTGTATAAGGCTGGGATTTGCAATCCATTGTCATCCATATTTATTATGATGGGGGGGGGGGTGATGTGTGAACAGCAACCCAGCAAAGCATTACTGCACAATTACAAAGTCACATATTTAAAAAAACAATATAAAATAGCAGATTATGAGCAGATTGAGATAATAAGCCCAATCTCAGTATTGTATCATTCTTCTGGTTAAGGGGTGTGTGCTAGGAAGCCCAAAGCATGGGTAAAGAGGAATGGCTTACAAGGTGATATGATAAGCAGATAGTGCAATCTGTATTAATTGAGCACTATTAGGGGAGTGTGCAACAGGAAGCAGGGCAATGCTTGTGTGCTCCTGCTTTTCCAGAGAATGGGACTGTGATGCCTAAACACACTATTAGACTATAGTGCAATAATGTTCCCTGTCATTTTTAATCCTTACACTGCCCTTCATAGTATAATTTATTCCTTTTAAGTTATCAGTGTGCAAATTTGATAAGCATATCTTCTATTCCATCAACCAAGTGTTGAAGAACACCAATTCCCAGACAGAATGCTTAAAAACTTCAGAGAACATTTTAGATTTGTCTTTTTTTTTTGCCTACAAGAATATCATGGAAACTTGTCAAAGGTCTTTTTGAAATAAAGCTATAGTACATCCACCTCATATGTTTAAATTTACCAAATTTGAAATTCAATCAAAAAAGGGTGATAAGATTAATATGGTATGACTTGTTTTTGAGAAACCCATGACAAGTTTTAGTAATCATAGCTTTTTTTTCTGAGTTCTCCCAGACTGACTGCTAAATTATTCTTGATTTTTTCCCCCCTGGTATTAATGTCAAGTTGATTGGTTAGGAGTTGCTCAGGTCCTGTTTTCTCCTCTTATTGTTACTAGGAACACTATCACATCCTTACTGCATGCTTATCATGCTTCCTATTCATGAAATTCCAGGATTTCAACACTCCAAGCCATGGCACAATACATTGGTGCACATTTTCTGTCTCCAACAAACAGTCTGTATCTTTCTAATCGTCTAGCTTGGGAAATAGCTAGTCATTTCGCATCAAAATGCTGAATCCTTTTGTTATATTTTGCTGTGTGCAGAAAGATCACATTTGTCTGAAAGATACATTTAATTATATATGACAGTTTTCTGCTGATAGTAAGTCTGGTAAACTGTACCTCCAGGATATTGTTTCTTCCTTCGTTAGAGGTCTTGCTCATCTAGGAGATCTGGCAGAAGCTGTCTATGATATGATTGCACAGTATTTTGTTTTATTATTTTGTTAATGTGTTGATCTTAATTTGTAGAGAGAGATGTAAATTCTTTCTCCCTCTTCTTCACTGTTGTTGGAAATACAACTTCACTCAGCATTTGAGCTAAAGATGTTTTAAAGAGAACAGCAGTGATAGGGCTATATAGTTTTTAGTGGTACATTTTCCTCATCTCTTACCTATGCATTCTGGCCTCTCAAAATATAAAATGACATTCTTAAAGATCCACATAATTTATTTTCTTCCCATCCCCTTATTTTCCTACTTCTACTAAAATGGAAGCTTAGTTCTGGGTTAGTGAGCCTTTGTTATTCACTGGGGTTTGGTTCCAGGAGTCCCTGTTGAAACCAACATCCATGGATGCTTAAGTCCTATTATGTACAATGACATACTAAAATTGTGACCCTTATATAAAATGGCAAAATTAAGTTTTGCTTTTGGGATTAAAAAATATTTTCAAGCAGTGGATGTTTGAATCAATGGATATGAAATGCCCACTGTAAGATTATAGTGAAGCCTTAAGAGCTCTTCCAGACTACAGAAAAGAAGTCAAAACTCTTACATCAGTGCTCCTCCCTTGATACCTCTTGATGTTGCCTTTGGATCCACACAACTTCTCCAATATTTCTTTAGGCAATGGAAGAGGTGAACCTTACCTGTCATCATCCAGATCTCTTCAGTGTCTTTGCTCTCTATAGCTTTTGATGTTGAACCCTGGAACAGACAAGCCTTTTTTTGAAGGAACAGTATTTCAAAAATATGAATATAAACTGTGAGAAATGTCTGTCTTCTCCCACCATGACCATGGCAATAATGAATGGCCTAGAACCCCAGTATACAACTGGAAATATAGAACCATACAATTCCTTGGAAATTATTATTTTACTAGGTTCTTGTGGGTTTTTTCAGGCTATGGAGCCATGTTCTAGAGGCATTTCTCCTGACGTTTCGCCTGCATCTATGGCAAGCATCCTCAGAGGTTGAGAAGGTCTGTTGGAAGTAGGAAAAATGGGTGTATATATCTGTGGAATGGCTGGGGTGGGGCAAGGAGCTCTTCCCTGCTGCAGTTAGGTGTTAATGTTTAGCTGATCACCTTCATTAGCATTTGAAGGCCTGCTTGAGTCTGGGAAAATCTGTTGCTGGGAGGTGTTAATCTGTGCCTGGTTTTTTCCTCTCTGTTGTTTAGCTGTTATAATTTTAGAGTTTTTTAATACTGGTAGCCAGATTTTGTTCATTTTCATGGTCTCTTCCTTTCTGTTGAAATTGTCCACATGCTTGTGGATTTCAATGGCTTCTCTGTGTAGTCTGACATGGTGGTTGTTGGTGTGGTCCAGCATTTCTGTGTTCTCAAATAATATGCTGTGTCCAGGCTGGTTCATCAGGTGCTCTGCTATGGCTGACTTCTCTGGTTGAAGTAGTCTGCAGTGCCTTTCATGTTCCTTGATGCGTGTCTGGGCGCTGCGTTTGGTGGTCCCTATGTAGACTTGTCCACAGCTGCATGGTATACGGTAGACTCCTGCAGAGGTGTATCTGGTATCTCTATTTACCATGGTCCCGGTAGCAGACACCATGGCACTCATCAACCAGAGGTTCCCAGAAGACATCACAGCTCTGTTTCACCATTGCCTTACCACCAGTTACTTTCAGTGGGACAATGAATTCTACGAACAGAAAGATGGAGTAGCTATGGGGAGCCCTCTCAGCCCGGTCATAGCTAACTTCTACATGGAACACTTTGAAGAACAAGCCCTGGAAACAGCAACCAAAAAGCCCACGATATGGTTCAGATATGTGGATGACACCTTCACCATTTGGAGCCATGGAGAAGAAGAACTCAACAGGTTCCTGGACCATCTTAACAGCATCCACCCAAACATCCAGTTCACCATGGAAAAAGAAAATGAAGGAAGACTACCTTTTCTAGATGTCCTAGTCATCCGCAAACCAGATCAACAATTGGGTCACACCGTCTACAGAAAACCCACGCACACAGATAGATATCTACATAAAAACTCCAACCATCACCCAAGTCAAAAAAGAAGCACCATTAAAGCCTTGGCAGACCGCGCAAAAAGAATCTGTGAACCCCACCTCCTCCAAGATGAACTGAACCACCTCAACTGGGCGCTCCAGGCCAATGGATACTCCACCTCAGACATCAGAAGAGCTGCAAGACCAAGAACAAGCCACGAGAGTAAAGATGAAGATCCACCCAGAGGAAAAGTGTTCCTGCCATACATCGAGGGAACCACTGATCGCATAGGGAAGCTGATGAGGAAACACAACATACAAACAATCTACAAACCCACCAAGAAAATCCAACAAATGCTACGTTCAGCAAAGGACAAGAGGGATCCTCTCACCTCTGCAGGAGTCTACCGTATACCATGCAGCTATGGACAAGTCTACATAGGGACCACCAAACGCAGCGCCCAGACACGCATCAAGGAACATGAAAGGCACTGCAGACTACTTCAACCAGAGAAGTCAGCCATAGCAGAGCACCTGATGAACCAGCCTGGACACAGCATATTATTTGAGAACACAGAAATGCTGGACCACACCAACAACCACCATGTCAGACTACACAGAGAAGCCATTGAAATCCACAAGCATGTGGACAATTTCAACAGAAAGGAAGAGACCATGAAAATGAACAAAATCTGGCTACCAGTATTAAAAAACTCTAAAATTATAACAGCTAAACAACAGAGAGGAAAAAACCAGGCACAGATTAACACCTCCCAGCAACAGATTTTCCCAGACTCAAGCAGGCCTTCAAATGCTAATGAAGGTGATCAGCTAAACATTAACACCTAACTGCAGCAGGGAAGAGCTCCTTGCCCCACCCCAGCCATTCCACAGATATATACACCCATTTTTCCTACTTCCAACAGACCTTCTCAACCTCTGAGGATGCTTGCCATAGATGCAGGCGAAACGTCAGGAGAAATGCCTCTAGAACATGGCTCCATAGCCCGAAAAAACCCACAAGAACCTAGTGATTCCAGCCATGAAAGCCTTCGACAATATTATTTTACTCCTATGTAACCCAGTAATTTCCATAGCTGAGTATTGTAGTGATATGAACCCAGGTTGACCAGAATCATCGTCAAACACTCAAACCACTATATCACACTAGCTTTCTTGCTGTGGTATGTCCTCTCAAAAACATTTCTGTTTGGTAATAAAATGCTGCTGGTGATGTTGAAGAACTATCACTGGATGCTGTAGGATAAATCTGGGGCCTATAAATCAACCCTGGTGGTATTATAAGGAGCTGCCCTGCTCATGTCATCATGAAACAATCCTGACGATGTAATATATTAAGCATCAACCTCAGTCATTTAGAGTATGCCATTCAAACAAAAACCAGAAGCTGGAATTCTCTATCACAGTATACATTATATAATGTTACATATACTGATCTACATAGCAAGGATACAATTAAACCATATTACAATAATGAAAGACTGTTCAAGTGCACATTGGCATTCCCTAGTTGGTGTCCCCATGCCCAATGGAATCAATGAGCATCAGTTTCAATGCACATTTGTCCTGATGTGCATCAGTTTCAATGCACATTTGTCCTGATGTGCATCAGTCCTGTTGAGAATCCCTATGTGCATTACTCACTTTGCAGGTCCCCCTATGTAACATAACAGCAGCCCTTTGCGGGCTATGGCCATGACAGAACTACCCAATTCTAAGTTCCAGTGATGTAAGTCTGCTTATAAAGACCAAAGTCCCAGAGAGCATGATGCCCATCAAGTCTAACAAATGAAGAACATAAATATGCACACACCTCTTTTCAAGGCAGTGCTCTTGCCCTGCAATTCTTCTCTTTGGTCTCAAGGACCAGCAAAGAGAAGCCAGGCCCTTCTTGCCTTTCTGTCCTTAGACCAAGAACATATCTACACTGACCATTTAATGCAGCTTGAATCCAACTTCAAATTACAGTGGCTACAAAACACATGTCATCAGTGCACAATGCAGTGCAAATTAAGACCAGTAAAGTGCATTAAGCAAAGTTTGGGGGAAGTCCAAATTAAGCCCCTTATGGGCATCAGTGAGCCCCAAATCTAAACCACATTGCATGGCATATGGAGGAGGTGCTACTGAAAAACTGTCCAAAGGCATGGCTGGGCAGCAGGGGACTAACTGAGCCCCTGGGATGGATAATTGATTACTCCCACTGCTAACTGACACTTTCCCTTTTTACCCCACGTCCTGCGCTTCTGGAATGCTGGTGTGAATCTTTCTGAGAAATGGGGTAAAAAATCCAACATAGCCATTTGAGGCCACCTTCCATAGCTAATGCAACTACCTTGGCCTCAAACCTGTTCCAGACATGTCAATATCTGCATAGCAAAACTGGTTTCTGCAAAACTGGATCCAAACTGACCTAAATAGATGCACCCTAATCTCACATAGATGTTTTTCCCTTTCCTGCAATTTCTTTTCATATGAATTGTTATTGAATCTCACATAGATGTTTGAAGAGCACCATCATGTAGTTCATTGGTTCCTTTTTTGTAGTTTATCTATACCTTCTCATTTTATATTTCCTTTCATCCCTGTGTTGAAAACAGACTATCATGCAAGACTGTTAAAACCAAAATCAATAAACAGTAAAATTATTTCACTCTTGCAGTTCTGCTCTGGATGTTTAGGTATATCGCTTAATGCTCCTCATTTACATAAGTAGTTTTTCTGCAAATTATCCCACCATTAAGATATATAGGAACAGATCGCCTCCCTCCTTCCAAAGTTAAATCCCTTTGGTTAGATGAGAATTATAAATTTAAATCTATGAAGGGTTTTTCAAGCGTTCAAGGGGGTGGGTAATGCTGCTGGTTGAATTACCATTCTTAGAAAAAACAGGTACAAACTGGAAAAGAGGGAGAAAGAAGTTGCTTTGAATCTCACCGCATACTGTACCCAAAGGCTTTAAGGAAGATTACAAGCACTTTAATAATATCTTAATGGAATTGTAAGCAATTAAGCAATAGCAAAAAGAGGGAAAGTTTGGAGATTAACCGTACCTTGACGTAGACTAATGCAAAAAGTTAGGTAAAATCATTATATAGAATGTTAAAAAGTACTGGATATTTATTAGTGAGGCATTGCTTTGATATAGTCTCAAAAGTGCTTATTGAAATTTGTAAACCCATATTAATGGAATGTATGTATAGGGTGTGGGTGTGTTTTTCCATGTGCATTCTGAATCCACAACATATCATATTATCTTTCTGCTTCCTTTTGATCAGATAGCAATTGTGTACATAATATACATTCATGTCATGGATCAACTCTGCCCTCTGAGAATTTCATAAGCATATTTGTTGCCTCTATTAGAATGGAACTTTTCATTCTGAATTGAAGGTGTCCCCACAGAATCAGGGCTCTAAAAGGTTGCTTTTCAAACTACAGTATAACCCACAAATCCTCAAACAGCATGGGCACCCAACATGACACATGACCTGCACCTTTGCATCTTAAACTGTGGGTCCCAAGCCCAAACAGGGTCTCCTTGACTCAATGATGTGGTCCCAAAATGTTTGACAACAGTAAAAGTTTTCTGAACATATACACATTTTTTGTCTAGTGTTTACAGTAAATTCTATAGAAGATGCTTCAGTTTCATAAAAAAGGAAAAATATTCAGAAAGCCTTGCAAATGCTGTTTTATTTTCAGTAAATCTTTGATTTTTATACTTATTAGGGGTTCCCCAGATCACGACTGAAAACCTAACAAATTAAATGGTGAGGCTGAGATCATAAAATAATTTTAGTCTTCCTTGAGTCTTTTGGTTTTCCCCACTCTAGTATCCCAGGCATTTCATTAACTCGGGCAACCTGAGATTAATTTCATTGTCTTGGATTTTAAAGTTCCAAAACAGACCTTTTCTTGGAAGAAGAGCTGCTTGACATAAATCCCTATAGCCAATAATCTTTGATTAAAGTCTGCAGCTGTGAGATAACATGGATAAAAGTGAGCTTCACAATAGATCCTCACATCTTCAGCTTTTTGGATTCCACATATTGCCACAAAAGAATGTCAGTATGTGAAACTGTGACTTTGTAAAGGAAAAAAGAGGGGGGGGGGCATTCCCTATAACTAGCGTGCGAATTGAAACCACCAGGAACTGATAACTGCAAATTTCTCCACAAATTTATTTCAAGTCATGCTTAGACTACATTTATACCTCTGATTACTTTTCCTCGACTATTTCGATATCTTTGCCATATGTGGTGACAACATCTTTCAGGACAATTCATATTATTAATTCAGTTATTACAACTTTAAAAATCAAATTGTTACAGAGTTCCCTGTGAATAATAGGTGTGAAACTCACCTCAGATCTTCACTTCCAATATCCCACAATCATGTTGATGTTCTATATGTATAACCAGTGCTCTCCTCTGTTAAGAAAAAAGCCCCCCCCCCCTTTGCCTTGTGAAATATATTAGTTGGTGCAGAGTGTTGAGTTATCCCCAAGACTATAATCCTCTGTGCTGCAGACAACTCTATAAAGTCCCATGTAATTCTCCTAAAGAACAGACAATAGGCTTTCAGGCTGATACTTCTATACTAATTATTGAAAGGTGTGTGTTAAAATCCTGAAATAAATTACCCTGCTGTAAGAAATATAATATTCTGACTAAAGGGATTTTAGTGGAAGCTAAGAAAACATTTCCTGAATGGAAGTATTTTCCAAAAGCTCACCACTTATACAAGCTTGGAAAAAAGACTTCCCAATTCACCTGATTCTTGCACTTGAAGTGTGGACAGATTTGGACATTACCCACCTGCAAGTGCTTCCCCTTTTTGTGGTTGTGGGCAATTCTGCTTCGCTAGACAAAAGGCACCAGCTCACTTGAATTTTGTTGAGTGAAGAAGGCCGCAAGTGTATTGGTTACTGCTATAAGTAAGGTTGGCCCACTCATATAGGTCCTGGATCCAGGCCTCATACTGGGTCCAGCCTGGTGACTAATGAGCCCACATTTTTAGCCCCGCAGCTGGAAACTCTTGGGATGATAGGAAAGGATCCACATGGGCAGATGTCCCAGATACAGTGTTCCCTCACTTATTGCGGGTGTTACGTTCCAGGACCACCCACAAAAAGTGAAAGTCTGCAAAGTAGGGATGCTATATATATATATATCAAGTTCCGAGGGTGAGGCAGAAGTGAGGGGAGATTTAAAGGCACCATGCCCCTTTTTTCTTTTGCTAGGCATTTCTGCTTTGCTTTGCAATCTCTCCCAAGGGGGAGGGTGAAACCCCCTTCCACACCCCATCATTGCCAGAAGGCAGGATTAGAATGCTGCTCTGGGCAACGGCAACCATTCATAAACTGGGAGGTAAAAACCCATGAAACGGAGAGTCCGTGAAAAGTGAACCGCAAAGTAGCGAGGGAACACTATATACCCCTTCTCCACCCATCCTCAAGCCAAGCCATACCTACTTCCTCCACATAACCCCAAACCTCATAAAGGAATCTCCATATTTACTGAAGTCCAAAGTGGACAATGGTACTCCCAATGTCATAACTCAGAAATATGTGTATGTGTGTATATGTTTATGCAGACAATCGCAGAGTGTGCACAGACAGTAACATAAATACTCAATCCCACTCCCCAACACAAACTGGAGTGAAGCCTGGCATCCTGGCCACATCAGTCACATTCTGACCAGATCTGCCTTTGATGGTTGTGCAGACTTGTATGTGAGAATATGGGTATTCAAGGAGTCTGGACCCAAGACAGATATAACTTGATATGTCTGATAGCCTTGAGCTGTTTTAGCATGAGAGACATGATGTCTCCAACAAATACACTATTAATTTGCTGTAATTGCAATTGTAAGAAGCTTTATGGCCAGTTACACAAACTGAATCTTGTTGTGTCCTATTGCAGGCTGATCCCATCCACCCTACGAACCTATTGATATACCTGTGGTTTAATATTAACTCCATCAGTTCGCATGAAGAAGTGTATTGCAATATGTAAAAGAGTATACCATTTTTTTAAAAAATAATAATCAGCTAGTCTTAAAAGTGCTACTAGATTCCCCCCATTTCTCTTTTGTGCTGAAAATAAGACTAAGTGTCATTTTTGAACACTAGAACTAACTATTGGGGGGGGGGGGGAGGTTAGGGTGTCACTATATAAGTTTAAAAGGTCGCGCCTTTTTAAAATCCTCAGTGTATATATTATTAACCTGTTTTGGAGAGAATATATTACACATCAGTGCCACTATATCTGCCATGACTCAATGCTATGAAATCCTGGCAGTTATCATTTTACAAGGTCCTTAGCTTTCTCTGCCAAAAAGTGATGGTGCCTCACCAAATTACAGATCCTGGGATTCCATAGCATTGACTCATGCAATTAAAGTTGTTTCAAACTGCATTACTTCTACAATGTAGATGCATTCTTAGTCATTCATATTACTACAGAAACCTGTTTACTGTTTACATGAATCAACCAAAAACAGTGACAAATTTTCTAAAGGTTTCAGTGGAATTTTTCATAAGCAAGCTAGGCTGAAACTATGCCCAAATCTTACTCAATTATTTTTTCATTCCCGCTGTTGTTGTTGTTGGTGTCACTGAGACTATCAATATAGTAATATGCCACTGCTTTACTATAATGTAAATATGCTGCCACTGTTTCTGTTAGACTTAAATAATAACTACCTGTAATTTGGCTATATAAAATAAATGGCTTTCTGTCAAGTTGGTGTTTACACATATCTGTACCTATAACTGATGACTTTATACACGAAGATTAGCCAGGTGAACAAACACACCTTGGGGGAACTTAGACATGGATCAGAGTACCTACTGTTTCAGTTTATTAAAAAAATAAACAGGAATTTGGCTACCAATAGAAAAAATAACTTTAAAATATATTGGTGATGGATGAGAGAGTTAGCTAGCTTGTGCTATAACTCTAAAACACAGTTGATAGGCTTTTAAATGACAAATATTCAAATGAGATTTGGGAAGGGCTGGATGAAACCATATGTACAAACTTGTTGACCATGAGTGGAACAGAAAGGCAAAGCTTGGAAGTGGTCGGTATCCTCAGGCAGCCTGCTTAGCAACTTTTACAAGCACTAAGTGGACTGATGTCAAAATACAGGAAGCTGCAGGGAATATGAAATAGAAGTGAGGTAGCTGCATCCCTTCTGGGAGCCATTTAAGGATACCCTGTTTGCTTCTGTTCTAGAAAAGGAAAGTGTGACGTTGGGAAGAGGGGATGTGATTGTTATTGCTTTCTGCTCAAGTTCTCTCTCTCTCTGAATATTTTAGATACAAATCCTTAAATTATTTTCCCAAGTGCTGACAAAAAAATTGACACCCCCAAAAAAGAATTAATTAAAACATTACTTCTATTTTTTAAAAAAATTAATATAACTTACAGCTATGAAGATTCAATGGTCCGATCTTGTGCAATGTTTCATCTCCCAAACTGTCTGTAGCTCAGAAACCCGTAAAGAATTAATCTAATCAGTTGTCAAGCCCAAAAGTTCCAGGAGGTGGAAGGGAAATGTTCCCTAGACCAATGTTTCTCAAACTCTACAGCTCCAGGTGTTTTGGACTTCAGCTCCCAGAAATCCCAGCCAGCTTACCAACTGTTAGGAAATGTGGTATCTGAAGTCCAAAACATCTGGAGGAGCAGAGTTTGAGAAACCCTGCTGTAGACAATAGGCTGATCCCACACCTCTCTCCTGAAGAGTCTCTCCCTAACGAAAGCACTCTGAGGCTTCTCTGATATCTGGATTCATGGATATGCTTTATTGATGAGAAAGGAACAATGGGGAACTCATATATGTATGCCCTGGGGATTGGGGTGAGCTGACAGAGGGCAGCCATGGACATGTTCCAATGCACTTAAAAGAACTTGAAGTAATACATGTTGTATGTGCTTGCAAAACTATTGGGGTTCATGCATCTGGGAAACTGGCCTGGTTTCCTGCTGGGAGAGAATCCACTCAGGGAGGCAGATCAAACAGGAAACAATCCTTTTAAGATACAATTAGGATCAGGCTCTGGGGAAACATCCAGGTGTTTTTAGAAATATCTGACATGATATCTGTTTGTACTGATCCATTTAGTTTTCATAGCAAGAATACTGGGGTGAGTTTTCATTACCTTCCCCAGAGATCGTGTTTGGTCCGACCTCTCTGCCATGACCTTCCCGTCTTGGATATCCCTTCATAATTTCACTCGTGGCATCATTGAGGTGCTCAAGCTCCAGCACCATGGCAAGATAATGATCCTTTGCTAGAGACCACAGAACTGGTTGAAGATTGGGAAAGGAGTATAGCAGGGCTATTTACTCTCATCTGACTTATTCAACTTGTATGCAGAACACTTGATGCAACGTGCAGGGCTTGCAAATCCAAGACTGGAGTTAAAATTGCTGGAAGAAACATTAACAACCTTAGATATGCAGATGACACCACTTTGATGGCTGAAAGCGAAGAGGAGCTGAGGAGCCTTCTAGCCAAGTTAAAAGAAGAAAGTGCAAAAGCTGGGTTGCGGTTAAACGTTAAAAAAAACAAAACCAGGATTGTGGCAACCAGACTGATTGATAACTGGAAAATAGAGGGAGAAAAATGTGGCGGCAGTGACAGACTATGCATTTTTAGGTGCAAAGATTATTTATTTACAGTTCTTATATTCCGCCCTTCTCACCCCGCAGGGGACTCAAGGCGGATTACAGTAAACACATATATGGCAAACATTCAATGCCAGTTTGACAAACAACATTTAACAGACAAAGGCTATTTAACTTTTTTTTTTCTGGCCGCCAGGGGAGCTGCTGCTTTTCATCGTCCATCAACGACACCGATGAAGTTCTTCCGCATTCCACATTCCCCGGAGTCTTCTTTCTTTATGGTCTCATAAATTAGTTAAATTTAGCCTCCCACACAAGTGGTACCTTATTTTCCTACTTGACAGATGCAACTGTCTTTCGGGTTGCAAAGGTCGACAACGGGCTACACAATGGCTGGACACCCACTCCAGCCCGGGCTGGCTTCGAACTCATGACCTTTTGGTCAGAGTGATCTTAATGCAGCTGACACTCAGCCAGCTGCGCCACAATCCCGGTGTAGATTACTGTAGATGCAGACTGTAGTCAGAAAATCAGAAGACATTTAGTTCTTGGGAGGAGAGCAATGGCCAATCTCGATAAAATAGTGAAGAGTAGAGGCATCACACTGACAACAAATATCCGCATAGTTAAAGCAATGGTATTCCCCATAGTAACCTATGGATGCGAGAGCTGGACCGTAAGGAAAGCTGAGCGAAGAAAGATAGACACTTTTGTACTGAGGTGCTGGAGGAAATTTCTGAGAGTGCCTTGGACTGCAGAAGATCAAACCAGTCCATACTCCAGGAAATAAAGCCCAGTTGCTCACTGGAGGGAAGAATCTTAGGAGCAAAGAGAAAGTACTTAGGCCACATAATGAGGAGACACAAAAGCTTGGAGAAGACAATGATGCTGAGGAAAATGGAAGGAAAAAGGAAGAGGGGCCAACCAAGTGCAAGATGGACGGATGGTATCCTTGAAGTGATTGGCTTGACTTTGAAGGAACTGAGGGTGACTTGGCCATTCTCAGCCAATCAGGGAATACAATGGACTTTTGAATGGCTGTCAAAGGAGATAAAATGTATTTTCCTATATTGCTAGCCATGTCCAATTCCATTTGATTGGAGACTCTGTATCAGACATACTTTCAGGCCTGAAAATAAATTAAACCTCTGTCATTGCTTTCAAACCCGGCCTGCACTTCTTAATCTGGCTATCAAGGTAGCGTGGTGTGATGACTGATGGATCTACAGCACTCCTTTAGTAAGCAGCTGTTTTTGGCAAAATAAGGATTCTTAGCATATTGTAATTAAAACTAGAAACTCTTTTGAGTCTCCTTGTGGAGAGAAAAAGCAAGATATAAATCAACAGGATAATAAATAATAATTTGAGAATAATTTGAACAATGTCCACATGGCTAGTGAGCATATATACTCAAATTCATTTTGCAAAATATACAAGCTAAACATTTTTGGAAATTGGATCTTGCAGAATTCACTAGCTTAAGGTGAGATCCTTATTTCAACAATGCAAGTGAATGAAAGAAGAGCATCTATATACCACATTTCACCTCTATAGGTGAACAAAAACAAAAATAAGAAAAAACAATTGTGTAGTGCTGCTTTGTTGTTGTTATTATTATTATTGTTTGCTTTCAAGTAATTTCCAACTTATGGTGACCATAAAGAAAATCTATCAAGATTTGTTCAGAGTGGGGTTGGCTTTGCCTTCCTCTAAGAGAGATTGCCCAGTGGGTTTAGTGGCCAAACAGGCATTAAAAAACTGGTCTCCACAAAGTTGTACTCTAACACTCAAATCACTAAACCACACTGGCTGCCCAAGTGCTATTTTACTTTAAGAATATAAGAAGCCCACTAAAACAGTGCAAAGGGATAAGCGTTCTCAAGAAACTTCACTAAGGATCTTTGCCAAAAGCCTTGTGGAAATCCATGTAAACATTGTCTACTAGGTCACTCCAGTTCTCACACCAGTGTTTATTGATACTCTCAAAGGTTGGTGAGACAGGAATAACCTTTGCAGGGGATATGTTTATTATTTTGTTAGGACTTAGACTTATATATACCTGAGAGACTTTGTTTGAAAATAATTTGCACCAGTCATCTGGAGCTTATGTAAAACTTAGTGGTCTGCATTTCCCCAGATCATCCCTGGAATCCTTTCTGAAAACCGACATTTTTTGGCCAATTTCATTTTTTATGGTACAGAAAACAATGTATGAACACTGCTGATCTAACTGTGAGTGCATCTACACTTTAAAATGAATGCATGTTGACACCATTTTTATTGGCATGGCTCAATGCTATGGAATCATGGGAGTCATAATTTTGCAAGATCTTTAGTCTTCTCTGTCAAAAAGTGCCTGTGCCTTACCAAATGACAAATCCCAGGAATCCATGGCATTGAACCATGGGACTTAAAGTGGTGACAAACTGCATTGATTCTTGCAGTCTAATATATCTAAAATTTTATATGACATGGAATCCCTTATAAGGGTGATAGTTCTGGAATCTGTCCAGACCTCTTAATTTCACCATCATTTTATTCAAACTTCACATGACAACAAGTGAATCCTTGAAAGAAAACACCAATTTGCCCACATATCTTACACTACAAGAGAAACTGGTATTTGTGGGCAAGCACTATATGTGCTGTTAGGATCTTTTCACTGAAGTAGCCCTTTGGGTATAAGTTTGAAAAGTCTCAACTTAGGCAATGCCCTTCAGCTTCCTAGTTTATACGCTTTCTCTCTCATCAGTAGCATAATACTCAAGGTAGGGAATTTAGTGCAAGTTTCTGTTTTGAACACCCATTTGTTTCAAATGCATCAGTTTGACAACGTGTTTGGAGTTGCCTATTTTGGGAAATGATGGTCTGTCCTCCATATTTACAAATTGTGTTTCCATGAATTCAACAAACCGTGGCTTAAAAACATTTAATAACAATAAAATCCAAAAAGTAAATTTTAATTTTGCCATTTTATATAAGAGACACTATTTTACTATGCCATTGTATATAATGGGACTTGAGCACTCATGGGTTTTGACATCCCCTGGAGATCATGAAACCAAACTCCAATGGATAGCAAGGGCCCACCAGTTAGCCTATACTGGGATTGACCCTTCTATTGGACAGAGTGAGACACATGTTTCAGATGCCAAATGTTGACTATCATGGATTAGCATGTTAATTACTCTTGTTATTGTTGTATGCTTATGAAATTTTCTCTCCCATAGAACAAAATGCTATAGCCAGTTGTAGGATCTCTGCACCTTCACTAGGTCAGTGGCAGATGCCACTTGCTGGTCAGTTTCAGATCACATATTGCCTTGACGCTGGATAATCCAAATGCAACCATTGTGCACCTGAAAGCCATTTAGTTGTTTTTCCTCATGGCAGTCCCAGAAACTGCTTATGTTCCCACAGGCTGTTCAAACAGCCCAATGCTTGGACATACCAGGCAGAGCAAACCAAACAGTGTGCTTTGTTTGGCCTAAAGTTTTTGTTATCCTTCAAAGAGCTTTCTATAACCGCTACAAAGTCATTATTGTTTTGGCATTATTCCTGACATTTCTTCCCTGACATTATTTATTTAGTGCACCGAATGTTAGTCTCTTGGAACAAAGCTGAAAAATATTCCCATAAATGCCACTTCAGCTGGGTAAAAGAGACACTTTATCACTTGCATTGTCACGGGCATTGTCGTTGACTTCCTCAGACCCTTGGTAGCTGAATATAAGAGGTTAATGGTTATTGTCGAGTTATTTGATTTCATGTCATGATTCTGTTGCTCTTCGACTGTAAGCCTAAATCTTACATGATCACAAGAACAAAAGGTCAGGGAAGTTCTCAATAATATGTGTTTTGACAATTATTTCTTGAAACATTAGTGGCGTTAAAATTAAACAATCCCCTGCACCCTCCATATCTATGGGAGCTGGACTCCTTTGCTGACAATTTCTGGCTTACTGCTGGCTACCTGAAAAGAAATAATGCAAATTTAATATCAAGCACATATTGTGGAGTGGATCTGCATATACTAAAACTATGAATTCACTATGACCGGATTTAGTGATGACTATCAACACAGCGTTATTAAAATGTAGGGGGACATTGAAAATAACATGTTACAATCCTTGCCGTCCACTGATTTACATTAAATTTATCTACCTCATTATACTGTATAGGTGTAAGCAAGCCGAACCTAAAATGAGCAGGGACTTCATCACATGCAAGCCCCTGCCGCATTTCCACACATTTCTAAAAATGTGTGGAAATGTGTCTATAAAACAATTCATAGACAAAGTATCACAGAGCCCATCATACGGTGCAGAAAGTCTTTTGTCTGTCATGCATGGTGCTTTGTCAATGAACTTTGTCAGAAGTGTGGAAAAATAGAGGAAACCGATGCCAGAGAGAAATTGTCTTATGAGCTCCTGATGTGCCTGGAAATGGGAGAAGGTGCTTTAAAACATGAGGAATGGAATCTGTCAGGGATAGGGAAGGAAAATAGAGGAAGAAGACAAGATGGAAGACAAATTTTAAACGATATAGAAACTAGAGAAAGGATTGGTAGGACTAATATACAAGCTGATGATGAAGGATGGTGACTATAACAATGCTGACTTTCATATTTTGTTATAATATTGTTTTATTTTGTTTTATGCTGTTGTTGTGTATTTTAATGTGTTATTTTTAACTATGTTGATCAGGCTTGTCCCCATGGAAGCCACCCCAAGTCCCTTTGGGGAAATGAAGGCAGGATACAAAAATAAAGGATTTATTGTTGTTGTTGTTAAATGATAAAGACAATACAAACTAAATGACAGAAAGAAAGGCCAATGGCAAATCAAACAATAAAGAACCTTAATGAATGGGATTTTAAAAATTAAAATGGAAAAATATAAAGAATTGGAAATAAAATTCTTAATAAAATGTTATAGGACCCCAGCCCAACTCTTATATATGATTAAAGAGATAAGTCCAATGTGTTGGCATTGTGGTACAAGCAAAGGTTGGTATACCCATATGTGGTGGGAATATTCAAAATTCAAAACTTTTTGGGGGGAAATAATTAAAAAAATGGAAAACTATTTAAAATACCACTCAGAATCAATGTAGGATTTATATTAATGAGAGTGTTAGGAAATAACGAGATTAATTCAAAAGAACAAGAACTGTTCAAAATGATTATTTGAGCAGGACAACATGTAATAGTTTGGGGATGGTAAAATGAAACAAAATGGACTATAGAAAATTGGAATAACTATACTTATGATCAGGTCCAATCAGAAATTAAAGCATATGTAATTTGGGAGGATACACAGAGGATAAAATGGAAGAAATTAAAAATAAATGGAAGACTTATATAGAGTGGATAGAAAGAGGTTACACCAATATAAATACTGTACAGAAATTAAGAAAACTGTGTGCATAGTTAAGGATAATGATATAGGGAAAATATGTGGTTTGAGGAAAGGGTGGTGGGGATGGGGATGAGGGGTGTTAACAATTAAAATGCTATTGAAGGGAAGGATGTATTAAAAAAAGAGGATGCAGACAAAAAGTTACATGGAAATGAAGTGTGTATAAGTATGAGCACCAATGGAAACTAAGTGTAACAAGATGAAGTAACAATAAAAATATTGTGAAAAAGAAAAGACACAACTCTTGAACTTAAAACTGAATTAGAACTAGCTAGTGCTCTTTATGGTATAAGCTGCATTTTGTTACTTTATTTTCCATTCCCCAATGTATTTCACATTAATTCAGCAAACTGTACATCTAGATGTTTAGTAAGACATGTGGTCACCTTAGTTTGTTCATAGATTCAGCTAAATATGAGTCATGATCTTGGCTGAGCTGAGACTGAACAACAGTTACTACTCCATCCTGCCTTGATGCAACACAAGACAGTTCCACCTTAACTGGTGTTCTGACATTGTACTTTGCTATTGGTTGTCGGTTCTGATGTTGGTTTTATACACTGTTTAATGTTGTTGTTTTTATTTTGTACTATTGCTTTTGTGATTATTTTGTTGATATGCATTTTAATGTGTTATGTTTTAACTGTTCTGTTTGGTTTTTAACCCTATGTGAGCCACCCCTTGGGAGATGGAGGCGGGGTATAAAAATAAAGTTGTTGTTGTTGTTGTTGTTCCATATACTAGTTGAGCCTTCCTTAGAAATCCAAAACATTTTAAAATTATGTTTGTGTGGCATTGAATTGTGTCTATATATGTGAGCCACTCTGAGGGTGAGAAGGGCGGGGTAAATGTGCTAAATAGATAAATAAATTAATAGATCATAGATAAATAAATAAAATCCAAAATTGTCCACATGGGTGGCTGAGATGGTGAAATCTTTGCTTTCTGGTGTTTCACTGTAGACAAACCTTGTTTCATGCAAAAAATAAGTTAAAATATTGTGTATGAAATTACCTTCATAGTGTTTATATATGAAACAAGGCATGCTTAGACATGGGTTCCATCTCAAAAACAGCTTATTATGTATATATGTGTAAAAACAGGTATTCCAAAGAAAATTAAAATCTGCATTCCAAAACACTATTGGTCCAAAGCATTTCTGATAAGGGATACTCAACCTGCACCTAGCAACATCTTCAACCAGTTTAGGGTTTCTTTCAATAATACATTTATTTCAGCATCATGCGTTGCTTTTATTCCTCTTGGCTGGAATTCAGAAATTTAGAATAAGGTTGACAGGATTCAGCCACTGAACAAGCTTAGTTACTGCTTTAGCCATTCTTGGAATCAATAATGACTGCTTGATTTTCCCTCTCTAATTTAGTCTTTAATAAGTACAAGGAATTAAAATGAAAATGAAAATAGATATTAAGAGAGAGTTACTCAGTGGCATAGCAGTGGCATAGCAGGCTGAAAGGTATGGAAAGGCCCCCTCCCAGCATCTGTCTTTTCAGCACAAGTTCTCCTGTGTGGTTGCAGTCATAGCTTTGATTGATTTGGCTCCCGAGCTGATGTTTACACTGTTACATTCAGCTTGCTCAGATGACTGTGACACGCAACCTGAATGCAGCAAAGCTGACAGAGAAGGAGAGGAGAACCAGACAGATGACAAGTTCTCCTGTTTTTGTATTGCTGATGCCGGGCGATCTGTCAGCCGATGATAGGCTGCCGCCTGTCATTTATTTACTTACAGCTGTAACGTGGGTGAAATGAACAGGAAGGGGGATACGTGACATGATGCAAAAGAGAGTGGGGAGAGAAAAAAGTGGGTTTATAAACTGAATGTTTTTTTTCCAGGCATACCACACAGTTGGTCCTAGGGGATGATGGCTTCCCCCCAGATCAAAGTACCAGAATCATAGAGTTGGAAGAGACCGCAAGGGTCAGCCAGTGCATGCCCCTGACATGCAAGAAAGAGCCAAAGGAAGAAGAGGACAGCCACTTGGCTAGGTGTCAATGGGGAGACAGATGCCACAGCCTGGCCACCCTCTCATACCAAACTATGATGTCATCTGTACCCGCTGTTTCCAGCTTCCCAGCTCTGTTTGGCTTAGTTGCAGATTTCACAATAGCTGGTAGGAAACCGATCTTCCCAACAGCATATTGTTATGAGTTATCTCTATTGTAGCACTGTTTGAGGAGTTGCTTCATCTTGAATAAAGTTTTAGCTTGCATTAACATTATACTTGCTCTGGTGGAAAACTGGCTTGCTTTGATGGATGGCCATAGCTGCCTGTGGGTTTTGGCTTTTCCCCGTGGGAAGGGGCTGTAAGGTTTTTTTTTCACAATCAATGCCCACTTTTCAAAAGTTATCACTACATTGGCAATTAGCATAGCATACATCTCTTCTTTAAGCACATTCATGACAGAATTTGGTTAGGGATACAGTGTTCCCTTGCTCCTTCACGGTTCACTTACTGCGGACTTGCTGTTTCGCGGTTTTCCCTCCATGGCCCTTCTCCTCCTTGCCTTCCCTCCCCCCTCTCTCTCACTTTGCCTTCTTTTTCCTCTCCTCTTTCCCCTTGCTTCCTCCCTCCCTCGGGCTTTCATGCCACCCTCCCTTGGCAATAGGGACACTTTCGCCTGTGTGGCCCTCCTCCTCCTTGCCTTACTTCCTCCGTCACTTTCCCTCCTGAGGCTGAGGGAGAAAGAAGAGGAGGAGGAAGAAGATGCCGGGACTGGGGAGGAAATGGAGGGAGCCACTGGAGCCACTGCCCCTGGGCACTGCGGGGGCAAAAAAGTCCAGAGCAAAAAGCTGGCCAGGCTGCACTGGGCCACCACCAAATGAGACCTGGCTGAAGTGCGGCAGCTCCTGGCAAAGCAGCACAAGCCAAGCAAGAGGGACAAGAGGAGGGAAAGCGGCGGAGGAAATTCCTTCAGGCAAAAGTGTTCCTCTTGCAAGAGGAAGGTGGCATGGGCACCCGAGGGAGGAGGGAGGGGAAAGAGGAGAGGAAAGATAAGGCAAAGTGACAGAGAGGTGGGGAGGGACATCCCTACTTTGTGATATTTCACTTATTGTGGGTGGTCCTGGAACAGAACTCCTGCAATAAGTGAAGGAGCACTGTAGGCATATGTAAGTCTCACTTACACAGATTGATGCCCTTTTTTAAAAAGTATCTGGGGGTCATTATTCACTTTCTACCACCACAGCACCTAGTGGTGTGTGCACGTACCTTACTGTAAGAAGCCTAAAGTGTCTGACTACAAGGAGGTTTCTGGTTACTATTCTAATCCTGCCTATTTGCTATAAAGCATGGAATGTCTGTGCAAGGTAGATTCAAGGATTTTACAGTAAACCGGGGGAGGATATATGGCCCCGTTTAGTGTAAGCCCATATGTAGATTTATATACACACACACACCAAAAATGCCACCACTTTAGACCATCATCTAAGGTGAGAACACACAGCTAAAAAAAAGGTCCAGAGCCTCAAAAATAAGTAAAAATGACTGAGCTCAAATACTGACAGAAGTAATTATATAGAGCTAGCAGTTGTTAGTTCCACCCTAGCCAATTAGTGACTAATCAGAAGCCCCACCCCCTAGACCAGTGGTTCTCAACCTGAGGATCCCCGGGTGTTTTGGCCTACAACTTCCAGAAATCCCAGCCAGTTTACCAGCTGTTAGGATATTTGGAAGTTGAAGGCCAA
Organism: Anolis sagrei; assembly: GCF_037176765.1. Taxonomy (NCBI): domain Eukaryota; kingdom Metazoa; phylum Chordata; class Lepidosauria; order Squamata; family Anolidae; genus Anolis; species Anolis sagrei. The sequence goes on from NC_090024.1 coordinate 79,353,395, forward strand.
AACATCTGGGAGCCCACAGTTGAGAACCACTGTCTTAGATTATAAGCTAGAGGCTCAGGTGATTTATCAGAAACCTCACTTCTTTGGACTAAGGCAGTGGTTCTCAACCTGTGGGTCCCCAACTCTCTTAGCAGAGTTCTATGGGAGTCATCATCACCACAGCAGATCTACATTAGCCCAAGTCCAATGTCTTTCTGAAGGCTTGGTATTCTCTGTTTTACACTTTTCTCGGAAGCCGTTGGGAAAATAACTTTAAAATTATGCTTTAAAAAGTAGACTTTAAAAAGGCTAATTGTAAAAACTTCCTCATTTGAGCTGCCAGATCCCAGGACATAGCCTTGAGTCTCCAGTTTCTATGTAGAGATGAAGTTCAGGCAAGACAAAAGAGTAAATCACCAGCTCAGCTAGTAAGAGCAGCAGCTTGCTATAATTCACAAATTTTAATTGATTCGTCGCTACAGTTTACAAAGACTCTCCAAGGGGCCTAGGTATTTAGATTTACTTAGTTAGCTTCCTCCTTCCCTCCCAGACGTTGTGATACCAGGGCTCACCCTCTGCTCCATGCCCAGCTTTTGGCTAGAAGCAGTGTGCAAGATTATCCTTATCATATCTCCCTCTATAAATGAGAAAGAATAATCCCCATATTTCACTTTGATCTGGGAACAGCACCTTTAGCTAAGATTTCGGTCTTAATTCCCAAAGATGAAATTATTTACATGGGTATGTGTTTGAATAACAAGCATCAAGCAATGATGTTGAATACTGAATGCCCAGTACTTTGGAATATCACTAGGACTGTCCCTAGACCTCAAGTTTTGGCCTGGAAACCTCAGGGCTTGTAATGATTCTGAACTGGAAACTCTAATCCTAACAATGCAGTATTATCTTTAATAGTTGAAAACAAGGCCTGCTCTGTTCTCAAGGTACTTAATTTTAATGCTCCATTTGTCAGTTGGACAAAGTGACATTTTATGACTGGTAATTGTTTCTGTCCCTGACGTCTCACTATCTTTTGCTTCCCAGATTAATTCAAGAACATCACGTCATCCATTTGTTTTGTTATCTACCAGTATTGCCATGGCTGTTTGCAGTGGGTGCCCACATTTCAGGTACTTTAACATGTTAGAGTCCCCTATCAGGTGATCTCTATTACATTCCTATTGGTATTTTGCAGATTAAGATAAAGCCACAAAATCCAAATGCAGCATCTTGAACTGAAACCCCAGTAAAATTGGTGGAATGATAAAGGAGACAATGAATAAAGTTGGCAGAAGTATAAAGAAGATACTGACTAAAAATTTGGTAAAAGCTACTTTTACACTTTGAACTCATTTTGCACCAATGGAAGTAAAATGAGGAGGAATGAGAGAAGAGAGAAAACTGATTTTAAAAAAAAATAGCTGAAGATGTACAACAATGGATAATTAATTGGGATCATGCCAAACGTGGACAGTTGGAGGGTATGATGTGGCCTGCTCCTATTGCTATCACTAGGGGTCCCTTGGTCTTAACCCCATCTACATTTCCATATAAAATCCAGATTATCTGCTTTGAACTGGATTATATGGCAGTGTAGACTAATATAAACTAGTTTAAATTGGATAATCTGGATTTTATATGGAAGTGTAGGTGGGGATCTTAGTTTTAACTTTGAAATTTCATAGCTTCTGATACTATTGATTTGGAATTGTTATTTTCATTTATATCCCACCTTTTCAGATAACAGCACATTTTTAAAAATCATAATTAAAAACTTTATATAAACTTCACTAAAAGCATAAATATAATTATTATTCACTTTATTTATTATTTACTTTAATCCTATCTGTTGGCTTTACATTTATTAACTGAGTAAAGCTGGACTTGACCACAATAGTTCATGCCTTAGTTACATCCAGATTGGATTATTGTAATGCCTTCCATGTGGGACTGCCTTTGAAGACAGCTCGGAAACCGAAATTGGTCTAAAGATCAGCAGCCAGGCTACTAACCGGAGTCAGCTATAGGGAGCACATGATGCCCCTAGTAAAGCAGCTCCATTGACTGCCGATAAGTTTTCAGTCCCAATTCAAAGTGTTAGTTATCACCTATAAAGCCCTAAAAAGCTCGAGTCCTGCCTATCTTCATGACTGCATCCCTCTCTATAAACCGATGCAGGTCCTAAGATGTGCTGGGGAGACCCTCCTCCCGGTCCTGCCATCAGCACAAGTGCAGTTGGTGGGCACGAGGGAGAGGGCTTTCATGGTGGTGGCCCTATGACTTTGGAACTCCCTCCCCAGGGATATTAGACAGGCCCTCACACTGTCCTCCTTTCTCAGGAACTTTAAGATGTGGCTCTTCAATCAAGCCTTTGGGAATATTTAGCCCCTAGAGTTGTCCTGCATAGTAGGCACACATCCTGCACTTTATCCCATGCCCTCTCTCCAGCTGGCACTCTTTGTCTATGAATTAGTCCTTTTTGGGGCTTGTGGTGTCCAATCAGGAGGTCATCAAGGGGTGATGACCTCCATGTCCAACTTGGGCAGAAATAATATTGTGTAGATTCATTTTACTAGAAAAAGGAATAAAGTATTTAAGGGAGGATTGGCTTTTGGGGTCTTTTTCCTGTTGATCTGTCATGGAGGTCCTTTGGATAATGAGGGAGAGGGAATGATTTCATTTAATTTTCCACTGTTTTCGTTTGATATTCTATAAATCTCTGGAGTGAGGAATACCATGTTCAACAACACCATCAAACCTTGTTTCAACCTTGGCAAGATTCAGAAATCAGGATCATCTCTATATTATCCAGGGTTAAATAGCAGTGTTCTTCCAGATGTTTATGGTTTATAACTTGCATAAACCCCAGACAGCTGTGAAGCATTATGGTATTTGTAGTCACATTTGACCACTCTTGAGACCATCATCTGGAGCTTAGAACAACCACTAGTAGACCCTTGGAGGCATTTAAAGAGAATTTGTGTCAGAATGAATAGAGAGGAAACCTTAGCAGATGAATTTGGGGTGTATGGGTTCTATTCTTCTCTTTGTTATTGCAGGTTTCCAATAAAGTTAGTGACTGACAACACTGCGAACAGAACAAATACTGATATGAAAATTAGCTTGGCTGCCTTGATCAGCGTGAAGGATTCTAAAATGTTCATGAATTATAATTGTTTGGCAAAGAAGGGAATGTGTTATAACAATAATTTCCTAGAAATGTGTAATCCGGATCTGAATCATCCTTCTCTTCCTCTCCCACTGGTTTTCATTTTTCTAGTGTACATGACTTTCTCATGATTTTACTCTTGCTCATTTTAAAATATGTGCAAAAGGAGGGGGGGGTCATATAGAGTGATATATTAAGCACAGTAGGCATAAAAGAGAATCAGGGATACCACTCATACCCTCCAATTTGTTAGAGAGAGACCTTCCAGGTTAATCTACTGCTTTCCCTACTTTTTCAGTTCCTATTAAGTGTCCTCGTTTCTTTTTCTTCCTCTCACTTCCCTGTTTGGCCTCAACTTATTTCAGTTTTTGGAAACTGATTTCAAAGGGCCAAAGTAGTTTTCATTCAGTTTATGAGAAGGGTTGAAATTTCACTGCAGATTCAGGGTGCATCTACACTGTAGAATAAATTCAGTTTGACACCACTTGAATTGCCATGGCTCAATGCTATGGAATGATGGAAGATACAGTTTTAAGAGGTCTTCTCTGCCAAAGTGTGGTGATGCCTCATCAAACCAGACCTCTAGGGATTCCATAGCATTGAGCCATTGAAGCTGAAGTAGTGCCAAACTACATTAAATTCACAATGTAGATGCACCCCGAGGCAAAAGCAAACTCCTAGCCTGCACCCTCTCCTTGTGTGTGTTTTTATTCATTAATAGCTTGTATCCTCTTCACCATTTTCTGTTGCTGCTTGGCCACACTTATCCTGTCAGATTTTGGAGGGTATGCCAAATCAATGGGTCTTATGCAGGCTTAAATTTAGCTCAATAAAGATTGAAGTTAAAACAAACGTCTTTATTAGCTGAGACCTGAATCTTAGGATTTAGGGTTTATTCTTGTTTGTAGAAAAAAATCCACATTCCCCAGAGTAAAATTTGCCTTTGCCTGCTGTGTTTTCAATCCCAGTTCTCTCCTGTAAACACCCAACTGTAATTACAGTTTTAAAGTTCCTCCACCTGAGGTTTGGGAGGGATGGAGCAACAGATGTGCTTAAGGGCTCATAGTTGTCTTTAACTGTTGGTAATGATGCTACATTTCTCTACTGTGACAATACACCTGCACTAAACTTGACTACGCAAGCAACTGAAGAAAAAAAATTATCAGGCTAAAACATACACCAAGAGAAAGAGATTAATGTGTCTAGGTGTCTATCCTATTATTGGACAAACAATGAGCAGTCCTTAAAAATTAAATAGAGCACTAGCAAGGAAATCCTATGAAAGTCAACTAGGGAATTGGCAAGTCTTTTATTTGTTTGTTTTTCTTGATAAGCACTTCCCAAAGTTTATAACTGTCTTCATAAATTTGATGTAAAATTTTTTAAAAGTAAGAGTGAGAGAATGTGAAACTGAGAGCTTTCTCTATATAGGGGAAAGGCTTTGAGTGCTTTGCTCTTCAAAGTTTGGAGTTGAATTCCTATGTCCTTGACCATCTAAGGCAGGCCTGGGCAAACTTGGGCCCTCCCAGTGTTTTGGACTTCAACTCCCACAATTCCTAACAGTCAGACTGTTAGGAATTGTGGGAGTTGAAGTCCAAATCACCTGGAGGGCCCAAGTATGCCTAGGCCTGATGTATGGGTCTTTCTACAATGCAAAAAAAAAATGCATAGGGAACTGGAGTTGAAAACTCCTGTGCATTTGTTGCCCACACAGGGGGCCCAAACCTCACCTTTTTGTTGAGAAAGTGGCTACATTCTGTCCCATTCCAAACCAGCACTGGCACTGGGGAGGCGGGGTAGCTGTATGACTATTGGCCACCTGCCCTCCCTCATTCCCTTTCCTGACTGTAAAAGGTTTAAAAAGACTGCTTACCGAGCATGGTCTTCTAAGGACTTGTGAAAGAGTTTTTGGAGAAGAATGTGAAGGTATTTATGGAAAAGGGAGGGGGAAAATTCTGTGCATCCTTTAGACCAGTGGTTTCCAACCTGTGGTCTGTGGACCACCAGTAGTCTGCAAGAACAAGAATTTGGTCCGTGGCCTCACCATTACTACTGAAGCATCTGATCTCACAAAACCCTCTTATAGTGCCAAGGCTTGTTAAATATGATTTTCTGTGGGCGATCAGATGACGACTACTGAAGGGCATATGTTCTGTATTAGAAACAAGAGCTGATGTGGTCTATCCAATGCAATTTTCTGGTTCAGTACCCCAAATAGCCTAACTGAATCTAAAGTTGACCAAAAACTGATTCGTAACCCTTTTAGTACTAATGGCGGAGAGTGGTCCATGATCAGAATGGTCCCTAGTAAAAAAAAAAAAGGTATATGAAAAACAAGGTTTTTAGAAGCCTCCACACTCAGTAAGCAGTTTTTTTAATGCTTTAAAGCCAGGAAAGGGAGGATGCCACTTCAATCCCTCCTCCGTGGGTTACTTGAACCTGCGAAGGAGGGATCGCTGTACTGAGGTCACAGACAATGATTTCAGCAGCAGTCTCCACACACCCCCACACTTCCAAAGTTGCAGAGCTTAGTGAAACATCCGGATCTTTGGAGGTGTTTTTTTTTAACCCAGAATAAACCTGGATTTCCAGATTAATGCATTCCTTAAACAACATTTTAGGGCTGTGTAGATGGGCCTTCGTGGTGTTGAATAAATGTTTTCTGATATGATATCATTTAGCAGCTATGACCAAGCAGCTAGTACAGACTCCTCTTTATATTGGGAGTAGCTATATCAACGGCCCACGCAACAGTATAAAATCCCACATTATCTGCTTTGAATTGGATTATATGGCAGTGTGGACTCAGATACCCCAGTTCAAGGCTGATATTGTGGATTATCTGCCTTGATATTCTGGGTTATATCGCTGTGTGTAAGGGTCCTTACAGCCATGATTAATCCTGTGTTGTCCCACTTTTTCCACTGTTTTTAAAATGTCACATTTTTTCTTCTCCTCCCACTTGACAGTCATGATTAATTCTATGGCATCTCAGTTTTACCATTGCTTTTTAACTGTCCCATTTTTCTTCTCCTCCTACTTTCCTGCTTTGTTCCCTTCTTATTTTAACTGTAGCAAACTGAGTTCAAAGTGTAAAAGTAGTATGCACTCAATTCAGCAAGAGAGAGAGAAAGGAGAAGGGTTGAGGTGGCAGAATTTTGTCCTTTCTTATAGGTTCAAACAAAAGCAAACTAATACAGCTTCTCAAAGCTTGGTAATTCTTTCCTGTGAATAACTTTTCATGTTTTGATCATGCTCTAATGTTATCTGGTCACACATGTACCAGATTCCATGTATGAAGTGTTGGAGAAATGCTGTTTTCATCCATCCAGGCCTTTGCTGCAGCCTTCAAATTATGTGATTTTTTAAAATCACATAATCACATGCTGACCTACCAGGTTTTTAAGGCTCAGAATAGGTCTAGACATTAACTTGGGTTCTGGGGAAGCATTTTTATCTCCACCTTTTCAAAAAAGTATAAATATTTTTCAAGTGAGTGCTACAGTGTGTTTCAGCAGTAGAGATATCCAAAACCTCATGAAGGAAAGTGCCCATCTCCAACATGAAATAACTACTCAGGCTAAAAAGTGAAGTAACTACTCAGGCTAAAAAGCCCTATATCTCAGAATATCAAGGCAGAAAATCCCATGTTATTTGCTTTGAACTGGGTTTCTGAATCCACACTAAGATAATGTGGGATTTTCTATCTTGATATTCTGAGATATAGGGCTGTGTGGAAGGGTCTGTATTTGCTGAATCCAATCTGTTGCTATTCTTGAGATTTGTTTTGGTATATTTTTATAAGAATTCAGAGAAAAATTGCAAATTTTGTCATCAATTCAGTGAAATAAGTGTTGAGAATTAAAGTTTGAATGCGACAGGAAGAGAAACTGACATATTTGTTTCTCCCTCCCAGTTCATAAAGGTGAAGTATATGGTACATATTTACTTAGATTTAGATGCTACCAAGTTTATGTGCTCTACTTGGCAAATAAATGCATTTGCTAAGGAATGTAGCTATAGCCCATCAATATACACATTTGTTAAAAGAAGTTCCTTTTCACACACACACTCCCCCCCCCACCCTACCCCCAGTCAGTCGTATCTTCTACATGATCAGTGTTTCCCCTTACAACAAAGCCGTTTGGTTCACTGCAGGTTTGTGACAACATAATGCAATTCTTGGAAGAGTTACAGTAATATTTGAATGATGTATGACACAATAAATCCCAGTCTTATTCTCCTAAAGGGTGTACAATGCTTGATGACAGGATGCCAATAATTCTAATGAGCCATTTTTCAGACATTTTTCCACATCAGTCAGCAACTCAGATTCCATTCCCTGGGTAAATTATTACCTTGGATTTAACAACCCTTCACAGGATTTCAAACATTTCTTAGGAGTTGTTTTGTTGTAAAATTTAGGGCAAATTCATATGTGGTCTGGATGGAAACTGGAAGTAAACTCAGGGCCCTTCCAGACAGGCTCTGTATCCCAGGATCTGATACCAGGCTTTCTGCTTTAAACTAGATTATATGAATCCCCATTGCTAGATAATCTGGGATAAACAAAAACCTGGGATCAGATCCTGGGATATAGAGCCTTTCTGGAAGAGTCCTGAATGTGCATTAAGCCATGAAAGGTCTTATCAAGAGATACTTTATTCTCAAACCCAAAAACTCTTATATTTCAGAAATTACTAGACAGGAGAACCGTGCTCACTGGCATCTCCATGGGTGCTCCCATACTCCTCTGAGTAATGTCTGCCTTTTCTGACCATATCTAAAGGTTAAAAGGCTTGGTTCTATAACACATTGATGATGTTCACCCCATTAGACAGTATTTTAGTAGTACTCTACAGAACTACACAATCTAAAAGACAAATTAGTAGAATTCTATGTTAGCTTATTTCTACAATATTTTCAGTTCACTTCAAGATGGCTTTAAATTAGTGATTCCCAAACTTTCATCCTCCAGCAGTTTCTGACTTCAGTTCCCAGAAACTCCTGCCAGATTGGCCAACAGTCAGGAATTTTAGGAGTTGAAGTCCAAACTATCTGGAAGACTAAAGTTTTTGAAACATTGCCTTCAAGCAATTAAAATCCATCACCAACCTTTAGGAGCTTTGAACTGGGGGATACGATATGTTTTCAGATGCTGTAACAAAATCAATAAAAAGAACCACATGATTTTTTTTGTGTGGACTGTATCTTATGCTTCATTGGATGCAAGAAATTCAGGCCAAATGAAAGAACATTGTACCAGACCAATTAAAAAGAACTGGATTTTGAAAAAGCCTAAAATGGAGCCTCACTCCAAATAACTCCAAAGATCATCATGAGAGAGAGAGAGCTAATGAAGGATACATTCTATAGGCACACAGTAATATACTATCATGAGCAGTTGAGGATTCCAGCAACAGCATTCTGAACCAGTTGCAACTTCTGGGTACTTTTCAAAATCAGCTACATGTAACAAGTTAGCTTCAACTTATGGCTGCTCTATGAATGTGAGACCTTCATGACCTCCAGTCATCAACAACCTTTCTTGAGTCTTGTGGAACTCCGGTATCTGAAGCCTCAACCCCAAATACTATCAGAGCGTTAATCAAAAGTCCAAGGTCAAGCCAATAGTCCAACAGAGATGCAAATGTTAGCAGAATAACACAAATAGAGATGCCAAATGTCCATTCCTGGGTGTCCAGAGTACCAGAGTGTCCAGAGTGTCCAAACTACAAGGTTGAATTGGAATTCATAAGCCAAGGTCCAAGGTAAATCCAGGGTTCAGGAAACACAAGGTAGCAAGAGGTCATAGTTTCTAGAACCGTTGTTGTAGCCAGCAATAAGTGCCACCACTGAGCTCTATTCTCAACTAATCTCAAGTACCTGCACAGTAGTTATTTCTTCCTTAGTCTACTCAGAGGAACTCGCTGGCACTTGTTCTGCAAGCTGAGAAGTAAATCCCCTTCCATGGAATGAGCTTCAGAGTTTTGCTGAGAGAGGGTTCCAGCTGAACTGCTGAGCCTTCCACCAGCGTCTCATCATCTTCACTTACCAAGCTATTCACAAGATCCAGGATGTGCTTTTTTGATTGAATCAGTCCATTTGCAGTGCATTTATCCTTTTTTTAAAAAAATGCCCTATAGAGATGTTAATATTTGACTATTTTCCCTTGAAAGTTGTTTTGTTTGGGGGTTTTTTGGCATAAAAACAGGAAGCTTTTGTGCAATAATAATAATCGAGGCAGCCACATGTGTTTTTTATATATGCAAGGCTGCTGCCTTCTATGCAAAAAAAAAAAAAATCAATCATGCACAAAAGGTCTGTACAGTGTTCCCTCACTTATCACGGGTGTAGCATTCCAGGACCACCCGTGATAAGTGAAAATCAGCAAAGTAAGGATGCTCCTCTTTCCCTCTCCCCTTCTCCTTCCCCGATTGCTTGCTCGGGGAAGGAAGGGAAGCAAGCAAGCCCTCCTCCTCCCCCTTTCCCCCCTCCTTCCCCACTCGCTTGGGGAAGGGAGGAAAGGAAGCAAGCCCTCCTCCTCCTCCTTTTCCCCCTCCTCCTTCCCCGCAAAACACTGTATTAAAAAGACTCTTACACAACAAATATCTTCTCCAAAAAGCCACCCAACTATCTTGCACAACAAAATCATGCTATTTTGTATAAATTAATTTCCTGAAATGCTTTAGGATGTGCAAATATAGTGTGTGCCCCCCCCCCCATATCCATAAGGCATATGTTTTGAAGACACAAACACACATACACATTGTGGATACCCAAAACCATGGACAATAGCAAACCCTATTTTTGCCAATATTTGGACTGGAAGTATGCCATAAAATCACCCACAAACCCTTATGTGAGGAATACTTTTTAGAGTGTTGGTAAGTGAAACCACGGATATCAAATTCATGGAAAAGAGACTTGTACTTTACTGGGTGAAAACTCACCATTGTATAATTCTTCTCAACTATTAAGCTTTAACCTAGTGTAGACCATCATAAAGAATCATAATAAGTACCATTTAAAGTACAAATAAGATAATATTCTATCTGTTAGTTAGAAGTAAGATATGCTTAATACTATCCTAAATCATTCTCTGTCATATCCAGAAACAACTTTAATAAACATTGAAAATACCTTTCAACAACATGTCCCCCATTCAAGTTGACCTGGGAATATCTCATTTAGCTAAATTCAAAGTACCAGCAGCTGGGAGCACTTTTGAGAATACTGCCTGGTGCTCAAACATTTGCAACAAAAAGAGGAATGTTTCTAAGTGGAATTAGATGAACGAAACTGTGTCATATTGAGATGAAATATAAATAAGTGCTCAGGGCCTACTTTATGAAAAATGCATGCATATTTTCTTTTAAAACATTTTCACTTCTCTGTGATTCAGGATTTTGTTTTTCATCTCCCTACGTATTTCCCACTCAATCAACCTTTCTCTCTACTAAACATCTCTCCCAATGTCAAGCCTCCAAGGAGTTGTAAAAGCCAAAGGCAGATGGAAACAATAGGCATTCTCTCTGTTCAGCTATACAGGCAACACCAACTTCATTTGTTAAAAGTTTTAGCAACATTTCTAAGGCGGGTGCTTTGGTAAACCATGTCAGCCCAGAGGGCAGATTTGACATGTGCTTTTTGCTTTTCATGGAGATATCACATTATAATGTAATACGTTAGATACAACTTAATATTTAAAGTAGTATTTAAAGTCACTTGTTTCAAATCCCAGTACACAACACATTTCTTCTTTTTTTCTCATTAGCATCTTCACCTATTCTTTCCTACCACCTCATGGACATTGGTTACTGCAGTTATACTTCACCAGTCTCTTGCCATCTCTTTCCATTTAAATTTAGTATCTTGAATTCTAGTTCTTCCAGGGTCTCAGCCTATACATTGCATGAGAAGGTTTCAGATAAAAGTAAAATATCCAGGAATTCCCAACATTTTGGACATACCAGGCAGATCTGACTGGGTTTTATGAACCCTCTAACAAAATAGCTGTTATGGTGTGTGTAAGTTTTTCCTTTCACAAGCTGTTTTGGGCATGGCCAGTCGAAAACACCCATTAAACAGAAGAAAAATTGTTAAGGAAGAAAAAAACTAACTTGCTCCCAAACCTGAATAAAATTCCAAAATACTGATTTTTAAAAAAACCAAACTAACTTGTGATTTTTTTTTAAAGAAGTAGGCATTTGTCTTGATGGACATAAGTGGAGAACTTTGCAGGTATCATGCTGAGTATTCCTCTGCTAAATTCCAATATAAATAAGTCCTTGTCTCTACTACTACTTCCTTTTTACTAATTACTAAATCAATAATAAAGGAAAGAAGTTCTTTGTCTACTCAAAATAATGTTGCTTTGCGTTCAATAAGGCTTATGTCCAGATAAGTATGCATAGGATTTGAATCTTGTGTACCTTTCCTACAACAAAGACATACATTTCAGAGGTAAATGGCTCTTTCATTCAGTTTATTGCAGTAAAGGCACACATGGCAGAAGCTTACAAAAATAAATAGCAGGGATATGGATAATATTTGGAAATATTTGAAAATTAGTGGGAAAATCTGCTTCTCAAGTTTTGGAAAATCTCATGAGAAGAATCCTGGACTAACAAGAATCTTTCTAGTCCGCAATTCATTCTATGAAACACACTTTACCGCTTTGTGTAAAAAACAAACAAACCATTTTCTGTGCAGAAAATGCTGCTTCTTGTGCTGCTTCTTGTGCCGAGGAACTACCTGTGAATTTTCCAGAGAATAAGTCTCAAAATGTGAAAAGGCTTCAAAAGCTGCACAGTGAGAAGAAAATTTCTAAAATTATACACACATATTAAACATCTCCTTAGAAGATAACCTGTCAATAAGTATGCCAGCTAAAAAAGAGAGTCTTCCTATTAGTATCTAAAATGCTGGATAGTTCAGGTTATTTTCTTTGTGTCTTGTTGTCATAATTCATTCCCTGGAGTTGGAAGATGCAAATGAAGAGGAAGAAGCAACAATTTGCATCTCTTGATAATGATTATCTTTCTGAATCCAAAAAGCCAGGATCTGAGGCAGAGGGGGATCCCACTGCTCAGTAGAAGGTTGCAGATGCTGAAGATTCTTTGCCATCATTCACCAAGTGTGAAAAAAAACAATGGTTGCTAAGTAGGACACGCTGACCTAATTAGGCACCTGGGATCTTGAAACAGTTGTGTATAAATCTCCTAGCTTCTCACTGGCAACTTTGTTGCTGTCGACGCTCATTCTTCAGTGTTAATGTTTTCCTGATCTTTGACTAGCTATGATTGGTGACCCTGTTTTAATTCTTGCTGGCTTTGTGTATCTGGGGTCTGAACTCTTGATGGACTACTGGATCAGCTGACAGTTGCTCTATGTTTCTTCTTCCAGCTGGATATACCTGCTGACTGAATCAATGCCTCAACAGCTCTTATACTGTAACCACCTGGTTCCTTGGTCACTTGTTATAGTATAGAACACTTGTGACTGCATCAGGGATATCTGGTTGCCCCATTGCAAAAAAACAAAAAAAATCAGGATACATTACTGAACTTCCTTTGGATCCAACTCCTTCAGCCATAAACAGTGATCTCTCTTCTCTTCTGCAGCCTCACATTCACTCAGGCTGCAAAACTCTCTAGAACAGGTTTTTGATACCTCAGAGGGCTGCAGTGGGAGGGTAGGAGCAATAAAGTGTCAATTCCATTGGTATTGCATACTGAAATACACCAGAGGATCTTGGTGAGACTGACTATTGAAAAAACATACGCATGGGCTGTTAACCTGCTGTTGATCTCAGCTAGAGTAAACCCATTGAACCAAGGAAGGTTGCCTAACTGTTGATTCATTATTCAGAAATAGAGTTGAGGAGCATAATCTAATGAATAGAATATATGTTTTTATTTCTTGATAGTCCCACAGTGGTCATATACCAATGGTCATTTCATTACAAAGCTAGCAGGGTATATGCAATGAAAAATCTATTCAACAATGCATTTAAATAATACAAGTTATTATAAAAAGGCAGATAACCAATGGTGCAACTGTCCTGGTCTGCTGCTAATTCACTCATGCTCCCTTTCACTTCTCCTCATTGTACAGTGGGATGTGTTTATCACAAAGAACCTTAGACCAGGGAATAAAAACTTGACGTTCTCTTTGTAGACCACTTGCCTAGCATATCTTTTGAAATGTGTTTGCTATTAAATGTCTTTAAATTGTCATAGCTGTATGCTGTATGATAGCTTTGAGAAGAGAACTCTAAAATCTGCGCACAGATGATACATCACACACTATGTCACTACAGCTTATCATGTGGTTTCATTTTCTATTTATAGCAGAAATGAAAGACAAGGGGTAGGAGTGGCTCGAAAATTCATCCCAAAGCCATTTTAGAGAAATTTCACACATTTCCCCTATGTACAGCAATTAAGTATTTCCTCATCGCTGTAAAGGTTCTCTCTGCCAGATCAAAGTAGGATGCACCAACATCGTGAAACCCATAAAACAGCCATGTAATCTTGATCTCATGCTTCCAAATGTGTATCCTTTCAACTGTTGAGGGAGGTGCCAGGAAAAGGGTTCTTAATCATGAGACAGTGGACATACATTTGGAATATGTAAGTTTAGGGGGATCAAAAACAAGTGCCTCCATAACATGGAATATTACTTTTCAATTTAAAAAAAATACTTTTCAATTAAATTACACAAAATAAAAAAATATCAAAAATGTTTCCATACACAATGAGCAAAAAAGATTTTAATGCCTTTGGAAATCCAATATTACACACACCAATATAATCAATAATTCCAAATCATTGTAAAATTGTATTTTATTTTCTATTTCTTAATCAGAAATAATAGCTATATCTTATTATATCAGGTTGTTACAGGTATTTGAAAAGATCCCACAGACCTTTTCAAAGTTGAGTAATGATCCATCTGGCAATAAATAATCCATAAAGAATTTGCAAGATGTCACAGCAGGAGCCTAGCACAAAGAGTTATTGTGTGTTTCTAACATTCTGGTTAAATATATTAGCCACAATTCTATATCCTGATATATGTTGTGTAACTATGTCTATGTAGCTAAATAGCAGAGGCCTTATAGAACCCTTCTAATGAACTGCCAAAATGCTTATCAGAGCACTGGCATAGGTGTCCTGATGTGCACTGGCACTCCCTAACCAGTATAGCAGGAGTGCCAATGCACATTGGCGCCAGATGCACAACAATCTGATGTACAGTTTGTCACTTTGCTGACTTGTTTAGGCAATAACATCATGGTGAGTCCTTGCTCCGTTATAAAATTACTTATTTGTACTTCCTGCAGATGTAAGTCCACTTATACAAACAGAATTTCCATATCAAATTCTAGTAATCATTTAAGAAAAGATTGAACCAAAATTTAGATACTCTATTCCAGAGCAACCACAAATATGTAAATATTGAAACATACCTTTAAAGTTACAGCCTCTCCAGTTGCACTAGAACCAAATGTCATTTATGCAATCTTTACGGTATAGGACAATGAGACAATGCTAGTTGACCATGCCCTCTATCTCCCTAGATATACTAGTTTCCTCCCCTTCGTCCTTTCTCGCATATTTCTGTGTTGAATGGCAAAATCTGAAGGGGTATTCTATTTATATTTGCTTGCTTTATCAAAAGTCCTATTTGAAGAATTCAGTTCTCCTCCAAAACAACATAAGCTTGTTTCAGAATTTGCTATTCAGTGTAGTGACCAAGAAGAGAGGGAGTGAAGGCTTTGTTACATGAGGTTTGAAGGGACAGGGGCAGCATCCATGGCCACCTTGAGTCCCCTTTGGGGGTAGAGAAAGGTGGGATATAAATAGAGTAAACAAATAAATAAATTTTATACAACTTAGACTTCACCTGTTCAGGTGAGCACATGAACTAGCAATACGCACTCCTGATTCCTTTATTCTTATATGCAAGGATGAAAATATACATTTTCCTCCCTTGTGTGATACCAAGACATTTTCTATCAGAGTATTCATTACCAAAACAATAATTACATAGCTGAAGAGTAATAACAGCTGCCATGCCACCACTTTCTGCTCACTAAGTTATCCCTTCTTTGCACTACTAGATTTGCACAGAGCAATTATGTACAAGTTGCAAAAACGGCTACAGACAGAAATCACTCAGCCCATTCCCATGACGGCTGTTAATGGGTCGAGTGGGAGAATGAACTGTCAGTGCCCATGCCGGCTGCTGTTCTGCAGCAAGAGGAAGAGAAATGAGATCGTTCACTGGACAAGAGTCACTAAACTTCGATGACAACAGTCTCATTTCTCTTTCTCCAGCTGTAGAATGACAACCATGCCCTGCTTGGCTACCTCTGTCCTCTTTCCCCCAATCAGGAGACAGCCATGACGGTGCCCTGAGGCTTAACAGCTGTCTTGAGGGGTCGCTGAAGATCAAGGAGTGGCATGTGCACATCATTATACTCTGCACATTTTGAATTAGGATCTCAGTCACAGTGTCTTCATTGTAATGGAATGCTGAAGTATAGTTCAGAGTTATAACAATAAACCTGACAGGGTCTGGATTCATATTCTTCCACCTATCTCTAAAATATCCATCTTATTTCCCTTGGACATGCCCAGAATTTTAAATTTTAATTCTTACATTTGGCCCTGCCACAGGTTTTTAAATGCGTCGTGTCATTATTGTATTGTTTTGCTTTGTTATGAGTTATTTATTGTTGTATTGTTGTTGTTATGTTTTATAATGTATTTGGGCTCGGCCTCTTGTAAGCCTCACCGAGTTTTGCGGGAGATGGTAGTAAAGGTAAAGGTGACATTAAGTCCAGTCATGTCTGACTCTGGGGTGTGGTGCTCATCTCCATTTCTAAGCTGAAGAGCCAGCATTGTCCGCAGTCATGTGGCCGGCATGACTGCATGGAGCGCCGTTACCTTCCCGCCGGAGCGGTACCTATTGATATAGTCACATTTGCATGTTTTCGAACTGCTAGGTTGGCAGAAGCTAGGGCTGACAGCGGAAGCTCATGCTGCTCCCTGGAATCGAACCTGGGACCTTTCGATCAACAAGCTCAGTAGCTCAGTGCTTTAACCCACTGCACCACCGGGGTAGCGGGGTATAAATAAAGGTTTATTATTATTATTATTATTATTATTATTATTATTATTATTATTCCTCAGGAGGATATTAGAAGCATTTGTTCTGTCTTAAGCTCTGTATGAATCCCATACCCATGAGGTATAAATTCCAAAACTATTTGAATATCTGAAACTATGGATGATAGCTATCCCTATATTTTGACTATACTTGTGTTGGAAGCACACCATAGAACCCTACTGGAAGATCTAGAAAAGCCAATAAGCACTTTGAAGGGGGGGGGGGGGTATATACTTTGCAGTGTGGGTTAGTGAAACCATGGAGATGGAATCCATGGATAAGGACACTGTATTGCATTGCATGTGAACAAACTGCAGTTAGCCCTGAGCTTGGAGTACAGTGTACTGAAACAAGAAGAAAAAAAATCTAATTTTGAGTTATTTTTACAGTTCCAGATTCAGCTATAATGACAAATTGTCATTAATCAAAAACTGAGGCCAGGCGGTCAGTTTTATTTTTGGAGCCATGTTGGAGAAGCAGATGGGAAGGGGCAGAAAGCAAAGTAGGTAGGAACACACCTCCCTCATTTTAACATTATTCCTCTTTGAACAAGCCCAATTTCAATGGCTGTAAAATGTTCGTGCTTTTATGATGCCATAACCACCAAATATTCCAATTTGGCAGGGGCAGCCTCAATCAGTTTTCGGTATTCTTGCTTTCTCGACTGCTTTTCAAATGTCCCGGTTTCTCTGCACACTTTCCCCCTTTGCCCATGGTTTATTTCAGCTGTTGCAAACTGAGTTCAGAAGCAGGAGCAGAAATTAGGGAGCAGTGTCTTATCCTTTCTAAACTTAGTACACAAATCCTAACATTTCCCTGCTTCAAATGGTTGTTTCACATGTTCTTCCATATTTATACCTCCCCCTATTATTCTTTGGCCTTCCCTCTATTATTCTTTGATCACAGCTTTTACTTTAGACTATACTCTAATGCAGGGGTCCCCAAACTTTTTGAACAGAGGGCCGGGTCACAGTCCCGCAAACTGTTGGAGGGCCGGATTATAATTTGGAAAAAACATGAATGAATTCCTATGCACTCTGCACATATATTATTTGCAGTACAACCCCCGCCCCCCCCCCAAAAAAACAGAAAACAAAAACCCACACTTCTATATAAATAAAAATACAGTTCGTTTGTGGGGTTAACAGAACTCAAAAACCACTGGACGAATTGACACCAATTTTGGACACAAGACACCTAACAACCCAATGTATGTCCTTCACACAAAAAATTGATTTTGTCATTTGGGAGTTGTAGTTACTGGGATTTATAGTTCAACTACAATCACAGAGCATTTTGAACCCCACCAACGATGGAATTGAACCAAACTTGGCACACAGTTCTCCCATGGCCAACAGAAAATACTGGAAGGGTTTGGTGGGCAGTGTCCTTTGGTTTTGGAGTTGTAGTTCACCTGCCTCCATGAATCACTGTGGACTCAATGATAGATCTGGACCAAACTTGGCACCAATACTCAATATGTCCAAATGTGAACACTAGTGGCTTTGGGGGTTGTATTTGCTGGGATTTATAGTTCACCTGCAAACTTGGCACTGATGCTCCAAATGTCCCAAACCTTTTCACAGCAGCGCTGCGGGGGCTTGTTCTCCTGGCGCGGCTGGAAGTGGAGCAGGAGGCGCCTCGTGGCCGCGGAGAGTAGAGCAGCCGGTGCCGCTTTGCCAATTTCAGACACCCTTTGCTCTGGCCGCTCTCCCTGCATGGAAGGCAGAAGCCTCCCAGCTGGGTCCTCTGCAGCTGGGAGGCTTCTTCCTTCCACACAGGGAGAGCGGCCAGAGCACAGGGTGTCTGAAATTGGCAAAGCGGCACCGGGTGGGCGTGGCCAGGCCAGGCCAGGCCAGGCCAGGCCATGCGGGCCAGAGAAATGCCCACGGCGGGCCGCATACGGCCCGCGGGCCGTAGTTTGGGACCCCTGCTCTAATGTGTATAATTTGATGAGGTGTGTTTTATTGTTATGTCCACGTGGCACTGAATTTTGCCAAAGTTTGTAAGCCACCTTGAGTCCCCTGTGGGGTGAGAAAGGTGAGGTAAAAGTGAATTAAATAAACAAATACTAAATAAAATGTGCCTCAGATATACTCATTTTCATCTGTGAAATTTTGATGGGTGGGTGATGATGGCAGATTTATACTATTGTTTGCATGTACATATAAAGAGGAGAACAGTAAGGAGTTCCCAAACAAAGTAAGAATTCTGCCTGTTGGTTGCAGTTTTCACAAACTATATTTGGAAGGTAGAGATTTATAAGAAATAGGAAGGGGGTTGGTAAAGGAGCTGCTGAAAGCAGCAAAGATGACACGTAGCACTTTTGCAGACTGTAACAGCATTAAGGAACTAATCTTCCCAGTTTTTATGACAGCCCTATCTCAAAAAGATGCTCATTTTCAAGGTTTTAAAGAGGTAACACTGAAAGGTAATTACATTGCCACACAACGGAGCTACACAGACTATTGCAAGTTTCAGCTTGACAACAGGATCCTGATAGAAGCCATTATCCTAAAGGGGGGAAAGGGGAGGGAGTGATTGCAAGAGAAAGAGAGAACACCACTAAGCAATATATGTCAGGTATACTGGAAAACAGAAGGCTATGTTTTAAATAATTGCATGCCTGTGAAACAAATGCTGGAGAGCTGCCTCAGTCAGAATGGCAGTGCGTTGTTAATTCCCGTCTTCATCCTGCAGCCATGCTGCGAAGAAAGATGATGTGGTTAATGTCAAGGGCTCTTTCTGGACTTATTGACTCAGGATGAGTTCACACATTGCTTCCTGCACAATAACTAGAGTTGCTACTTGTTAACCTGAACATGTACATCTGACGTTAATGGGTCAGTTTTCACAGATTGTGGTCTCTTATGTCAAGTAATTATTTGACAAGGGGTTTCTGGTTGAGAGATGATGCCATTGTGCTTGCTTTTTCACCCAGTAAAATAATATGTGTTCAGCATTTTGATGTTTTTATTCCTCTTGGTCAAAGTGCACCCATTTGTTTGCATAGTATGGCATGCTATAGTCAAAGGTTAGCTTTTTGGCCTTTCAGACTTAGCTTAACAACGTTGCATTTATTAGATCTATTCATTCTGTTGCTAGCTTGACATTTTCTGTTTGGGTGTGCATCAAGTCACACATGGCAGCTAGGAGGGTCTAATAATTCATACCTAATCATTCGCTGTGTCTTAAAAATATTAATTGATGCCTGTGGGTGGGCACTGCCATTGTGTTCTCCTTCCCCTACTCCAATACCATATATGGGCATATTTGAAAAATGAAGCACCTCAATGTACTCCATACCCAGTTGTTGCTGTCAAGTTCCTTCAAGTCAACCCTGCCTTATGGCAAACTTACCCCAATCTTTTATTTATTCAAATGAGGTTTGTCATTTCCTTTCTCTTAGGTTGAGAGAGTGTGACTTAGATTTCCATGGCTGGGCAGGGATTCAGGGTTTCAGTTCAACAGTCAAACTACTGTATTACACTGGCTGTAATGTCCCTGCCCAAAGCAAAGTAATAATAAAGGTTGAGCATTCCATATCTGGAATCCTGAAATCCGAAATACTCCAAAATCATCTATATGGTTGACTCAGAGAGTGACACCTTTGACTTTTGATAGTTCAGTGTATCCATACTTTCTTTAATGCACAAAAAGATTAAAATGTTGTATAAAATTGTGTTTAGGTTTTGTGTACAAGGTACATATGAAACAAAAATGAATTTTGTACATAGATCTGGGTCCCATCTCCATATATCTTATTATATACATAATAAGATACATCTCTTATCCTAGCTAAACGTACCAATCTGGGGCAAATCATGATGGAATCTGAAGCAAGGGGCCAGGACTCATATTTATGCTGTACAAATTATCTAGAATCCTATTCAATTTTCAATTTTGAGGCCTCACGCATTCCTACTGCTTCTATGGAATTTGCTGCCCTTTAAGCATTCCCATTAGATAAAAAGACACAGTTTCCTCTTTTGAACAGAAGTGTGAGGATATCAGTGGGGACTGGCATGAAGAAGTTGCCCATTGTTGCTGTCAAATCTGGAACAATCATTGTCATATTTTTTTGCTGGATATAACTGCAGTTTTACACAGGCTGGTTCTACATAGGTCATATAATGTAGTTCGAAGCTGACACAAGGGAGGGATATCCATAAAATGTTCACCCCCAATACACACCATAGCACTCATTAAACCTGAAACGGTGCATTAAAAACTCACCAGAAAAAGTGGAATAAGTAGGGGAAAAACCCACACAGTAATCGATCAAAGTATATCCCATCTCAAAACCAAATGGGAAAATGTGGAGCACTTGTCAGGACACCTCTAGTGCCGAAGCACTTTAAGAAACCCTGAAACACAATTGGTAGGAATTTACTCCCCTGGCAGGAAAACCACATTATTCCTATGGAGATTCTCACTTTCCGCCCCCTTCTCATTTCCTGTGCCCTACCATGGTTCAGTGTTGAATGGATATGGTGATGCAGATCAGGACATCACAGTGGACTGGGTAAGAAAAGAAACCATTCCTGGGTTCAGCTGCCATTATGGCCTCAAACCAGTTCCTGGGATGTTTGTGCAGACACTCCACACAGAAATGGTTCCTTTTAATCAATTTCCTAACTCAGAGTTAGTGCCTGTGTAGAACCACCCCCAATTCCTCTTCTATTCACAGCATTGGATTTTCCCATCTCATCTTCATCTGCAGACTCCCCTCACTTGATTTCTATTTTGGGTTGAGGAACTTCTAGAAATCAGTTGGCAATATTGCTGAATGGTGCTGCAGTTGGAGTGGGTAGTCAGTGGAAGAAATCCTGCCATGTAATAATAATACATAATACGACTCGCATCTCCATTTTCCATTTGAAGCATTGATACCAACCCAGGCAACCATAAGGCTAGTTCCTATAATAATTTCCTTAATGACACTTTCTTTTATTGTTGCATCTCTGATATTCTCTAAGCTGGCACAGCTGCATATTTTTTTAGCACCGAGTCTGTGAGAGGTGTGGCTTGTGCAAATCCACAGTGCCCCACTTGTGCCAATGCAGCCCTGCCTCCTGGCTCTGAAAAGGCTGAATTATGCCACCAGAGTGATTAAATAGCCCAAGTATAAATTACAAAAAAAAAAACCCAACCCCAAAACAAAAACCCCATTTGCCATTGAAAACTGCTAAGCTGCCTTAGAGGAAATATCGCTCGATTAGTTCCTCTTTGTCTATTCTATTGCACAAAAGCCATTTATGCACACAAAGGTAACAGCTGAATGTTTTCACTTGCTGCTTATGCAGTTTCTTCCTCCAGTTGCTGGATCATCAAAAATTCTAATCAACTCTGATCTAATGTAAAGTACTTGGTGGCATTTATCATCTGTTTTAGTCTTTAATGCACCATGCAGGGTTTAATCAAAGGTATGCAACCATTAGCAAAAAAAAAAAAAAAAGCCAGAAAGACAAGAATGATAGTATCCTGTGTAGACTCAAAAGAAGCTTATCTCACAGGTAGTGCACATACCTCCCACTGCACACTCTTCAAAAACAGAAGTAAAAAAGAAGGCCTTTGTTGCAAACGACAGGTCAATTGTTCCAGCATTTCTGTGCAGATGAGGTCTTGACATCTTGTAATAAATTTTGGCCTTATGAAAGGCCTTGTGAAATCCCACAAGGGTGATTGTTCCTCTCGATGTGATGCATCGTTATTGTGATCAGTGATATTAGGGAGTAATTTAAGATGTATAGGTGGTCTATGTATCTTTTTTCTCTTGACTTCATTAAAAATAATTGCACAGATCAGAAATAATGTTAATTTCTGAGAAAGAGATAGATGGACTTCTATCTCTAGTGCAGTTATGGTGAACCTATTAGAAACTGAGTGCCCAAACCAAGAGTGGGTGTGGGAGGTTAGGCACTCAGGGTGGCGGTGGTGAGTGGTTTTGATTGTGGGTTGCACAGAATATGTAGAAAACAGCATTTTCTGTACAATAAAAAAAATAATGCTTCTGTGTGGAAGTAGTGTAGCATAGTAGTCTGTGTGTTGGACTCTAGAGATGAAGATTTGATTCTCTATTTGGCCATGGAAACCCATTGGCTGACCTTGGACAAGTCACATATTGTCAGAAACCCTGTGATAGGTATACCTTAGGACCTCCATGAGTCAGAAATAACTTGAAGGCACATAGCAATAACAAATATGAACATGCTGAGATTAAGATGTTGCCTCGGAATTATCATCTGAATCTAGAAATCTTGTCACTGCTGCATCCTCAGGTCAAGAAGTCACAAATAAGATACAAATGGTTCTTCCTGTGAAAAAGCAACCTCTTTCTCATTCTTCTTGAAACCACAAACTTTGAGGTCAACATCATAGAAGCCATAACAGGGATGGGATAATTCTTTGTAATTCATTTAGAGATCCAAACCAATGTTTCTATAATGAACTGAAATATCTTGTTTGGTGGAATGGAGTTATTAGGCCAAAGGAGGAGAGGGACAATGTGTTTTAATAGAAAGAGTGACACATAGGGGGGAAAGGAGAGAAGATTAATCTTACTAGCAGGACAAGGTGGGATGAAGCTGGCCAGTTAAAAGACCTTGAAGTTTGGAAAGTAAGTGGGCCAAGGACTAGAGTAAAAATAAATTAGGGGAATTTCCCCCCAGAAATACTGTGATCAGCAAAATATTTGGCTGAAGATTTCCAGCAGATGTAGCACTGTATAAATCTGATCACAAATTATACCAATGATTCAAAGCATCCGTTTTGCTGGATTACATGTTCTGGCACCCAACTGAAAGGAGATTCAAATTAAGAGATTATCATCTCTTTCACCAAAATAATGTACAGACTTCATCTTGTTTGTAAGCATTTGATTTATCATGGTAAGCTATTGGAGGTCCCAAGGGTCATCCAATCTGGAGGACAACATGGCAGAGATTTAGTTCCAGGTCATAGGTAACTAATGAAAACAGCAGTCACAGAGAATGTGATTTGCACTTTGCAATGACTATGCAATAGCTGCTTTTGTGAGGTAGAAAGTCTGTCTCTAGAGATCACAGCCTAACCTGTCGGAAAAAAAAAACATTCAAGCTCCCTGATGCTTCAAATGCCAATTAGACCAAAGCCTCTTATCGTAAACTATAGGCTTATTGTAATGATATTAGCTAGGATCATGGTAGTAATTTGAATAACATTTCAAATAGGGAAAGTGATCAATATGAAACTGATAACAGCCTCTTTTAGTCAGGTTTTAGGAAGGAGGGAACGCATACTTATAACAATTTTACCATGTCAGTCTTTATTGACTGGATGGTTTTGAGTTGTTTTGTAGGGCAGAGGTGCCAAAAGAGAGGAGAATCTCTTCCCGTTTTTAAAAAAAACATGTATCAATAATTTTAATAAATATGTTTCTATTTAATAGAATAGATTGTAGCACAATGAACTATTGATTTATGTGTTATTTTGTACAGTTATGTAAGGTCTGGGTACAGACAATTTATCCAAGCAAATTCATATTCATGTATATCATCTTTCAGTGTGTAACAGAAGCTGACAACATAAATAATCAATTTGTGTACACTTCTCCCCATTTTTCTGCATAGAAATATTGTAAAGGAATTTGAACAAAAAACCAATGGTTTTGTGCAAAGACATACTTCACAGACATGTAGATCCATTTCAATCCAGCTTCAAGCCAGGACATGGGAAGGAAACGGCTTTGGTTGCCTTGGTGGATGATCTATGCAGAGAACTGGACAGGAGAAGTGTGACCCTGCTGGTCCTCCTAGATCTCTCAGTGTCTTTCAATATCATCAACCATGGTATCCTTCAGGAACAACTTTTGGGGATGGGGCACCCCAAGACTGTGGAATGACCTGCCAGAAGAACTACGATAGCTACTGTATATCAGCTGTCAGAATTTAAGATGCAACTGAAGACCCATCTCTACCCATCTCTTCTGGCAAGCCTACCCAATACTTTTTTAAGTTGTGAATTTTAATCTGCATTTCACCAGTGGATTTTAACTTGTATTTTAACTCTGTGTATCTTGTATGTATTTTAATATGGTTTATATTTTATTTTAATGATGTACTTTGTGTCCATCCACAGGGAAGAGCGGGTAATAATTTATCATTGGTAATAATTTATCATCTTCACCTGTACAGTTGGTGAGGGCATGAAAAAGGGCCTTCTTGGTAGCTGTCCATATACTTGGAGCTACCTCAGTAGGAAGGCTAGAGTGACCCCCTTTTTGTTATCCAGTTGTTATCTGATAAAGACTTCTTTGTTCGGAATGATTTTTAGAAGTTAAATCTTTTAACAAAAGGGTTATAAGTGCAAGGTGTATTGTTTCAAATTGTGTGGAATTATTTTACTATTTCATTATATTGCAACCATTTTTATTTGCAAGCCAATTTGACCCTGACCCACAGTCTTAGGGAAGTGTTGCTTTAGTTCAAATGACTGAAGTGTTTATCATACAAACCTACTATTCCATTACAGTCATATTACCACTGAAAGTGAATACATACTGTGCTGCACACTCTCAATATCACACCTTTCTTCATTATCACAATTGTGTCAATTCACTCATTCATGGTCCTGTGATTGTACTTCTGCACAGTCTCATAACCTTACCTTCCTTCACTATGGCTGCTCCTTAATTATTATTTTTTTAGCACAAATGTACAATTCCAGTATTTAAAAACAAAATATGAATATAAAATATAAAATAAAAGGAAAACAACCAGCTTGGGAATAGCAAGGGAGAGAGGGGAATCTCACCCCTTGATGTCACTTCACTGCCAGCATGCTAATACAGAAGTGGAAGGGGTCCATCACACCAAAGGAAATAATAGAATCATAAAATTGGAAGAGACCTCTTGGGCCATCCAGTCTAACCCCCTGCCAAGAAGCAGGAAAATTGCATTCAAAGCACCTCTGACAGATAGCCATCCAGCCTCTGGTTAAAAGCCTCCAAATAAGGAGCCTCCACCACACTCTGGGGCAGAGAATTCCACTGCTGAACAGCTCTCACAGTCAGGAAGTTCTTCCTAATGTTCAGATGGAATTTCCTTTCTTGTAGTTTGAAGCCATTGTTCCATCCTAGTCTCCAGGGCAGCAGAAAACAAGCTTGCTCCCTCCTCCCTATTACTTCCCCTCATATATTTATGCATGGCTATCATGTCTCCTCTCAATCTTCTCTTCTGTAGGCTAAACATGCCCAGCTCTTTAAGCTGCTCCTCATAGGGTTTGTTCTCCAGACCCTTGATCATTTTAGTCACCCTCCTCTGGACGCATTCCAGCTTGTCAACATCTCCCTTCAACTGTGGTGCCCAAAATTGGACACAATATTCCAGATATGGTCTAACCAAGGCAGAATAGAGGGGTAGCATGACTTCCCTGGATCTAGACACTATATTCTTATTGATGCAGGCCAAAATCCCATTGGCTTTTTTTGCCACTGCATCACATTGTTGGCTCATGTTTAACTTGTTGTCCATGAGGACTCCAAGATCTTTTTCACACATAATGTTGTTGAGCCAGGCATACCCTCTTCTGTATTTTTGCATTTCATTTTTTTTCTGCCTAAGTGGAGTATCTTGCATTTGTCACTGTTGAACTTCATTTTGTTAATTTTGGCCCATCTCTCTAATCTGTTAAGATTGTTTTGAATTCTGCTCCTGTCTTCTGGAGTATTGGCTATCCCTCCCAATTTGGTGTCATCTGCAAACTTGATTATCATTCTTTCTAACCCTTCATCTAAGTCATTAATAAAGATGTTGAACAGGATCGGGTCCAGGATGGAACCCTGCGGCACTCCTCTTGTCACTTCTTTCCAAGATGAAGAGGAAGCATTGGTGAACACCCTCTCGGTTCATTCACTTAACCAAATTACAGATCCATCTAACCATAGTTTTGCCTAGCCCACATTTGACTAGTTGGTTTGCCAGGTCATGGGGGACCTTCTCAAAGGCCTTACTGGAATCCAGATATGCTACTTCCACGGCATTCTCCGCATCTACCCAGCTTGTAACTCTATTGAAAAAAGGGATCAGATTAGTCTGGCCTGAATTGTTTTTGATAAATCCATGTTGACTATTAGCGATGACCGCATTTGTTTCTAAGTGTTTGCAGACCACTTCCTTAACCATCTTTTCCAAATGATGGGAACATTGTAGGTTTGAGAGCTATTGATAGGTTTTACTTGTAAATAGCTAGAGATGGAATAATGATGGAGGGAGGCAAA
The DNA here is from genome assembly GCF_037176765.1 of Anolis sagrei. Taxonomy (NCBI): domain Eukaryota; kingdom Metazoa; phylum Chordata; class Lepidosauria; order Squamata; family Anolidae; genus Anolis; species Anolis sagrei. Next base: position 79,379,983 of record NC_090024.1, read on the forward strand.
CCAGCAGTGAGGTGCACACAGCGTCATGCAATAGGGACCATCACCAAACTTGATGGTTCCTATTGTTGCACGAGGCCAGTTTGCCGGCCTTGTGCAACAAAGCCCTGAGTTAATTAATACCTACCTATAGATGTAAATAAATGAATTGAGGTTTGCAAAGATCAGACAGCACATGTATATATGCGATGGAAAAAAGGAAACTCCCCAATTACACAAAAAATGAAGAAAGACATGTTAGCTGTGTAAATCAAACATACAAAGCTTTTGGCCTATTAACTTCTGTTACAGTATTGTCGTATTGTCAAGTGAGTTATTTCCTTCCCAGATATAGTGAAACCATGGCTTCCATGTTATAGTTGGTAACATGAAATGGATTGTGTCTGAATGAAATCATAGCCTTTGCATAACAACAGAAAAACCCCACTGAAAGCTCTTCATTACTGTACTTTTCAGAACAGAAAGAAGACAAACTGCTCTTGCCGTGGCACAGGTCCAATCTCTAACTAGAATCGATTGCTTTGCCAACAGCGAACACAAAAGATGTTCATTGTTTGCAAACTGTGCTCTGTGCAGAGCCACCTTTTTCTGATCGCTTGTGAGAGTGTTGATAGGTGTATGTGTGTGTATGTGTGTCTATAAGGGTTTCCTCCTTCCCACTCCGCAGAATCTCCCGCAGTGACAAAACTACAGCTGACTCCGTGCTTCCTGTCCCAGAGGGCGGGAAAGCTTTTCACTTCACAGTATGGTTTCTTCATAATAGCTGTGTGACAACCGCCTGCCAGTGTTTCTGAAAAGGCACTGGCCAAAATTATAATGAAATTACTTATGTTAAGATACTCACCAGGGAGGCTTTTACAAGAAAAATGACTTCCTTTATATGCTCCCATAAAATTCTTCAGTGCATGCCCAGTTACCTAACAGAGGCTAGGCTAAATGGGATTGGCTATGTGGGAGAGAGTGTGCCCTCCACCAGCGCTTAGCTGCAGGACAGCCCGGCTCTGTGACTGTTGGATTCTGTGCCACAAGGATGTGGGCTTCACCAGAAGTCGGCTGGTGTTAACTTTGCAAAGCTGTGTTTTTGTTGCCAGCTGTACTCCCATGGGGTGCACTGAATAGGATTCCAAATTACAGAGAGCTGCTTTTTGCTGGAGAGCATGCTTTGCATGGTCTTTGGGAAACAATGCAAACAGCTGACATGAGACTATGAACGATCCAGCACGGCATTAGTATGTGTATACACGGGTGCCCGAATTACAGCTGGGACGACCATTATGGCATGTTGGGCCTGCTTCCTTGCTTGCAGATTGTTTTCTTTTTTTGAAGGCTGGCTTCAGTTTTTACAGCTGTACCCATTCTCCAAAATTTATTTTGATTTGCCGTTATATTCTTTCCCAGACCATATTTCTGATTATGGACTTACAGTAAAACACTTCGTTGATTGTTGAAACCAGTACATATAATTTAGCCTCTCCAGCATCCAGCCTCCCATTTCCATTTTCTCTTTCGTGTCACAGTGTTATACTTCCCAAAGGTTCCAGCTAGTTTTTTTAAAAAATATTTGGTTCTTCTTGTGTTCATCTGTGCCATTTCTGTCCATTCAGAGTCACTGTGTTCTTCATCTATTCTTCTGTCATGCTTCTATTTCACATCACTCCCCTTTTCTTCAAATACTCTGCCTCTGAGTGCAGTTAGCTATCCACATTTGCTGAGGTTAAGAACAGAAAACCTACGTAAAAGTGAAAAACTGTGAATTAAATGCTTTATTTTTTACTTAAGTGAACATTTCTCTAGGAATTTCTAGGTCCTCCAGCATGGAAGCTGATTATAAAGTAACAGAGATCCCTAGAAAAACCTAGGAATCTCTAGGTCCAGAGTTACACTGGAGGTACTAGAGATATGTAGTACGAACATTTTAATCAAATCCATCAATAACAATATAACAAAATTTGTAAAATTCTCTGTTCCTGGTTTGAAAGTGTTGTTCCTGTTTAATTGTATGACACTTACTCTGAAAGTAGTTTTTATATTCCAGAAACATCATTTTTGTGGCTGCCACAAACTATGTTGAATTGGTTGAGACTCAATGAGATGCAGGATATCCAGCAAAAAACATTTTGCAGGAGTTGCTGTGAGCTTTCCAGGCCATATAACCGTGTTCCAGAAGCATTTTCTCCTGATGTTTTGCCCACATCTATGGCAGGCATCCTCAAAGGTTGTGAGGTCTGTTGGAAACTAGGCAAGTGAGGTTTATATTTCTGTGGAATGTCCAGGGTGGGAGAAAAAACTCTTTTCTGTGGGTGAAACGTCAGGAGAGAATGCTTCTGGAACATGGCCATACAGCTTGGAAAACTCACAGCTACCCAGTGATTCTACGTATGAAGGCCTTCAACACCACAAAGTTTTTGCAATTTCCTTTTCCATGTTTTTATAATAGAACTAATTAGGGAATGACATTTATAACCCAGGAACAAAAGTTACATAGTGTCATCATACTTGCAAAAGTCAAATCCATAAAGCGCAGAGGGCCAAATGCATATACTTCAGTTACTTGGTCTCTGTTTCCATCCACTTTGTATCATCAGGACAGCAGTCAGTGAAAGGATCTCTTGCTGTGAATCCTACTGAGGTTTTACAGCCAGTCCTCCAGCAGCTGTTCTGGGTTGTACAGGAAACATCCACGTGCTGGTCCCTATTCCCAATAGAATGGTTCTCAGCCTGTGGATCCCCAGATATTTTGGCCTTCAACTCCCAAAAATCCCAACAGCTGGTAAACTAGCTGGGATTTCTGGAAGATGAAGTCCAAAACATCTGGGGACCACAGGTTGAGAACCACTGCAATAGAGGTTTAGCACCAGGCGTCCTATCACACTATACAATTGATAGCACTATGATTCCACTTTAAGCACCCTGGCTGCATCCAGGTCTCCATCAGGTAGAACCATGACAGTTAAAGTGGATTCCTCCTACTATAATTATGTCATGTGAAAGGACTCCAAGAGAGCTCCCAAACAGCCTGGAAGAGCCAAGTGATAAATGGTTGCATAGTTGAGAGTAAATTCACTGCCTCACCACCTGTCCTTCTCATCCCACTTAATTCCTTCCTGTCCTTCTTAATTCCCCCTTGTGTTGCCACCTTTGTAGCCATCAGTCTTCTCATTCTCCACATTTTCTTCCTTTGCACTGACTTTGTATAATCCCCCTCTCAAAGTGAACTTTTCACTTCCCAAACAGATAGAGCACTTTCAGTGAATTTTAGCTTCATGGGTTAGGATGCCCAATAATGTGACAGCCCATCAGGGATTAAGTCCTCCAGTTCATAGGCAGACAATAACTATGTTAACCTACTATAGTTTTCAAGTTTAGGTATTATTTATTTATTTATTTATTTATTTACAGTATTTATATTCAGCCCTTCTCACCCTGCAGGGGACTCAGGGTGGATCACAACGCGCATATACATGGCAAACATTCAATGCCATAGACACACAACATATATAGACAGACACACAGAGGCTATTTAACTTTCCAGTTTCATTGAATTCTGGCCACCGAGGGAGCTGTCGGTTCACCATCTACTTGTGACACCAATGGAGTACTTCCTCATTCTTTTGTATGTTGCTGGAGATTTTTATGGCATCGTAAATTAGTTAAATTAACCTCCCTGCATAAGCGGTACCTAAATTTCCTACTTGACAGATGCAACTGTCTTTTGGGCTGCAAAGGTCAACACCAAGCTAGACAGATGGGAGCTTACTCTGACCCGGGCTGACTTTGAACTCATGACCTTTCAGTCAGTAGTGATTTTAATACAGCTGACACCCAACCAGATGAGCCACAACCTGGTCATTGTCTTTGTTACCTCTTTATGTCATGGTTGCATTTTTCTAGCCCTTCTAAATAGTAGCTGAGAGCCTAGAGTGGATATTTCATTAAGTTTAAGATCTCCTAATCTGACCCTCCCAACCCCACCTTAAGGACCACAGCTGCTGTGAGAATGGAAATCTGTCCTCCTGGTGTTTGGGGTTCAGCAGACTAACATTTTCATCCCCACTTCAACCAGCAATCTCCATTACGACAACCAAAATCAGGATCCCTGTTGCAATATCTTCTACTACTGGAGAGTGTTGATAAGAGAAGAGTGGAAATGTTATCCATCCTGCAGAGCTCCGCTTGTCAACAGAACAAACTTCCATCAGTGGCAGTGGCTGGTGGCCACAATGGTTGGACTAGAGGACTTTTACAATTGTAGCAATAATCCAGCAACCATTACAGAGAGAGGTCAACCCTCCTGTTTAAGGAGCTCCACTGGCTGCCGTTTATTTTCCGAGCCCAATTTAAGGTGCAGGTGCTTACCTACAAAGCCCTGAACGGTTTGGGACCACCATACCTGCGTGACCGCATCGCTGTCTACGAACCCACACACTCACTCCAGTCATCTGGAGAGGCCCTGCTCGTGATCCCGCCTGCGTCATAAGCGCGCTTGGTGGGGACGCAAGACAGAGCCTTCTCCGTGGTGGCCCCCCGCCTCTGGAACACCCTCCCGAAAGATCTCAGACAAGCCCCTACACTGGCAGTTTTCAGAAAGAATTTGAAAACCTGGCTGTTCCAATGTGCCTTTTCAGATTAGGAATCTCCCAGGACCAAATCCCAGAAGCACTTTAGTTACCAAGATCACCGCACACTGCACACCGCACTTTTATTATAATCCCACACCCCTCCGACACATCAGCACTTTTAACCCTGTACCCTACTTCGGCTGACTCAGTTTTTAATAATGTCTTGTCGTGTTGCTATTGTCATTGTTTTTGCTTGACTGTTTTATTTGCTATGTATTGTATTGTTGTATTGTTTTTGGGCTTCGGCCTGCTGTAAACTGCATCGAATCCTTCGGGAGATGCTAGCGCGGTACAAATAAAGTTATAATAATAATATAATAATAATAATATATAATCTTTGTGAATGCCAATCTCTCCTCTAGACCACCTCACTTGTTTTCGGAAAACCCAGAACAGAGCAGGATGCCGTTGCATAAGCCAACACTTGAATCATATGCTGTTTCTCCTCCATTATTTACTCAGACCCTCCCCTCCCCCACCCACACACACACTATAAAAACAACAGATTTATTCCAATTATAGCAGACAATGAATGAAATGGTCTTTTGTTGAGTAGTGTAGTTGTAACCGAACTACTGGAAGAACCAATTATTATAAAAAGTTATTAATTGCTAATTACAAGTAAAGCGTTCTTTCCAATGTATGTGATTGTTGAGAGACAAAAAAAAGATGAGCCTAGGCAATATTCACCAGGAGATCATGCTTGCATTCTTTTCCCTGTATGAAATCTAAATTTAAACCTTCTAACCCTACTAGCCCTTCAGACATCATAACCCTTTCAAAACTTATTGCCTTTTCAGATCAACAGTAAACAATAGGCAGTCAAGATTTTTTTTTCAAAAAAGTAAAAAAAAAGTCCTGCCTAGGCTCAGGTTTTTATGGATCTCCAAAGAAAAGGAAATTCTTCAGCTGTGGGGCAATATCCAAGAATGCCTCTTTATGTGTTCTTGTGTACAAATTTGGAGCACAGATGGCATAATCAAGAAGGCATTCTCAGTTGATCTTCACAGTTGTAATGGGATACAGGGGAGAAAGCAGGCTCTTAAGTATGTTGGGCCCAAGCTGTTGGGGACTTTATTTGTCAAGCTAAATGTAATCATATTTCTCAAAATACTTTCCCCTCATGAAACTCAATTAATAATAATAATAATAATAATAATAATAATAATAATAATAATGTAGTTGCTGTTTCTTTGCTGTATGTTTTTATTATAAAACTGAAAATTTACATTCAGCATTCATATCCTTCCTCAGAGAGCTATCAGAAGGAAAATGCTTGAAAATGAATACAAAACTCTATATTTCTAGGGATTCATGAAGGGAATGAAAGCTGTCAAAAGGCTAAAAGTAACAGCATGGTCCATCTGTTGGTGGGCAAGGAGCACACACAGATACATAGGCTCCATCATCAGATCAGTGTCCTTGTAATAAAACCAACACACTCTATTTATTACTTCATATGGGACCTGAATTAATTTATTTACAATCCTATCGATGTCTACTCAAAAGTAAAATCAAGTGTGTTTGATAGCTGCACATATAGCTGTGCACACAATTTCAGTTTTAGATTGACCCCCCACTTTATATATACTTCCATATTTATGGACTACGCCTGTTGCATTTGAATGTAAAACTATTAATGGATAAGGAGTTGAACTGGAAGACATTGGTGATTATAGTTTTAATGGTTTTATATGGATTTTTATTATGTTATATTAAATATTTTTAATTGATATGTACGTATGTATGTTGTGGCATCAAATTGTGCCAATCTGCATGCTGCCTTGCATTGCCTTTGGGCTGAGAAAGGCGGGATAAAAATGCTGTAAATAAATAAATAAATAAATAAATAAATATTAGTCCATATGATGGAAAAAGTGTATATTTTGAGATAAATGTACTTTGAGTAATGTCTTCATTACTGAAGTCCAAAAAATGACAAGATATAATTGCTTAGAAATAAATTGTCCATGAATGGCAGGTCTATCCCATCCCTAAAACTTTATCACACTAACCTGTTGCCTTGTTGCAATCACATAGATTAAGTAAACAGAAACATGGCATTATTGGAACACTCTTCCACACTTTGGTACAACTGTGCAATACTGGCACTTTGTTGAAGAGAATTTCCACCGTCTTCTATTGAGCTTCGCTTCCTACCCATGTTTGGTATACCCAGTGCATGTGCTCTATGTTTCTTTTTCTAACTTCATTTATTGTATTTCCCTATTGTGCCACAATTTTGCAGTCACACGATTTTAGAATTCTTGCGAGACTTTCCTTCACTTTGCAGCATGAGGGCGGTAACAGAAGGAAATGATCAAACAAGGAAGAGTGATGGAACAAGAACAATATTGCATTCATTGATGGGCTTTCCCTGTCAATCTAAAGAGATAGTCCAATCATGGTTCAGGCACAATGCAATGATGGGATATCCATAGATAGATATATAATTTTATTGCATTTTTAGAAAGAAAGAAAAAACATTATAAATACATGCTAAAAACCTACTTTACTTACTGTATTGTGACTAATAAATGAAAACAAGAAGTAACATTGAACACTAAACTGCTCTCCTGCCACCACCAAGAAAGGTGTTGTTTTTCATGCAGTCAGCCAACAGGCAACTCCCACTTAATTCTTTTTTCTATTTAACCATTAACGATACACAAGCTATCTCCAGTTTTCACTCAGCCCTAAATGTAACGAAGCCAAGGAAAGGCAATTCACCTCCTGCTTTGACAAATAAAATGCTGGCCCAAGGACTCTGGAAGGATTAAGGGCCACAAAATATTTTGGGGGTCACAGGTAACCCCTGGACCACACTTTCTTCTCCCTTGATGTATACTTATGAAGTCAAGGGAAAAGCTGGGGGGACGGGAACACAATTGCACTTCCCCTCTCGCCTCAAGTGCCAAAAGAAATTGGGCATGCACAGTGAGCTGAATGGACCACAGTCTCAAACCAATATTTCAGTGGGAGCAAAAAAAAAAAAAAAAGCAACACCATCTTTGCTAAGTGATCTTTAAGATGGGGGAGAAGATGGAGGGCTCCATGAGCACAGCTAAAGAAAGGGAAGTGCTGATTTTTCAGTACATTGCCAATTTATGTTTTGCTTCTTGCTTTAGTTTTTTTCAACAGTGGCATCAAAACTGATCTATTTCTGTTGCTTCCCACCAGGGTCAGTGCTGTACTGTGCGTATGCTGTGACTCCCACAAAGGCATATGCGGCATTCTGAGATGTCTGTGGGAAAAGCTGGCCTTGAAATGATTCAGTTTAATCAGGAGTGAAGTCAATGTCAGGGATTCAGTGTTCTAGATCAGCAGTTACTAGGATTGATACATCTTAATCGAGCAATTAGGTGGCTTTTTGTTGTCATCGTTTGGTGTTTTCCACATCGGAGAAGGGAACAGATTTGCTGCTTTGCTCCGATGACTGCCAGCAGCAGTGTTTGTTGTTAACAAAGACATTTACACCTAACCACCAGTTGGCAGGTGTTAACACTTTGTTACTTGCTATTCCCACATGCTGAGAATTGTGGGAAGGCTGCCAAACTCTCCGTCTTGAGCAACACTTGAGTTTTACAACAGGAACAACAACATCAACAACAGAAAAGCAATAAAAACAAATAAAGGAACACAGGCAATTGAAACAAAAGCATCAAGCTTTTGGCCTGGTGCCTTTACCTGAAGGGAATCTTGAGCTTTGTGAAATGTCTTTGCCTTTCTTTCTTTTAGGAGGAGAGAGAGGCAGTTGGGGACAGGAGGATGTTGGCCTTGTGATTGCGGCAGGTACAAAACGCACTCTCTATAAAAGCTTGACATTTGCATTCAAGGAACAACATGTAAATATATTTTACAGACATGCTGTTTCTGACTGAGTGCCAACATTTATGAAAATATTAGTGGAAGAAAACTGAACTTATGAATTTTATTTTAACACGGTTCTGGCAAATGGCTTTGAAACATGAGAAAAGCCTTTTTATTATTTACCATTTTATACCACTTTCCACTTTTAGCAAACATAATTAAAACAAGAGGAAAAAGCAATAAAATAATAAAAATGATAGGCTCTGTGAATGCCAGAAACTCAGAACAACTCAGTAAAAACTCAAAGGTTGATGTGGAAAATGTTGGAGACTTCTAATACTGGGAACACATCTAATCTCATGGAGAATATGTTTTGCTATCATGGCATTCCTCATGGCATCACATGTACGAAAGTGTTCTGTGTGCACTTGCATCATTCCAGCCTTAGAGCTCAACCCTATAAGTAGTTGAACATCACAAAAAAATATATATCAGCTAAGGATGGTATAGTGGTATGAGATCTGGACAATGTTAACCCACTTGGCCATGAAAACCTACTTGTTGACCTTCAGCAAGTCACACTTTCAGTTTCAAAGGAAGGCAATGGTAGGTAAATTTTATTATGGTCCAGAGACCCTTATTACACTGTAGCATGCAAGTTATATTGGTAAGGAAATTAGGAACATCCTATGGATAAAATTTGCAAACAGTAAAAGCTGCTTAAAATACATGTTGACTAAAAACAAGGATAAAAGGCTACAAGAAGTGCTGGTGTGTTTCAGCCTCAAGGTATGCAGGCAATGAGATTAAGAACAACCTGCAGCTTGGGCACATAGATGGGTAAAATTAACAACAGTTAAAAATTGCTTAAAACACAAGTTGGCTAAAAACATAGGTAAAAGACTTTCAGCCTGTGTCTAAAATTGGGAAATGTCTAATTTTCGCTGCCTCAGAAAGGAACTTGGCAACTGCCAAGGTCACATGGGGAAGGTTGTCACTGAGTAGAAACTTCATATATTTTTTCTGAACCTGCTGGTCAATTCCTTAGTAGGGGATGGATTATGTCTGCTTGGGCCTGTTCATAGAATGTGGTAGATGCACTCTACCTCCTGTTTGTTACATGGGCAGAGTCTTTCATTGTATGGAGTACCTGCAAATTTCCCACGCAGCAATTCAGATGGGAGCACATTGCACCTTGCTTTGGAAAATAGGCAGTGGTATTTGGCTACTGTCAAGTTCTTTAGATAGTTTGCTGCATGAAAAGGCCCAACATAATTTATGGACAGGGCACTAGGAGAGCAGGATACATAGGAGCAATGGCAAAATCCTCTGGGAAACTCTTGCCAAGAAAACCCCATGATAGGTTTGCCTTAGGATCACCATAAAATGGAAACAACTTGATGGCACACAGCAGCAATAACAAGATGCAAATACTGGAACACATTTAACACAGTCACATGTTTTAAGGAAATACAATCAGCCCTCCATATCTACAGATTTTGCATTTACGGATTCAACCATCTATGGCTTAAACTTTTTAAAAATTCAAAAGGCAAACTATGATTTTGTCATTTTACATAAGTGACACCATTTTCCTATGTTATAATTGGATTTTGGTATCCACAGGAAGTCCTGAAACCCAAGCCAAGCAAATACCAACGGCCTACTGTAAATGATAAAATACAGAAAGGGGAAGACTGAGAAATAAGAGGGAAGAATAGGTAGAATGCTGTGAATCCTGATTCTCAACTCGCTATGAACTTGATATGGCTGATAAAAGAGCATCCCAGCTCTATATTAAAGGCTTTTAAGTCAACATGGAGTTTGTCCTCGTGCATTACCTGTAAATCATAGTGAACAAGTAGGGTTTACAGCTCATTGGAGAAAAATGTATGTTGGTTTGCAATAATGTCCAAGGGCTAAATATTCCTGGAATCCCTGGTTTATAAATTTCATATTTCAGTAACATATCTCTACAGCTAAAGATGTGGATGTGGGACCAAGCTTTTGGTTAGTTACAGTGCAATAAGAGAACACAGACTAGTACAATGACAATTATAATGGACTCAGATTACGGTATCGGATTGTGTGATTTTAAATAAGTAGTTTTAATGTTTGATATGTTTTTAGTGATTGTTTTAATATATATGTTTTACTTTATTTGATGTATGTTTATGAGGCATTGAATTGCTGCCTATATACGTAAGCCCCTCTGAGTCCCCTAAGGGGTGAGAAGGGCGGGATATAAATATGGTAAACAAATAAATCTCATACCCATCTCGCGGGGATGGGTCTTGGAGGTACTGTTCTGCAGTGGCTCCGCTCATTCCTCGAGGGTCGATCTCAGAAGGTGTTACTGGGAGACTCCTGTTCAACCCCACAACCTTTGTCTTGTGGGGTTCCTCAGGGTTCAATACTGTCTCCCATGTTGTTTAAGATCTACATGAAGCCGCTGGGTGAGATCATCCGGAGTTTCGGAGTGCGATGTCATCTGTATGCAGATGATGTCCAACTCTGTCACTCCTTCCCACCTGCTACTAAGGAGGCTGTCGAGGTCCTGAACCGGTGCTTGGCCGCTCTGACGGTCTGGATGGGGGCGAACAATTTGAAATTGAATCCAGACAAGACAGAGGTACTCCTGGTTAGTTGCAAGGCCGAACAGGGTATAGGGTTACAGCCTGTGTTGGACGGGGTCGCACTCCCCCTGAAGACGCAGGTTGGCAGTTTGGGTGTGATCCTGGACTCATCGCTGAGCCTGGAGCCCCAGGTTTCGGCGGTGACCAGGGGAGCATTCGCACAGTTAAAACTCGTGCGCCAACTGCGACCGTACCTTGGGAAGTCTGACTTGGCCACGGTAGTCCACGCTCTGATTACATCACGTCTTGACTACTGCAACGCTCTCTACGTGGGGTTGCCTTTGAAGACAGCCCGGAAGCTCCAATTAGTCCAACGGGTGGCAGCCATGATACTAACAGGAGCGGAGCGCAGGGAGCATACAACTCCTCTGCTGCACCAGCTCCACTGGCTGCCGATTTGCTACCGGGCTCAATTCAAAGTGCTGCCGTTGGCCTTTAAAGCCCTAAACGGTTCTGGCCCAACCTACCTATCCGAACATATCTCGGCCTATCATCCCACCAGGACCCTAAGATCTTCTGGGGAGGCCCTGCTCTCTATCCCGTCTGCTTCACAGGTGCGGCTGGCGGGGACGAGAGACAGGGCCTTTTCTGTGGTGGCCCCTTGGCTTTGGAACGCCCTTCCCATGGAGGTAAGATCAGCCCCCTCGCTGATGGTGTTTCGAAAAAGATTGAAGACCTGGATGTTCGAACAGGCGTTCGGTTAATTCGGTACAATGAATTTGATGACTAAAGGATTGGTAATATGAACGATGAAATTGGATTGCGATTTTAGTTAAGAGATGCATTGGATTGTTATTGATGGGCCAATATTGTGTATTGTGTATGTTTTTTATGGTTTTTAAACTGAATATTGTTGATTGTTGTATTTTGTTGTAAACCGCGTTGAGTCGCCAATTTAGGCTGAGAAACAGCGGTATACAAGTACAGTAATAAAATAAATAAATAAATAAATAAATACCTCTTGGAATGGTGCTCTATCAGCAATCCTGAAATTCTGATATATAAAGGGAAAATGTGTGACTTTACTGTAGCCAATACAAATAATTTATGCCAAGCTTTGCATTTGGGTGCTAGTGTATGGAAAATGTGCTGAAACCACAGTTCTTCCAAGTTGGTTTGCAGGAAGTGCCAACCCAGATCTGTGGAAGGACATGCTATGAGAGTGCCAGTCAGCTTGCTGCCAGCCAACAGCAAATCTCTTTCTATAAGTAGAATTGATACAGACTAGCTAGCCCCAAACAAGAGAGAACACTATAGAAAGTGTTGTGTTGTAAAGTATTCCCTCCAAATATCTAGCTGATACAGGGTGTGGTGAGTGAGTGGCCCTTTTTTGATACTGACTTTTGCCTGGGGATTCTGTCTGAGATCTTACATCAGGGTTGAGTACTGTAAATTTCTGGATGCAAAGTTGCATATTAATGGTGTTATGTGTCTCTTGTGTTGAATGGCAGAAGCAGATGTACAGCAAATATAATGGAATGTGTAAAAGAATGTATAAAAATGTGCCTCCTCGTGTACAGCAGTGTTGTGTGTACAAGGCATTTCCATGACTTTGATCTGAATGGGTAAATTGTACATCGAAGAAAAATGCCCAATGGCTTCCATAAGGGGAATATTCACATGCAAAAGATACTTACATAATTCCACCTAATGATCGCTTTTGGATTTTATGGATTTCTTATGGCACAATTAGGGAACCTGGCAATGCATAAAATACTGTACAAGTCCTCAAAAGGCATTCTTAAACTATGGTTGATTTCTTATTGAATACAAGAGTAAATATTACTTACAAACTATTTAATGAGTTCATAAAGCATTTGTAGTATTCATTCTTTCTTTCAAAGCATGCCCTTCTGACTACTTTTTGGTGATGTATGCATACTTATATATAATACTTACTTGTGATATTATTTTTTAATTTATTTTTCATTATTTCAGCAGTCTTTTGGCCATTGTGATTGTTATATTGACTCTCCTGGCACAGTGCTATATGAACAGTGCAATAAATCAGTGTGACATTTTGATATAATTTTATTTAATTTTTAATAACTGTTCTGAACAAAAGAAATTGATACTGTACTAACTTGGATTCCAAGATGGTCATTCCTCCGGTTCAGAAAGATCCACATATATCCCACAAATTGGTTTAAAAAGAAATTAATAAGTCCGGTAGCCCCTTTGAGACTAGCTGGGATTGTGACATTTCTAGCATAAGCTTTCATAGTTTCAGACCACTTTATATGATGCACTGTAGATTTGAAATCCTATGCTAAAAACCCTTTTTCTGAGGGCCCTTCCACACAGCCATATAACCCAGAATATCAAGGCAGAAAATCCCACAATATCTGCTTTGCACTGGGTTATCTGAGTCCACATTGCCATATATTCCTGTTCAAAGCAGAAAATGTGGGATTTTATTCAGCTGTGTGGAAGGGACTAGAGTTAGCCTCAAGGGTGCTATTAGATTTCTTTTTTTATTTCTATGCTAGAACAGATCAACCTGCCTGTCATTTTAAATACTCCAGTATTGGTTGTTACTGCTGCCCATCAAAGTCTCTCGCATACATAACAACATTACATTTTCTAGGAAAAATATGTTGTCTCTCCAGGCCATATTTGTCAATAGACTATTGTCAAAGTGACATTCTGTATTAGCTGTACTTTGTGAGCATTCCTCAATGTCAGTCCTGCTTAGCATTAAAAACACTTTAGCTTGGAAATCATCAAGTCCTGGCTGACAATAGTGTTCCGCCATTCAGCAATGGATGCTTTTTGCTGTTGCCACCCCCTTACTAAAAAAGATGCAATGGCCAGTATTACCCCCAAGGTACAGATTTGCTTCTACAGCATAAGAAGGGTGCTCCTATAAGAGATGAGGGGCAGGGATATAGCTCTGGCAATAAAATCCTTTGGAATTTAATATTTGTCTTTGAAAGTCCCCAAAACACTGTTGGTTAGCAGCAGCTAGAGAAGAACCCACTGATTCAAGGGTTGAATGATGAGTCAACAAAGAGGTAAATCCCTACTCTAGTTGGAGGACTAACAAAAATATTCAGGCTTACACTATCAGTTAGGTATCAGATAAGTTTAACACGGGACCTGGGGAAATTACATTTTGGGGCTACAACGCACAGGATCCCCCTCCTAGTAAGGCCATGCTGGATGTAGGATTCTGGAAGTTCTGTATTTCAAAAGATCAAGTTACAAGTTACCTTAGCCACATTCGATTGTTGTGATGTTGGAAGTTAGGTAGGGTTAACTTTGGTTAATACTTGGATGGAATATCCCCAATGAACACCAGATACTGTAGGCTATCTTTCAGAGGATGGAACTGGTCAAATTATCTCTATATATTCCTTGCCTAAGAAAACATTATGAAATTCATGGGAGTGTCATAAGTGAACAGGTGACTTGAAGGCTTGTACACATCCAAGTTGTTGAAGGTCTGATTTGATTGCTGAATCACACCCTGCTTCTCAGAAGTACAGAATCCAGAGGTCAGTTGTCTTATCCATTTTGAGAAATTGTATATGTTTTTTTAAAAAACGTGCATTGCAGCTGCTATGATAGCTATGAAGTAAAATAAGGGTGCAGCTACAGGGAACAAGGGGAAATTAGGGTATCACCCCTCCCTGCATTAAGGATTCTGCGCTTTATGAAATTTACTTTCAGTCCTACAATTTCTAACACTGCATTTACTTTAAAACTTTGGCAGAGCATTCAGAAACAGAATTTAGGCATCTAAAGAAAATGAGCAGGGAATGTGAACACAGATAATATGAGAGTTCTAGGTGTGAAAGGTTTTCAATATTTCACTCTCTGCAAGACTAGAGATTTGGGGACTGAAGGCAAATTTAATTTGAGGCAGACTTCTTATTGAAGCCTCACTTCCCATAGCTACATTTGTATACATAGCTCATGAGTTAGTGCTTTATATACTCCTTCATCACACTAGAGAATGAATCCACTTTAAATCCAGTTGCTGCCTCCTGCAAATTCTGGGGTTTGTAGTTTAGGGAGGAGCCTTTAACAGCCTTACTAAACTACAAACCCCAGAATTTGCAGGAGGTAGAAACTGGATTTAAAGTGGATTCATTCTCTCATATGAAGTAGTTAATTTTTCTCCTATTCTTAATTACCTGTGGGTTTATGTTGTAGTTTTTGCTCCTGGCTGGTAAAGGGTGCCAGTTGCACCCATACCTTGGGAAATCAGACTTGGCCACAGTGGTCCATGCTCTTCTTACATTCCAAATAGACTACCGTAACACGCTCTATGTGGGGTTGCCTTTGAACTGTTTGGAAGCTTCCAATGGCCCAATACATGGCAGCCAGGCTGCTCACCAGAGCAGCGTACAGAGAGAGGACATCCCTCCTGTTACGTCAGCTCCACTGGCTGCCAGTCTGCTACCCAGCCACTGCATCTGGAATTCAAGTTCACTGGGAAAAGGTGCTTCTTCAATTACAGGGGAAAGTGAATCACAACTGGCCTGTGAACTGCCTCCAGGCAGTTCAATTCGAAGTGCTGGCTTTAGCCTATAAAGCCCTAAATGGTTCAGGCCCAGTTTAACTGTCCGAACGTATCTCCCCCTATGAACCATCTCAGAGATGGAGATCGTCGGGGGGGGGGGAGGGGGCTGCTCTTGGTCCTGCCTCCTTCACAGGGATGACTGGTGGGGACGAGATACAGGGCCTTTCCGGTGGTGGCCCCTCAGCTGTGGAACACCCACCCCAGTGGCATTAGATTAGCCCCCTCCCTCCTGACCTTCAGAAGGAAAGTGAAAACATGGCTTTGGAATCAAGCCTTCGGAGAATAATTATAGTGCAACAATAGATATGGTATAAGTGCAAGGAATTTTTGGATGGTCCCGGATTACGATTGTACATGGAATGATTTTAATAGCTATTGTAATCTTTTAAAATATTTAATATATATTAATTTTATTTTTTAATTTAAATGTTTATTTCAATTGTATGTTGTTTTTAGGCATTGAATAGTTGCCTATATGTAAGCCGCCTTGAATCCCCTTGGAGGTTGAGAAAGTTGGAGTATAAATAACATGAATAAATAAATAAATGTCACTTTCACAGCTATCTAGATGATTGTGTGTTTTCATGTTATTATTTTTATGCAGAAAATGTTCAAATTCCAGTTTTGTTATATTAAACCAAGTCATGCAGAAATGTCCCAGCTGTTTCATTGTCATATGGGAGGCAAACTACACATTTTGTTGATACCCTCCTTTCTTTTCCAGAGGACAGGTCTAAAATGATAAGATCCATCAAATGAAGACATGTCAGAAGCACATCTTTCACTGAAGGATGCTAAGCAAGGGGCAAGAGCACAAGAGAAATATACCCTTTCTTGTAGTTAAAGAGCAATACGGAAGAAAATGTTTTTAAGAAACAAGATGTGACATGTAGAGGGACAAGAAGGTACTTTCTTACACAGGATGTTGTGTAGTGGTTAACTTCAAAGGTTGTAGTAAAGCGCAGAGTCTGCATGTACAAGAAGGTACTTTCCATCAAAAGGTCAAGGGAGAGGGGCTGGAAAGAGAGTACTTTCCATGACAAAAAATGTTTTCTTTTTTTAAAGGTTAAAATTGTTGATCTCTCAGTAAAAGGTTAAAGTTGTTGATGACAGTGGTACTTTCCCTTCTTTTGCATTGTTTGCGTTGGTGTATAAAGATATGCAGATTTCAAGAGAAGAGTGCAGCAGTCACTTGAAGGGTAGCATCAGTGTATGTTGCCTGGCTGTCCGTCTTCTTCATGGAGAAACTAAAAATAAACCTTGTTTTTTTATCTCTTTTGGGACTGTCTCCTTCCTTACGTGTTCCCGTGACTGCATGGACCTAAGAAGACCCAATTTAGGGTCTCTAACATCACTATGTTTTGTTTGCGTGCCCATTTTAAGGCATTTTCTTTTAATGGGATTTTATGAGTTTTCCTTCAAATTTAAAAATGATCTGGCAGCAGTATAGTCACCCAGAGATAAGAGAAAGCTGCTGCATGTGGTTTTTACTTATTTCTATTATTTTTATCCCTTGTGTGACGTTAAGTATTACGTACATTGATATATATATATATGGCGGAGGGCAGGATATCTTGGGTCAAGCTAAGCTTAACACTATTTGGAGATGATGATCAGAGTTATAAGGCTTAAAACTTGCATTCGGAAACTGAATTCTGTGCTGTCATTAGCACGTTCTCCATTTTCTCTTAGAGTGCAAATTATGCACACAGCCCTGCTTTCCAATAACAGTAGCTTTCCTGGAGGCAGTTCACAGGCCAGTTGTGATTCACTTTCCCCTGTAATTGAAGAAGCACCTTTTCCCAGTGAACTTGAATTTCCAGATGCAGTGGCTGAAAATTCTGGGAGTTTTCCACCACCAAGTTGCATTGCTATGGTATTTGTAGCTGTACCAACGTCACGACCAACAACTGGGTGACACCACTTTATATGTTTGTCTTTTTCCCATGCAGTGTTTTGGGGAGGAACTGGAGACATTATTGGAATGCATTAGACCAGTGGTTCTCAACCTGTGTATCCCCAGGTGTTTTGGCTTATAACTCCCAGGAATCTCAGCCAGTTTACCAGCTGTTAGGATTTCTGGGAGTTGAAGGCCAAAACATTTGGGGACCCACAGGTTGAGAACCACTGCATTAGACCCTATGTTTAGTTCCTGCAATCACCAAATAAAGAAATCAAATAGCAGTGAAAGGTAAACAGCCCCGGCCCAATTTACTTGTCTGAAAACATCTCCTCATATGAAGATCTTCTGGGGAGGCCCTGCTCTCGGTCCCGCCACCATCACAGGTGCATTTGGTGAGGATGAGAGACAGGGGCTTCTCAGTGATTGCCCCTCAGCTATGGAACTCCCTTCCTAATGAGATCAGGTCAGTCCCGTCCCCCCTCTTGTCCTTCAGAAGGATGATAAAAACGTGGCTGTGGGACCGAGCCTTTGAGACTGTAATGAGGCGGCGATATGAACTCTTAGTATGCCAACCAAATTTAATATAGTTGTTGTGACAGTTTTAACTAGAGGATTTTAACATCAAGATAAGTGATTTTAATGTTTTTGTATGTGTATGGTCTAATATGTTTCGGCATTGAATGTTTGCCGTTTATATGTTGTGCTCCACCCTGAGTCCCCTTCGGGGTGAGAAGGGCAGAATATAATTTTTTTAAATAAACAATAAATGAATGTATGTATGTATCTTAGAGCCTGGTAAAGGGTAGGCTTGATCATTCAGGGAACTGAGGAATAAGGAGAAATAAGCAAAACAAAAACAGATCCTCACCTGCCCTCCTCTATGAAGCTCTGCTTGACACAAGCAGCTTCTACAAATGACCAATTTATTACACAGAACAGAATGTTCAAACCATGGAATCGCTAACCTGAGTCCAAGCCATAAACCACATTATAAGAAACTACTTCTGTGAAGAGGCTTGCTGTGAAGCTTATGAAAGAGATTCTTGAATTATTCTGATCCTAAGTAAAAAAAAAAAACAAACAACTATATCTTGAGAATCTCGACCTCCCATCGCATATAACCTGCCTAACCGTAGCCCTCTCTGTTTTTAATTGTTAGCTGCAAAGTTAGACAAGTAAACAGAAGAAATGTGTATATCCACACATTCTATCTCAAAAAAGAAGGGTGTATTAAGTAGGCCTG
Organism: Anolis sagrei; assembly: GCF_037176765.1. Lineage (NCBI taxonomy): Eukaryota > Metazoa > Chordata > Lepidosauria > Squamata > Anolidae > Anolis > Anolis sagrei. Next base: position 79,398,719 of record NC_090024.1, read on the forward strand.
TCGGTTTCGTTTGTTGATTCGTTATTTCGTATTAAAATCGTTATTTTTTGCATATCCGAAGCGATATCAAAACATATTTTCAAACCCGGAAGGGTTTGAAAATATCGAAGCAGCAGCCCCATTTTTTTTACGAGCGGAAGCTCCGCTCGTTAATGGGATGGAGGCTGCTGTAAATGGGGCGGGCGGGGCGAAGGGGCGGCGCGAGGAGGAGGAGGGCGCAGGAGCGCGCGCGCCATCCGATCGGCTCGGCTCCTGCGCCCCCCTCCTCCTCCTCCTCCTCCTCCTCCCAGCTGGGAGGAGGAGGAAGAGGAGGAGGAGGAGGGGGGCGCAGAAGCCGGAGCCCATTGGATGGCGCGCGCGCGCTCACAAGCGGCCTCCGCGCGCCATCCGGCTCCGGCTTCTGCGCCCCCCTCCTCCTCCTCCTCCTCCTCCTCCCCCCAGCTGGGAGGAGGAGGAGGAGGAGGAGGAGGGGGGCGCAGAAGCCGGAGCCCATTGGATGGCGCGCGCGCGCTCACAAGCGGCCTCCGCGCGCCATCCGGCTCCGGCTTCTGCGCCCCCCCCCTCCTCCTCCTCCTCCTCCTCCCCCCAGCTGGGAGGAGGAGGAGGAGGAGGAGGAGGGGGGCGCAGAAGCCGGAGCCCATTGGATGGCGCGCGCGCGCTCACAAGCGGCCTCCGCGCGCCATCCGGCTCCGGCTTCTGCGCCCCCCTCCTCCTCCTCCTCCTCCCCCCAGCTGGGAGGAGGAGGAGGAGGAGGAGGAGGGGGGCGCAGAAGCCGGAGCCCATTGGATGGCGCGCGCGCGCTCACAAGCGGCCTCCGCGGTGCGCGGAGGCCGCTTGTGTGACTTTTCAGGGCTGTATATGACCATGTTCCAGAAGCATTCTCTCCTGACATTTTGCCCACATCTATGGCAGGCATCCTCAGAGGTCTGTTGGAAACTAGGCAAATGGTGAGTTATATATCATCTAATATTATCGAATGTCCAGGGTGGGAGAAAGCCATTCAATGCTAATCAAGGTGACCATTACTGCAACATTCACACTTAGCCTGTTTGATCAAGAAAATTTTTTTTTCTAAAATGTTTTGTAAATAATAACGAAAATTCGTAAATAACAAAACATTTTTTTGGAAAGTTTTGTAAATATTTTTAATATCGAAACAAAAAAACACCCCAATTAAGAATCGAATTTAGAAACAAATTTTTTCTTGATCAAACAGGCCTAGTATTAAGTTCATCTAAGTAGTGGTCCCTCAAAGCACTTAGCAATCTTTGGGGACTTCCAAGCACACCTGCTCACTTTAGTTATCTGCTTCTTTTCTAGCCAACAAGTTTCTAAACAACCATGGTACATACTATTGTTAAACATGCCTCTTTAATATTTTGGTGTCAACCTTCTTAAACTCTAAAAATCTCAATTAAGTTTGCCATGTTCAGAGGTGACAACCTAAGATATCTGTAGAACAGCCGTGGTGAACATGTCTCTCTTGGGATGATTTTTGAAATGGGTTGTTGTGGGGTTTTTGGGCTGTATGGCCATGTTCTAGATGAATGCTTCTAGAACATGGCCATACAGCCCGAAAAACCTACAACAAACCAGTGATTCCATCCATGAAAACCTTTGATGATTTTTGGAATTCTTGTTTATGGTCATTATACTCACCAGTTTGCCTTAGAAGCTCGGTGATGCCATCAGCACAGGAATTTCTGAGAGTGCCCCTCATTGCCTCTTTTCTGGCAGTAAAGTACTTTGTGACAGTTTTACAGTCTCACTCTCCAGAACCTCTATGTTAGCATGCTGCCTGGCTTCTCAAGTAGATTTTTGTGAGTTGCATCAAGTGATGTAGCCATTGGGTCATAGCATACTTCTGTGCATGTTCACATCCCTTATTTATTATCAACTTTGCACAATCCCTCATACATGAATTTAGAAACAGTGGCCATGTTGAAGGACCCTGGGAACTGTGGTTCCCACTTATCTCACTTATCAACTCAGGTATGGTCTGGTGGCCTATTACACCTTGATTTTTTTTCTCAGTGGTAATCTTTAAACTTTGAATTCACCTTTTAAAAAAGGTAATGAAAGCACTCATATTGCTTCATTTTTATGAGGTCCATAAAGCTTTTCAGTCTTGCTAAGACAAGAAGGAAGAAGAAGGACTCAACTTTTACCCTACTCTTCCTCCAAGTTGCTCATTTTACTTGTTTCTGACGGAGATTGGGTTAAAAATGAGTGACCCAAGTGAGATCCATGTTAGATCAAGGACTAGAAGCAGAGGAATTCTACATACAGTAGAGTCTCACTTATCCAAGCTTTGCTCATCCAACATTCTGTATTATGCAATGCAGTCTGCCTCCTGCCCAGTTCCACAGCTGTTTCAATACATTGCAATGTTTTGGTACTAAATTCGTAAATATAGTAATTACTACATAACATTACCATGTATTTAACTGCTTTTTCTGTCGATTTGTTGTAAAACATCATATTTTGGTGCTTAATTTGTAAAATCATAATGTAATTTGACGTTTAATAGGCTTTTCCTTAATCCCTTCTTATTATCCAACATTTTTGTTTATCTTACATTCTGCCGACCCATTTATGTTGGATAAGTGAAACTATTGTAAATGCTAATATTCCATCCTACAACACATTGGCTCTCATTTGGTCTCAGAACAAGCCCATTACTGGATTTTATAGTTACTATACCAAAATCTGTAGGCGTAGAAGTGCTTCTTCAGTAGTTCCATGACTGGAAACAGTTCTATATTGCCAATCTGAAGTATTCTATAATTCTATATTGGCATGTCCCACAGAATTTATTTGTTTTTACATCAGTCTAATTTTTCCAAGCCATACAATCCCTCTTGAAATCTACATGAGACTTGTGTGGCATAATTTTTTATCATTTCCCACCATCTTCCTCACTATGCTAGTTCATTCCATATTTGTTCTTGTTTCTTCATTGCTCTCAACTTGACTAACATTTCCTTTCCATGTTCCCATGGCTACAGTAGTGAGTGTCAGTTGGCCTAAGAAGTGGAAAGGATTAATTTCCCTTGGTTTAACTATGTCTCTGCTTAGCCATTCATCTCATTTTTAATGCTTGGGAGAAGATTTGCTTATTTAGCCTTTGTCAACAAGAACTGAGTTGTCTGTATAGTGTTCACATACCAAAATTAGGCATTTCTGTGGTGAACTTTTCCCGGCTAATTTCTCAGACTTTAGTCATTTCCACAGTAGTGTGAGAAGGTTTTCTTCAGAAGCCATAAAGGGAAGGTCTGAATAAACTGCCTTTATTGGCTGGCCTTCCCTCGGAAATTTGTATAGGGCTCTTTGGGTAAACCTTGAAAAATACACAGCTTCAACAAAGGTTTGGCAAATACACTTGACTGATGTGCAGTTAGTACAGTGGATTGGTTAGCACATTATATCTGAGAAGCAAAGCAGGGGAGGAGAAATTGTTAAAGAGGCTTTGTGTTTCATTACTTTCTTTTTCCCCATCCTTCATGCCAAGAACACTTAGCAGATTCATGGTTGTGTATATTTTAAGGAGGGGGGGGGGGATGAAAACCAAGGGAATCCATTAGAAATTGCTTCTACTACCTCATTAATCTTTTACAGCAAATAATATATGCAAAACATAGACTAGAAGAGAGTCTCAAAAGAATAACATTTTTGTAGGGTATAAAACAAATTAAAGAAATAAATTAAGTCACAGGCAGAGTGGAGACATGCGTAAAACCTCTGGGCTCCTTTTATTTTTCAATTCTTCTAAAAATAAGTTTGAGAAAGTAGGAGCAGTCCACTAAAAATAATATTTATTCTAAACAAGATTGCTTTATTTTCCTTCAGCGCTGCCTTTTATAACAGCCAGCCACTCCTTAATCGTCTCCCTCCATACTGATGAAAGTTTGTATGGAAGGTCAGAGAAAGACGTCAGTGGTTTGTGGCAGTGGAAATACATGTTGAAACAAATAGCTATTGGGGCTGTCACTCTACAGTGATCATTTAATGCAGTTCAAAGCTAGCTTCCAATTTGTGGCAGCCAGATAACAAACTCCCGCAAAATGGCACAAAAGGAAGCCCTTGATGTGCATCAGTGCTCTGTGGTTTGTCTAAGCACCATCCAGGTCTCAAACTAGTTAGATTTCCTACATAATCATCTTCATAACAAAGCCATTTTCCTCAATACCAGTTTAAAACTGCATCAAATGGTCAGTGTAGATGAGGCCTGAGTTACAGAAATCTCACCAGCCAATCATCTATATGTATTCTGAGGAATATGCCCAACTGAGTTCAAATCAAACATTGTATTCAATTTGCATAGCTAAATCTTAAAATGGGTCAAGATTGGCCATCAGTAAATGTAACTAAAGAGATGTAGTTATGTCTTCTAATAATACCCCAAAAACTTATATATGATATCATTACCCCCTACTCACCTGACAAAGCTATTTCCATGCTGTTGGAGAGCAAAGGAATGAGTGGGGATGCATCCAGCTCTCTTTCAACATCTGAACATGCCAGAGGTTTGGGAGTAACTCATAGGTCATTGTATGTTTGTAAAAATGAGTTGTAATGGTGTGGGTTAGATATACATCATTGTAATTTATGACTGGTTCACCAACCAGGATTTTAAATGGAAGCATTTCTAAGTAAGCTGCTAGTAAGAAAAAGAAGACATTTATAGTGTTGTGAGAACAAAGAAAAACAGCTCTTCAAAACAAAGGTTTGTTACCAATGGAATTGCAAATACTTATACTGACAAAATTGAGATCAGGGTTGAACAGTTGTGGTTGTCCAGCTTTTTTCACTACTACAGTTCCCATATTTCTTCACCTTTGTGCTGGCAAGGACTAATGGAAGCTGCAATGCAAAAACGTATGAAGATCCACATTTACCCATCAAAGGACATGGTGGAGAATTACTTGTTGGGCTACAATTCCCATGCTGCTTGAGGATTCTGGGAGTGTCCTCCAGAAGGTGACATCCATGCTATGCCCAGCACTGATATAGTTCAATTAAGTGATACTAGGAAGTCAGTCTTAAATCCAGACTAATCAATTCGGCTTGGAGCAAAAATGGTGGCATGTTTCAATTATGTCCCATGTGCTGTAGTTTCCTGAATTAAAACTTTAATAGGGCAAGTAGGCACTGGAAAAATAGGTGATATTGTCCCATTGTCTCTCAGTTTCACTTAATTCCCATTATTCCATCCAGTGGTGAATCCATGTACTTATATTCCTCACAAGTGCAGCTTTGCAAGCCTCATCGCCACAATCATGCACTGCCAGTGGCTGTATAATGTTGCCCATAACCATGACAGTAAATTGCTGCTATCCCACATTGGGAATGGCATGGGATTGCTGCAATCTTATTAGAGAGAAATCAAGAAAACAGTTTTCCCATTTGTGTTGCATTTTGGGCAAAATATGGCCCCATCTATATTGCAATATCATGCAGTTTGAAACTGCATGATACAGTCAGTGCAGACTCATATAATGCAATTCAATACAGATGGACTACATAATATGAGTCTACATGGCCACATCATGCAGTTTGAAACTGCATGATATGGTAGTGTAGATGGGGTCTATCTTAGTAAAGTCAGTCTCTATATCCACAGATTTTACCTTCACAGATTCAATTATTCATGGCTTGAAAATATTTTTTAAATCAAAAAGCAAACCTTGATTTTGCCATTTTGGATGAAGGACAGCATTTTATTCCACAATTGTATATATGGGACTTGAGCATCCACAGATGATGATATCCATGAGGAGGTGGAGAGCTGGATCCATAACCCATCATGGGTGCACTGTATCCACAAGTACAACACTGATGTGGCTTGCATCAGTTGTGAATGCCACACAGGGATATAATTTTTTCTCTGCTCCTGAAATCTCTAGATGTAGGATGGGGCAGAAATACTTAAATGTACAAATTGGCTAATGGATGAATATGTGACATGGCTGTAACTGACATTGCTATAGCTACATCTCACTCTACCTTGTGATCTCAGGAATTTTAAGGATAAAGTTGATTCCTGAATCTTGTGGATATTTGCTGTATCTTTGCCCAAGAGAACCAGTCTTCTTGACCTAAATAAAACCTCATAATTATATCCTTTTTATGATCCCCCCCACCCACCCCATGCTCCCCACAGTGCGAGACAATGCTGCTAACCCAGTGTCATGTTAAGAACAATGTGTTCCACAGTATATTATGGAACCACATGATAAATGGTATTAAAAGTTCCTTACTGAATAGCGCACTTGCCCTTTGCTTCTTCATGTGCCTCTTCTGAGTTGTTTTCCCCTTGACAACCCAAACCCTTAGCAGCTTGCAACAGGAGCTGTGATCCCTCAAGAATTTCCCCAAGCGCTCGCCCACAAAATCTAATTACTACCCATCCCCAGTGACAGCAAATGTTGCCCCCTCCCCATGCTGCATTACAAGAGCGTTGGCAAGCTGTAGGCCTTGTTTTACTACCAGGCACCAGGACTATAAATGGAATTCATAGTGCATTCAATCCCTTCTAGACATTTGTTGACATCATCAGCATTTACTTATGGCTCAAGAAATAGATGAGGGATCAAACTTCCAATTCTAAGGGAAAAGCTATTACTGTTCATGGCTCTCAAGTGATTAAAGGAATTTCAGTTGATTACTCATAAGAGTTTAAACATTCATTAATTGATTAAATCTGCATACATTTGCATATTACAAAATGTCATTCAAAAAGAAGCATATTTTGGCTTTTTTGGTGTTTTGAGGCTTCTAATAAGCACCTAGTTGACCACTGTGAGAAGGCAGATGAGATAGACTATGGGTCTGATCCAACATTATCTCTATGTTCTCCTTTCTGACAACTAAAGTTAAGGCTGTGATCTATAAGAAATTATTTACAAGATACACCTATATTTATTAGCTAGCCAGATGGATAATATAGCAGCTATGAAATGTTATGCTTATTTTTTCAATTTCTGAAAGGTATCAATCTATATATTATTTTCTAAATGACAGTATGGGACATTCAGACCTTCCAACATTTCACAGATGTAACCAGGGCACACAAGGTCAAGCAGACCAGATTGCTTGCAAAGTATTCTGTACCATTTTAGAATCATTTTGCAGAATTAAAGTAAGCTGAATACAAAAAGAAAAAGTAGTAGGAGAGGAAAGAAATTGGAATTTTGAAAAATCAGCTGAGAAAATGGGATGACAGAAGATTAATCAGGATTATTAGAGATTAGTCCCATTGAATGATATTTTTTCTTAATTAGGTAAATAGCTTGAAAACATTGCTTTTTGGACTACAGTTCTGTAGCTTGTATGACTGTAAGTGTTATGGGAGTTATAGTCCATAAATGTAGCATTTCCATATTCTGTTGGATATGAAAGTAAAGCCCAAATCCAATTTTAAAACAATTGTCCTCTTGTCTTTTATTACTATCAAATGTTGCTTTGAGTTTCACAAAGCTGCAAATACGCTACAGTTAATATAATGCATAAAATGTAAACAAGCCAGTTGCAAGACCACCAAGGTTTTTATTTTAAGTATGCAGAGATACATCAGATTTTACCCTTGATTTTTGTGTCACTTCAAGAAATGTTGACCACCCTATTTTAAAGGAAAATGTAGTTATGGCAAATGTTCTATCATAGCACCAGCGTGAAACTTGAATAATTTGTTCTAGAATGTGTTATAAGTCAACTTGGTGACATGACAAGTCATCTAGTGTGATCTCTCTGCACACAAGTTAATTTTAACACTTAAGTAATGTAAAAGTTAACCCATACCTTTTGGATGTCCTATTCTAATATAAGACTTTAATTCCAGTTGCCATTTTGGGGGGGCAATGTTCAAAATAGTGACCTGAAGTGATGTCACTCTCCACCACTGTTTTGAGAGTGGCTATATAAGAAAACAGATGATTTGAGGCTACTACAGAGTTATAGGATACTTCTTGAGGAGGGGGGCTTTGGCATGTCTGGGGTTTTCTGTGTGGTTTTAGGGCAAAAAATTCTCAAACAGTATACACATTTTTTAAAAAAAGAAATGGAGAGTTGGAGGCCTTTGGGGGGAGTTGTGGGGTGGGGCACAAAAGTGGATCCCAAGGGCCATCTGCAATTAATTATGTTAATGATTAACTTATTTAATCTGTTGGAATCATTATGTTTTAAATTGCTGTAATTGATGTTTTTACTGTTTATTGTTCAATTGTTATTTTGTTTTATTGCTTTTTCGTATTAATTTGTCATTTACTTTGTACATATTGTTTATTGTGTTTTATTGATGTTGTAAGCCACCCTGAGTCCTTTTGGGGAGATGGGGTGGGATAGATATTATTATTATTATTATTATTATTATTATTATTATTATTATGCATATCTTGCCCACTCCTGCATAGACAGAGTACTCTAATGTACTCTGGCTTATATGGGTTATCTCTGAAGATTGCTTGAAATACGATTTCATCTGTGTCTTATTTTCTCTAGTCTTCAAGGCAAGAAGGAAGCATTTTAGAATGAGCATGCTGCCTTTAAAATTCTCCTCTCTCTTTCTCTATGTGTATGTGCAAGTGTCTACTCTTCATTTGTTAGATTTAATATTTGTTATTTGACTGCAAAGAGCTGACATGGTGTAGTGGTTTGAAGCGTTGGACTGCAGTTCTGGGTATCATGATTCAAATTCCTGCTTGGCCATGGAAACCCATTGGGTGATGCTGGACAAGTCACACGTAGTGTCAGAACACCCCCCCCCCCAAAAAAACCCTCTATGGTAAATTCCCCTTAGGGCTGCCATAGGCTTAAATTGATTTGAAGGCACATAAAAACAATGACCTCTGCAAATGTGGTTGCATTTTAGTGTATTGTATAATATCAACCTTGTAACATCCCTAATACCTGTTTCCTGTTATATCTGAAGGGGTTCACCTCTAGGGATCTTAAAAATATCATTGGAGACTGTATGTGATCGGCAGGCTACACTTTTCCATTTCAAACTTAGGACCTCATCAGACAGGCAGGAGGTAAGTATGGTCAGCATGGGACAACAGAGGGAACCATCTTACTCTGTTTCCCCCTTCCAGGTCTGTCTGTTGCCATCCCACATTCTTTTAACCCTTCAGGTCCATCTTTCCCCCACAGATCTTTGTGTTGTTGTATGACTTCATGTCCTATCGGACATGGTGATCATAGGGTGAACTCATCACAGGGTTTTCTTGGCTATAGTTGTTCATGGTGGAGAAATTGCATTCATTTGAGGCTGAGAAAATGGGCAAATCATTTGTCTAAGCTAACTTAGTGGATTTCTGTGGTGAAGCGAACCCTGCTCTCCCAGAGTCCTACTCCAACACTCAAGCAACTGCAACACATGACTTTTAAACAGATGTTAAATGTGATTCAATGAAAAAATAAAAACAATATTTAGAAATGCAGCACTGTCAAATTATTTTACAAGCCCTGTTTGAACTCTCTTGTGGTTGGGCTCATCTGGGTGTTTAAGGCAGCATGACATGCAATACAAATATACTATTTAAGATTATTTAAACAATGTATCTTCAAAGTTATACTATGGCATAAGATGCTCAGAAGAAGAAAGACAAGGAGTAAGGGGAGGCATATTGGTCTGTTTCAGCAAAAACTATTAGGAGACTTGGGCACTTTAAAGACCAATAAAATTTATAAGATTTGTGGACAATAACCCATTTTATCAGATATATGGATTCTAGGCTTTTTTGGTTAGGTAGTGACCATATTATAGAGTGGATGAATAGTTGTAGTCAGTAATGGGGGGAAGACAGAAGGGCAAAAAGTATAATTACAATTCTTAACAGTGACTGTTAATAAAACAGGAACTGTCTGCAATCCTGCATGGCTCAGCATAGCACACTCTTTCTACATGCAGAGCTACACTATAGTGGTCCCTTGGTATTCCCTGGGGTTTGGTTCCATAACCCCCTATAGATATCAAAATCTGTTGATGCTCAAGTCCTATTATATATAATGATGTAGTAAAATGATCTTTTCTATAAAATGGCAAAATTGAGGTTTGCTTTTTGGAATTTTCTTTTAAGTGAGGGAGGAGTGAATCTTTTCAAACATGGATGCAAAATCCATGGAGAAAGAAGGCTGCCTGCACTGTGAACCATTTATCACCCCTGAGCTTATTATAAAGTTTCTGAAATTCAACATCTATGGCCCTTCCGTGTCATAGGAAGGAGAAGGGACTGCAAAATTATCTGGCTCTATCCTTGTTTTTGGACCGAAAATATCAATGGATATGTAACAGACCAATTTTTTTCTCAAAATTAAACACAGAGGAGACAAAGAAAAAATACTGGTCAGGAAGAAAGGCTTCATAAGACTTCTGCTCAAATTAACTTGTACAATGTATGTCAATGACTTGTGACATGATCTAAAAATAGAGTAATGAAGCAGAGCACAACCACAGAAGGATATGCTGCAACCTGTGCCCTTGGCTATATTAGGGGGAGCCATTAAAAGTGGGTTAAGCTAGGAGTTTTGTATTCACCATTCCATAATTTGTCACAAGAATCCAGTAATTAATAACCAAAGAAAAAAGGGGAAGATAATGAGGTGTAAAATATAACCCAGTCCAGAGATCAAGAATCCAAAGTAAACCAACAAGCATGAAGACTTCTGAAAGACTGGTAGAAAAAAGAGTTGCCAAGAACAAACCATTGAAAACAAGACCAAGAGCTGCTGAGAAATTTATAGATGGCTGAGTTTTGAGATGCCAGTAGCTCAGTGTTTCTCACTGAAGCCTCTGCAAGAGACATTGCCTCTTCTGTGTAGCTCTCTTTACTGCTGATGTGCCGCAAAGGGGATGTCACCTTAATGTCCCTGAATTCTGGCCATTTGAAGGTGGGGGGTGGGGGCATCTCCCTGAAGTTCCTCATCAATTATATCTGCTTCATCCTGCTCAGATTTGATGAGGGAGCTGTCATCTGAAACAGAAGCCTTTCAAAACTGGAGTCTACACTCTCCGTTTAATCATATCCATAAGGCCAATTATCCGAATATGCAGTTTTGAGTTTCATAGAAGAAGAATTTTGGCAAACTGGAATGAGTCCATAGGAGAGTGACCAAAATGGTAAAGGGCTTGGAAACCAATGATAGTTACCTTCAAATATTGGAAGGAAAACAGCAAGTTTGTATTCTGCTCTTTTCAAGACTCAGAAATGGACAAGTGAATTCAAATTTAAAGAAGAGAAATGTCACCTAAACATTTAGGAAGAGCTCCCTGTTTTTAAAAGCTGTTCCACAGTGGAGGAGATTCTCTTGGGGGGTGGTAGAGTCTAAATTAAAGCATTGTGTTCACAGTGCATATTCAATTTAATTCTTTCAGAGTGAAAAAGACTCAATTTCGCAGCCAGATGATGTGGCCTCATTGAATACAGAATTGCAGAGTCTTGAGAAGTTTTCTTTTAATAGCTAGTCTATAATCATATTAAGTTAGACTTTTAAAAAATGAGCTAATTCTTCCCCCTGAGTCCATCCAACGATAATAGTAAAAATCTGTGAAATAGGATAAATACAATTCAATAATTATATTGATAAATAAAATGAAAATCAACTAATTGTGTCCTTCACTCAGATGCTTGCTTCTGTTGTTGCTGGCTTTCTGCTTCAGTGCTTGTTAAACTTTTTCTGTCACACTTCAATAAATTTAATTGTGCAGAATAAATGAGCTAATTTTTGAAGTCACAGGCTCTGTTTGCAAGATAAGGGTGGTGATTTATTGACCTCCTCAAGCTCTCGAAGAGTGTCACCCGCCTTTTCCACTGACAACTGTGATTTCACCTCCTCCTTCTTCCTGGTCGTCATCTTGTCTCTGCTCCATTGCCTGCAAGGCATTTCTTTGATTTGCCTCCTACTCTATTTTTGAAAAATCACTTCCTAAATCAGGATAGACCAAAACATCTGTTTGAGAGGGAAATACTTTTGTAGATGACATCTCCCAGAATCCCCGGTCATTATGGATTTTTCATCCAAAAATTATTTTTGGTTTATCATGATATGAGAAGAATGACAAGGGGGTTCTGCTAGATGTAGTCAAAACATTACATGTCCAAGCTCTGCCCAAAGTCCCTTTTTCCATTTTATAGATATGATAAAACATTGATCATTTTTTTACATGTCAGAGGCTGGAATTGAAGTTTAAAATGCTTTCTACTTACAAGTTCAAGTTGCCAGATTTCTAAGAATGAAAAGCTTTGATGGAGGGGGGGGGGGAATCTGATGAGTAAACTATACACGACATTAAATGCATCTCTGAAATTAAGGTGAAGCTTTTCCTTTTTATTTTTAATGCAAATCACATCAGCTGGGGAATTCATAAATCATAAGATCACAGGAGGCACGAAAAGGGAATTTAACCTCCTTTCTCTTGCTCTGTCTTGAGGGAAAATCTTTTTCTGACTCTAGTATTTCCATTGGAAATAAATTCTCTACTGGCACTTGCTTTGTTCCTGATCATTATGAGCATCCAGCTGGTGCTATTAGTATTTGTTTTTACATAAAATAAATGTGGAGGAATTGGGGCAGGAGGATGGCAGGATAGAGTGCACACAGTTTGAGGAACAGGTTCAGCTTTGACCATCTGAGAATAACATTGTGGCTAGGGGTGCTTTCACACTACATGATATAACAACAACAGCCTGCCTGTCCTTTCAGCTTTAGGCGGGACACGACATAGTTAAATGCAATATATAACACCAGGCATGTGGCTGGGGGGGGGGGGGCTTGGGGGTCTCATGGTGGTCTGCAAAAAGGCCTTACTGGTACATTATTTAAACTTATGTTTATTCATATCATGATCTGATCACCATGCTCAATATATCCCATATGCATGGGGATATTGGGGTAACAATACAAAAGGTTTGCTAGGGTAGACTCTCTTTCACTCAGACTCCCCCCCCCCCCCCCCGAATCAAAATCCTGGCTACGAGCCTGTATAACACTATTATTTTTCTTTAACTTCCATGTTGCAACCTATGGAATCCTAGGGTTCGTAGCTTGGGAAGACTAGAGGTCTCTCAATAATAATTCTAAATATATTTCCTTAAACTGCAAACCTCAGGATTCCATAGGAAGTTGCCATTCAAGTCAAGTGGAGTCACAATGCTAAAAGTGTGATATAAAAGGGCCTTGTGTGAAAGAGTCTGGATTCAGAACTGAGATGAATTAACCATGACTGGATCAAGGAAGAACAGGAATAGTCCCTCCTTGACTCTGTCTCTTTATCTGGAGCAGCTTTGCAAGTTGTATGCAAGAAAGCACAAGGGGAGATGGGATGTCAGTAGAAAAGAAAACCCCCTGCTTGTTAACTTCCTGGAGCTAGCATTGATTTACAGGGTGAGCTAAGGAAATTGGCTAGGGAAACAGTTATTCCATGAATTATTCTCTTCATTGAGTGTTCAGGAACCAATAGTTATGAAAAGCACGGTGGATCCAGACTCTGTTTACAGGACTTCATGCTAAGTACTTTGGAGCTTGAAGTCAAATGCCAGCTCAAATGAGATATTTATCTACAATCAATCACTTTTGAAGAAACAACAGATGTATTGAATGCAACAACAAAACTGGTTACATGGGTGCTGCTAATTTCAGTGCCATTGTGCAAGTAGAGTAACGTACTGTACACTGATAAAATCTAAGGAGTTCTGTTCAAGGTGGTTTAAACTGACATTTCCATCTTCAGGGAAGGACAGTGCATTCCCAGAGGGACCGCCAAGTAAGGCCACCGCTAATTTCATTGGTGTTCTGTGAATGCAACTGAAAGCTCATTAGGGCAACAAGAAGGCTGAGCTAGCAAAACAGATGCTCAAAGAAGATGCCCAGGATAATAATGTCAGAAGTTGTGAGATTAAATTTTAAAGGAACAGAAGAATTATTGTGCTCTTCCTCAAAAATCTTCATTAGACTTCAGTGAATGTATTGATGGGAACCCTAGAATTACATTGTCCCGGAGCGAAGTGATATATTTCTAGTGACGTCAAATCATATAAGGTTTAAAACTGCAGGACAAGTAAAGTGACATATAGAATTCAGGGTCTATCAGGAACAAAGCAATTGCGGATCTAACAAAATGATTACCGAATTTTTTCTCTTTCTTTGAGCCTTCATACCATAAATAGTGGTGCCAACCTGTTCTCAGATCGATTCCCTCTAAGTTTAGTAATTTCTCTTTTTTCAGCTCTGCCCAATCTTTTGACCACATTAATGCACTACCCTAGCCTAATGGATTCATTTTCTAATGTGATGAAATAGATAGAGATCATTTTAGAAAACTATAATCCAGATACCTGTTTAAAAAACAACAACAAAATAACATTATGTTAAATCCTCCTTCTGTGGACCGCCTCTGTGATTTTGGAACTAGATCTTGAATATTGTGGATCTTAAATATTGTATTTATTCAAGATCCGGAATTTATTGTATATTGTATTTATATATTATACTGTTTCTTGAGCTTCTTAGTTATTTTTAAAGAATTAAATGTTATTGCTTTTTAAAACTCTTTATTTGTTGCAAGCCATCCTGACAGCTCTTGGGAGCTATGGTGCCAGAGCAGAAATGGAGGGAAGGAATAAATGAATATTTTGTGTAATTGGGGCAAGGACTATATTAATATTAATGACTTTTGTTGCACTTTTAGTTTGCTGCCAATATTTCACCAATCTAACCTCACCCCAACACCATCCAAAGCACATTTATGCTGATGGGAATCCTTTTGAGACAGGATTTCATCCTTATCCATACAGGGTTAATATTTTCCTGTGAGAGGCATAAAACTTGTCCAAGAAGGATTCAGTGACAGAATGGGATTGGGCCTAAATTTCCATTGAAATCTGCTGCTATTGCTAATGGTGTTCACAGATTATTGTATCAAATCTGTTCCACTCATTTGTACCTGCATCCCATTTAGTGCCCAAAAGGACATACCTGAGCAAAGTGACATTTACCCACCTCTCTGTCGCATTATTGCAGTGGAACAGAAAAGATTGTCCTAAACTGTGGGGCTGCTGTATTATTTCAGAGAAGAAAATGGCTTGGAATATTTTCTGTGACATTAGGCAATGTGCAGATTTGTGTATTGTATTGTAATTACCTAAATAGGGATTTTGCATGCTATAGCCAGTGATTCATGAACTGCAGGGTATCTGCAGAAACAGGCTGTCGTTGGGATTAAGGGATGTAAAATGCCTGAAGGTTTTCCCCCCTTTGATAGCAGGCCCACTATTGCATCCTCCTAGGCTTTGTCTAATAAATTGTATTAGCGTTCTGCAGCAGCATCTTACATTCTTACTCCTTAAATTCTGCTTTTGAAAGGAAAATGCATTTATGGGAGAGTTGTGACAGGGAAGATATCTGTAATGTACTAGAGCCTGCTCGAAAATGGGCTGTCCTATATTTAGAGAGAGGGGAATAACAGGAATATATCTGGGCTTATACGTGTGTCTTTTGTTTTGCCTCGCAATGGCTGCACTGAGAGATAACTACTGTATTAAACAGAAAGTAACAATGACGCTAGTGGCATGCAACAGAGAGCTACCCATGGGAGAGGGTACTGCAGATTACCACATGGGGTAGAAAGCAATTATAGTGAAGTCCTACAAATCTTTGCTCAGTAGTCAGTCCCACTGTGTTCAATAGGTCTTTTACGAGGGTTGAATGAAAAGTAATGCCTCTACCTTCGTAACTCCTCAACAGGTGGCAGTACTGGTATGTGGCAGGTACTGGCTTGTTCAGTAGACTCTCCTCTACAGTTACATTTTGGTGGGAAGCCTTAGCATTGAATGGTTGTGTTGTTAAAATGCAAAGTATGGAACCCTGCTGTCAGTCAATGTGACTTAAGAAAGGTGCAGTCATTTAATTCTTGACAGCAGAAGGTGTAACCCCAAAGGAGATTCATCATAGAATGCAAGCTGTTTATGGTGATTGTGTTGATTTGAGTACCGTGCGTCATTGGGTGAGTAAGTTTAAAGATGTTAAGGTGGGAACATCTGGCTTGCATGTCAAACAAAGAGTTGGACATCATGTGACAGCAACCACCGAGTTTCACAAGCAAAAGGTTGACAGATTGATTCAGGATGATCGTCATATCACTCAGAGAGAAATTTCAAGCATAATCAGCATTTCACAAAAACTTGTGGGTTACATTATTGCTTTGCTTGGCTATCGGAAGATCTGTGCATGATGGGTTGTGGAAACAGAGTGTCAACTTCTTCCGTGACGGCTTCAGAAAACTTGTTCATTGTTGGCAGAAATGTATCCAATTGTCTGGTGATTATGTGAAAAAGTGAATAGTGTTAGTTAAAGAGCACATTCTAAGGATTATTTCTGCATTTGATTTACTAAACTATTCCCATCCAAACCCAAGTAATGAAGGTGGAGGCATTACTTTTCATTCGACCCTTGTATATCCTGGTAGATGTGGCTGGCAACCTGTTAGGCAGTTGTAAACTAGACTGTGTTCACATTTGTGATCATAGCACCATTACCGTCACCGCAAATGCTCCCTGCACAGCCCACTGCAAAAGTCAGTCAACCAAAATATTATAAATATGTAAAATATTATAAATAACCCATTTACATGCAGGTAAAGAGCCCGTAAAGCACAGGTTGATAATCCAGAAGCAGTACTGGACACATGGAACTATATTATGCTTAGTGTTTGATCCCTTTTTTCATTTTTGTGGATAAGTTACCTAGTATTTGTGAATCTGATCTTAGCCTCTGCATTGCCCAGAGTCTGTGAATGATTTTATAACATAGCCAATTTTCTATCCAACTGGACCTTAGTATGAATATGTTCCAGCAAATTGCATGGGCTCTTTTGAAAACTGACTTTGTAATGGTTGTCATAGCTTGAAACTCACCCATTGTGCAATGAGTGAATAGCTCCCAACCTACCAAGTCAAGAGTGAGAAAGAAGGCAATGTACATCCTTGCAGATTTATTAGTTGTGCTAAAGACCACCCTTGAACACTTTTCAGAAAGAGCAAATGCTTGCACAACTACCTTTAAAAAGAGAAATTGTGGCATCGGAATTCCAGCCAATATTTTAAAACGTATATACAGAAAAGGAAACAATCTTTATAATGGAGAAATATTACCAAACTGTTAGTACTCATCTTAAATTATGATACCAGCCCTCAGTTTTGACATTCACTTCAGTATGAGTTACAGAAGAGGTGAACATATAAAACCTTGGCCACAATTTATAAATGTCTAGATATTTTAAAGTTCTGTGAATATCTGGGCAGAAAAAAAGATTAAGAATTATGTCATTTGAGATAGGAAATGATTCTGTTTTAAAGTGGACACGGACAGTGTTCTGTTTGAAGGAGTCTTCTTTTTGAAGGGCTTTCCAATTTGAATATCAAGAACCACAAAGAAGGGGTTCTGAAGTTGCTCTTCTGTAGTGAGTATCCAGACAGGAGGCAGTAGCCTTGTCACAATCATGTTCTTCAATCAAATGGAAACATATCATTAGTGGAATGATCACTTTCACACCTCGCTGCAATTATGCAGTGTTGACATTTTGTTGCTATTTCCCATGATCACTCTGCACAACCCTCTCTCTCTTACCCATGTTTGGCCTGATGTAGGTGTGAGGGTGGTGGGGACAGAAAAGCATGTCCGGAGAATCTCAAAACACAGGAATGTTCATATGGTAAGAATATTTCCCTTTATATATTCTCTGTTAACCATGGAATATTCACAGACAAGGCCTGTTGTGCTTCATTTTCATGTTTTCAGTCAAGCAAAAACAAAATTTATTCCATACATGATGCCAGAGAAAAATCAGGGTTAGTAAAGCTAGAAGTGAAACTCTTCTGACCTTTCTTCATCTATACATATAATAAAGGTGAAAGTTTGTATGTGGAGGGCAAAAGTGTGGCGGTGCGACGGGAGGAGTATGTGCCAGCGTTTTGATTGGCCAGCCTGAAAGTTCCAACATTCTGATTGGCTGCCGCAGTGGTGCTATTTGCATATGGTCTCTGATTGGCCAGCTTCAATAGGAGCCCCTGGTGGAGAAAAGAGTTCATGGCAGAAACGAGGACATGAGAAGGAAATTTGCATACGGTCTCTGATTGGCCAGCCTCAATTCCAAGCTTTGCCAAGAGATGGCAAAGAGAGGAAAGGAAAAGGCCAGAGGGGGCTGGGTCAGACAATTACCAATACAGACCAGATTTGGCACACAAAGCCCCCATGACCCACTCGACATCCTACTGCAGTTTGGAGGAGGATGAACCATGGATGATGGGACTTGCAGTACCACCACTCACATTCTGAGACCGCTGTTAACCTCATCCAATGACTGATCAGGACCAAACTTGGCACATAGACCTCTCATAACCCACTTTACGTCCTGGTGTGGTTTGGCCGGGGATGGACCATGGATTATGGGACTTGCAGTACCTTTGCTCAATTCTTGAGACCACTGCAACCCTAATCCAATTACCGATAAAGACCAAACTTGGCACACTGAGTCTCCATGATCCACTCTACATCCTGGTGCGGCTTGGAGGAGGATGCACCATGGACGATGGGACTTGCAATACCTGCACTCCCTTCCTAAAACCATTATAACTGCCAGCAATGATGGATCAGGACCACAATTTACACAGAGAGCCCGCATAACCCACTCTACATCCTGGTGCGGTTTGGAAGAATTTGACAATGGATGATGGGACTTGCAGTCACTTCACTCACTTCCTGAGACCACTGAGACCCTTGCCAATGACTGATGAAGATCAAACTTGGCACAGAGAGTCCCCATGACCCTCTCTACATCCTGGTGTACTTTCGAGGAGGACAGACAATGGATGATAGGACTTCAAGTACCTCCACTCTCTTCCCAAGACTGCTGCAACCCTCATCTAATGTCCGAACAAAACCAAACTTGGCACACAGAGCCCCCATGACCCACTCTACATCCTACTGCGGTTTGGAGTAGGGCATACCATGGATGATGGGACTTGAAGTACCCCTACTCGCTTTCCGAGACTGCTGCGACCCTCAACAATGACTGAACAACACCAAACTTGGCACATAGACCTCTCATGACCCACTTTACGCCATGGTGTGGTTTGACTGTGGATCGAGCATGGATTATGGGACTTGCAGTATCTTCGCTCAATTCCTGAGACCACTGCAACCATCATCCAATTTCCAATAAGGAGCAAACTTGGCACACCGGGTCTCCATGATGCACTCTACATCCTGGTGCGGTTTGGAGGATGATGCACCATGGATGATGGGACTTGCAGTTCCTTCACTCACTTAGTGAAACTACTGAGACCCTCATCCAATGACTGATAAAGACCAAACAGAACCCCCATGGCCAACTCAACATTCTGGTGAGGGTTGGGGGAGAACAGACTATGAATGATGGGACTTCAAGTACCTCCACTCCCTTCCGAAGATTGCTACAACCCTCTTCTAATGACCAATCAAGACCAAACTTGGCATACAGAACCGCCATTACCCACTTTCTCTAATAACCCGGGCAGCGCCGGGTCCCCAAGCTAGTATAATAATAATTATCATCATCATCATCATCATCATCTCTGCAAGGAAGCAGATGAAACAAGAGATCACATCCTCAGCTGCTGCAAGAAGATCACGCAGACAGACTACAAACAGAGGCACAACACCATTGCTCAGATGATTCATTGGAACTTGTGCCACAAATACCATCTGCCTGTGACAAAGAACTGGTGGGATCACAAGCTGGAAAAAGTTACAGAAAATGAACACGTCAAACTCCTCTGGAACTTCCAGATTCAGACTGGCAGAGTTCTGGGGCACAATACTCCTGACCTCACAACTGTGTTAGAAACAAAGTATGGATTGTCGATGTTGCAATCCCAGGTGACAGCAGGATTGAAGAGAAACAACTGGAAAAGCTGACACGATATGAGGATTTAAAGATCAAACTGCAAAGACTCTGGCACAAACCAGTAAAGATGGTCAAAGAGGTGATCGGCACACTGGGTGCAGTGCCTAAAGACCTTGGCCTGCACTTAAACAAAATTGGCGCTGACAAAGTTACCATCTGGCAGCTGCGAAAGGCCACCTTACTGGGATCTGCACACATTATACGCCGATACATCACACAGTCCTAGACACTTGGGAAGTGTCCGACATGAGATCCAATACAACAGCCAGCAGAGTGTCTGCTCTGGAATCATCTTGCTGTGTCTCAAATAATAATAATAATAATAATAATAATAATAATAATAATAATAACTTTATTTGTATTCTGCCCTATCTCCCCGAGGAGAATCAGGGTGGATTCCAACATAACAATGCCTATATAAAATGCACGATGCTGACATAACCCCCCCCCCCAAAAAAACCCACATATAAAAGTAGCATTAAAACCTAACATCAAATGAAAAGCCTAGCATCAGTAAATTAAACTTGCCATCAATACCCAGTTTTTTCTGCACCTTGAACTAGCACATTATCCCACGTAGCCCATCAACCCCCCCCCCTTCCCTTTCTAGACACCTGTAATGCAGAAAGGAACAATGTATAAAAGAGCCCATCAGACAATTAAGATGGGCAGAGATCATCTTCTGAGTTCAAGAATCGCTATACAACTGGGAAATATGAGAGGAAGCATGTGGGATGGGGAATTCCTATGAGCTGTCTCCTACCAAGCATTGACATTTCCCTCCCAAAATCCTGCTTCATAAGCCTGGCATGGTCATTTAAAAATTAATTTAATTATTAAAAATACCAAAATTTCAAAATATCACCAATTTGTTTTTCCTCTCATTTCTCCTTCTTAGGCTTTCAAAATTGCACTATAGCTACCTTGGGAAATTGGGAGAAAGGAGAGGAGCCCAGAGAAAGTGGAGATGCAGATGATTGCCTCCTGTCTCTTGTGGAGTCACAGGAATGAAAAGTCTAAAGAGGTATCTCTCTTCCCAGATCAATACCTCATGTCTATCCGGGAGGTGCAGGAGTGGGAAAATCTAGTCTCCCCAAAGTATTTTTCGCAAGGTTGTTTTCTTTAAAAAATATGAGGAGGTGGGAACTTGTGATAAATCTGAAAATGGATGATTTCGGGCGAAAATGCAAGAAAGCACAAGATGTGATGGGATCTGCTTTCTAATGCAACAGAACATAACGCCACAGATATAGGACACACCCCCTCCCCCATGGGATTGCGTCCCTAGAAAACAAACTAAATTGCATACAAGAGAAAAAATGAGATGCATATGCTATTTTCTGTAATGAAAGTTTTTCTATATACCAAACCATTTTAATCCTTGGAATATTTGCCACAATATTTTATTTAAGTGTTGTATATGTATCATTTCTTCTCCCCTCAATTTAGGGAACACAATATTTTTGCAAAATCCTTTTGCAAGTTAGACTTACTAGGGAACAAAATATTCTAAAACAAATTTTTGCATTGAAAACATACAATTGAATTTCCATACAATTGAAAAACTCATTTGAGAATAATAAAAGAGCAATGAGACATTTGCTGACACCCAGGCCTGTAGCGAGGGGGGGGGGGTTAGGGGTTCAACCCCCCCCCAAATGTTTCAGATTTTTTAAAAAAACCTGGTTTACTCATGAATTTTAACTGGTTAACCAAATCCCCATGCTAAGTCTATGAGATACAAAAAAAAATAAGAGTCCCTCCAGAACCGTAAGCACTATCTCAAGCAAATATTGACAATTTATTCACACTGTCATTACTTGCAGCAATAGCCGATGTAGTGAAGCAGCCAAGTTGCGGGGAGGGGGTGTTGAATGCTCTCATTTAGGAGGCCAGACTTGGTGGAGGTGGTTGACAGGGGCAGAGCTGCAGGCTATGGAAAGCTGCTCTGCCCCATGCTATGCTATTTGCTTCAGCGTGAGCTAGGAGGCAGGTTTCAACACACACACACACCCATGAAATTTTCAATCCCCCCCCCAAAAAAAATTTCAACCCCTTCCAAAAAAAATTTCTGGCTATGGCCCTGCTGACACCCCCCCCCCCCAAACCAGATGTTTCAATGTTTAAAACTGGGGGGGGGGGGGAGGACATGAGTGTTTGTAAAAGAAAAAAGCATGTACTCTTCATAGAAAATGGGTTTCCTGCATGGAAAACATTGTTTCCAGGCCAGGAATCACATTTTATGCATACTGGGGTCTTATTTCTGTCTCATTTAGGAGGCCAGACTTGGTGGAGGTGGTTGACAGGGGCGGAACTGCAGGCTATGAAAAACTGCTCTGCCCCATGCTATGCTATTTGCTTCAGCGTGAGCTAGGAGGCAGGTTTCAACACACACACACCCCCACGAAATTTTCAATCCCCCCCCCCCGAAATTTCAACCCCTTCCAAAAAAATTTTCTGGCTATGGCCCTGCTGACACCCCCCCCCCAAACCAGATGTTTCAATGTTTAAAACTGGGGGGGGGGGGAGGACATGAGTGTTTGTAAAAGAAAAAAGCATGTACTCTTCATAGAAAATGGGTTTCCTGCATGGAAAACATTGTTTCCAGGCCAGGAATCACATTTTATTCATACTGGGGTCTTATTTCTGTCTTTCACTCATAAAAGGAAGCAATAATGTTGGCTGATCCCCAATTGATGAGGAACATACAACCACTGATTGCAGAAGCTTCTACCCAATAAATGGAAATGGTGGATCATGTGGATTCACTATGTAGCACCGGCATGTAGCATTACTTAGGCATCTATAACTACTCAGCAAGATGATGATGATTTCACTCCATTGTGAAAGCTCCTTATGCACCCCAAGTCCCTTTCTTTGATGTAACAACTTACTACCCCATAAAAGAATGCAGTTAAAATTATGACAATTTCTTCAGTAGGGGACCTTTTGTCAAAAGCTTTATAGAAGTCAAATTATTTGATAGCAACTAAATCAGACAATTTACATGCTTCATGACTGTTACTGTTGGCAAGGCAATCCTTTTATGAATGTTCTGCAGTCATTATATTCAGTTACACAAATCCATGTGTTTGAAGTCTGTAATACCATCTTCAGTCATTAGGTGGCAGAAATTCTTAATCACTGCATAGATTTGCAGTTGGTATTATGTGAAGCTTTGCAAACATTATCCAAATGTACCTCTCTCACAGGGTGCATACCATCATGATATGATATATACCTTTCAGATGTCAGTGGCCCTAGTATTACTCACATTGGGTTGGCATGTCCCCAGCCCTGAGAGCTGTATAACTTTGCTTGAAGGACAGAACATCAAACTCTTCTACCCTGTGCAAGACCATGAACTTTTGCTTAATAAATCTATATTTAATCATGCTTTGTACCAATTTACCCAGAAAAGAAGTTAAGCTAGCTGTAAAACTGGTGTTCTGGTGGCTGCTTTCCAATCCTCTGGGACAGATGCTGAGTTTAGGAGCAAGTTGCTTTTTTTGTTAGAATATCAGCAATTTTGCACTTGAGTTCTTTAAGAACTCTCAGGTGGGTATTATCTAAAACTGGTGAATTGTTAATTTTTAATTCATAGATAAGCTTTCCAGCAACTTCTTTTGCCGCTGCTCTTTGATTCAGCTCTTCAGATAGTCTTGTAGGGGAAAAAACACATTAATAGCCTAAAAGGTGTGATCCTATTCAAGTGCACATGGTAATAAGACTTGCTAGATTTATTGGAACTAGAAAACGTGTACAGAAGCTAGCTATAAATTATCCTTATGCGCATTTGATGTATTATCTAATTTGGGTTTAGGGGCACAGCCTATTTTGGATAAGGTAGAACTCTTGATGGGTTTCTAGTTTCTGAAAGATAAAACCATAGTTTATGGGGGCAACTTGACTCAACATGCTATTACATGGAGCAAAGAGCCATGGCAACAAATATTTCCCCAGTTTTAATTGAGATATCAGCCATGAACTTCCCTGATTAAGGGTGCTTCTACAATATAGAATTAATGCAGTTTGACATGACTTTAGTTGCTGTGGCTCAATGCTATTGAATCCTGAGATTTGTGGTTTGGTGAGGAACCACCATATATATTTTTTGCAGCGGCTAAAGGCTTTTAAAAATTATAACTCCCATAATTCCATAGCCTCCAGCTGTTAAACTGATATCAAAATGCATTATTCTACACTGGAGATGAACTCCAACAAGTGGGATCCAGAGTATATTACCGTGATTTCATTGTGCAGCTGGTACCAAACACTGTTGTCAAGATGTTAGAGTGAGGGATTCAAGTCGTATGTGTTTGTTCTAAAGTGATTATGAGTTTGCTTTAAGGATTTATAGAAGGTGGAGTTTTAAACCTTTAGAGTCTTAGAATAGTGTGCATATGGTCTCTGGGATATCTAAAGAGCTATCCATGAAGCTTTCCAAAGGTACCAGTTCGTCAAAATGGTGACAAGAGGAGATGTTATGTTACATAAAGTTGCACTATGCTACATGCCTTTTGGAGCACTTGAAATGTACCACCAGGTCAATGTAGTCAGGTAAACAGGACTTATTTAGATGGATATCAGTCTGAAAATGGAAACTCACTGAGTAATATTGGAGAACTATAGATAACTGTTATCATTTTAATTTCTCTCATATAACTTTTCTTGTCCATAGAATAAGCATAAATACTAGGGACGTGTGATCCATTTTTTAAAATGGTTCAAAAGTCATTATAAAACTGGGGTGCAGGCATTTCATTTCTAAAGTATTTCTAAAGTATTGTTAATGAAAAATTTGTTACTATAATGAGAGTAATGAAATTTTGTTACTATTTAGTTATAGTAATCGCACATAAATTACTATAATTGGGGAAACTTCATGGGCTCCTTGCTCCCTCATTTTTAAAGCTATTGGGGTGAAATTTGCTAGAACACATTTACCACGGTTTGCCCACCAAATTTCAGAATGTTTCACTTACCATAGATTTAAAAAACCACAAGAGCTGTTTCCTTGAATTTTCTATACAATGACAGGAGATAACAGGGGATAATCCCCCCAACCTTCAGAAATACTCATACATATACTGATTTTAGAGATTTTTAAAAAAGTTTTGACAAAAACATTTTTTAAAGCCATAATAACTATCTCCTTAACTGTCTATCATATTAACCAACAGAAACCAGTATTAACCAATTCTACATTTCCATAGAACTAAAGTTGGAGGGGACCCCAAGAGCCATGTTGCCCAACCCCCTTCTTCCAGGCAGAAGGGCACCATCAAAATTGTAGCAATCTAGCCTCTAAACTAATTGATATAATTCTCCTATAGTATGGGGGCCATTCATTTAGGGATTTCTTGTGAGGCAAACAAAAAAAATACACACCTCTAATAAATACATTCCAACCCACCTACGTTCAGGGAATCAATTCCCTGTCTTTGCGTGCATAAATGACACCATGGATAATAGCAAACTGGTTTTTTTTTTAATAACAGAGGTACAGAAATGAGAATATAGATTGTAAGCTGAAGTGAATAAGTAAAACCAAAATGAAAACGGATATATAAGTTCCGTGGATATAAAGGCTGTGGTTTAATAGCTAATACAATTTGTATAAATGGTTGGCAGCTCTTAGGGGCTTAGGATCTAGGACATTTTCTCCACCTAGTCTATGAATTCAATTTGTAAATATATATATTTTACATATAGTGGATTCTTCCTTAGCCTGCTCAGAGTAGCTTTTATAAACCTTCACTGAGTGATTTCCCATTCAACTGAGTGATCATGTTCTCGCAATACCACAGCCACAGTTTCTGCAATCCTAGTGAGGATTTTATGGCCAAAACCCACCAATCTCTACAATAGACCAGAGCTACTACAAAAAAAGTAGTCTGTGGGCTAATGCTGGTCCACAAGCTGTTGGCTGCCAAGTCTACACTAAATTTTCAGGACAGAAATTTAGGACAGAGAGAAAGAGTTGTAGCCAAGGGATACAAATTTAACACCAGTCCCCTGGCACAATGGGGAGAAAACCTGCTAGTGCTACACATGAGATAGCTTCAGAAACATATCTCTAAACCTTTCCAGAATTTCTGTCTTCCTAGCAGATCAGGAGTGTCATGACCTTGGGGTTTAGAGCAGTGGTTTTCAACCTTTGATCGTCTAGGTGTTTGAAACTGTAATTCCCAGAACTCTTGAACATTGACCATACTGCTTCTGGGAGTTGAATTCCACAATAGCTAGAGACCAAAGCCTGGTGCTTCTGGGAGTTGAATTCCACAATAGCTAGAGACCAAAGGTTTGAAACCATAGGTCTAGAGCAGGCATTGGCAAATTTTGGCCCTCCAGGTGTTTTGGACTTTAACTCCCACAATTCATAACAGCCGGTAAACTGGCTGGGATTTCTGGGAGTTGAAGTACAGAACAGCTGGAGGACCAAAGTTTACCCATGCCTGGTGTAGAGAGAGCAGGTGTACAGCACTGCTGGTAATGGTGATGTTTGTTGTAAAAACCAGTTAATGCTTGTAAGAAACATGGCAATGATTTCTGGCTTTGAAACAGAAAATTGACTCTGCAGAGCGAACCAATAGCTTCCTTTCTTCAAGGAAGTGAAACTGTTCTGTTGCTTCTCTGAATAGCGAACAGTATGAGTGACTTTCAGTGTTGCCACTGAAATCTGACACAAGATCATCTTGCCATATTAAATCAAACCCTGTATCTGGCTGGTGGTCCCACCACTGCCAGGCCCATGTGTAGCAAGAATTGGCAAGGAGTTAAAACCCCCACACCAGGCATGCACAAAAAATGACAATGCAGAGATTTTCCTCCCTCCCTGTCCACTTCCTTGCTCTGCTTTTTCCTCTTTGATTAACTTTGGACCAGATGGCCAGTCCCCAGTCTCCCAGCATGTCTTTGACTGACAGGAGCCTTTGATAAACCTCAGAAGAATGGAGCCACCTTCAGGTCACCTCCTCTGCCTGGCCTTTAACATCCCACACATCCCGCCATTATCGGCTGAATAGGAGACAAAGGAAATTAGCTCCAATTCCCTATCATCCCCATTATTTCTACACCACTTTAAACAAGGAAGCAATGAGATGCCCTTCACTTTCCTTGGAAAGTTACAAATGTCAGCTGCTAAGAAATGCAAACAAGCAGTTTTCCATGTTAATGGATGGGCTCCTATTGTACAGACATGTGGTGGTAAAAGTGGATTTGTTCTCTGCCTGCCTGAAAAATGCTTAACACACTTTGAAATATGTTCTTTGGTAATTTTTTACTTTTCTTGGCAGCTTGAACCTAGAAATGGTTAAGGAAGCTTGATTCTTGTTTCCTCTTGCCATAGTTGTGATTGACTCTTGATACAAAATCAAGACAATTTTAAATTAGAAAACTAGATCCAAACATCACTAGATCTGTAAAGTAAATAAATTACCATACATTGTTCACTTACATTTTAATCTGCGTAAGGCAGGCATACACTTTAATGGGTTCTTATATCAAACATTATGGGCAGATATAAAGCTTCTTTAAATACAGTGATAGAGACTTCCGATGCAAATTTTTAGTTTTTAATGCTCTTCAGGACTGCCATTTATCTAAGATTTCCTCCATGTAAAGAAGCACCATGCCTCTCATAAACATATCTAGGCTGGAATTCTACATCACCTAATGAAGAAGGAGCAAGGCAATGTGTGGAAAGAAATGACCATAAAAATACTGTGCTATTAGAGTTTGCCTTCCCCAGTGTTTCTAATATTTGTTCGCTTTGGTATACTCAAAAACCGAAGTCTTGCTTGTTTTGAAGGCAGTTTATACTTTTTGTGCATTCACTTATATCATCTTTTGAACTAAATAGCATCTCCTGACCCAATCTCCTTCAAACCTATGTTAATAGACACCTGCTAGATTGGGTCAGCAAGACCCAGGAGGAGGATGTTTCCAACCCTTTCCTGTTCATGAGGCTACAGCAAGGACATGACAGGAATCTGGCTTCTGACTGTCACAGTTTTGCTAGCTAGTCAACTACCATCACCTTACATTAACAGAATTCTCCCTATAGAGAAAGATACTTAGTTGTTGTCATTGTTGTGTGCCTTCAAGCCATTTCTGACTCATAATGACCGTAACATGAACCTACCAATGGGTTTTCTGGAACTGAGCATGTGTGACTTGCCCATGATCATCTAGTGGGTTTTCATGGCCAAGTGGGTATTTTAGCCCTAGTCTCCAGAGTCATAGTCCAATATAAAAACATTATGCCACAGAATGATACTGCATGCATTCAATTGCACATAAAAAGACTCAATTAGACTTGAAGGGCTAAATTAGAAATCATGACAGCAGAATATTGTCTTTTAAAATCAAACATGGTGTGGCCACTAGTAATGGGGTGGTGTACAGACATAAAGACTTGCATATTTTTGACTGACAATTTTTCCCAGGTGGACACAAACTTGCATTAGGATTGCTCAGTAGATTAGGGAGAACCTAAGCCATGTCATGGTTGGGATCAAGCTTAGCTCCTCTAACCCATGTTCATTTGCTCATAGGGTTCTCACCACCTGCTTTTGGTACAACTGTGGCAGGTTGATATAAACACAGATATGTACTGCCAACTTGGTTTGCTTGACCCTTTCACTTTTATAAAAAGTAGATGAGAGATCTGTGAATGTATTCACCATGTTGTCTAAGAGGGTCTGAGAACTATAGTCCATAAAATAACTTTTCTAAACTATGTTGTGGTCACCGTTACCTCTTTATTCTGTTTACAAATGCCACTGAAGGGTCCTTTGTGAAAATACCTATATACTCTTTATCATTTCCAAACTAAGAAAGCTGATGAGATGAAATTACCTCTTGCATTACATCATGCTTTTCGGTGGAGGAGATCGGTTCCATGGCATATAGAAACATATGAGCCTCCTTATTGTTGTGTGGCATTTTCAATTGTTTATTCTATTTTCCCATTCCTCATCTTAATGTGTCAAGGTTTTAGGTTCAGTGCAGTTCTTAGCATGACATTGGATGAGCCACAATTCAGACAACAAATAGAGAAGCAAGGGTTAAACAACAGTCCCACTAATTTCATTATAGATGGAAGGAAAAAGTACTAGAACCATTTTAGTTTCCACTGCATTATAATTTACGAAAATTATTTGCAGTTTGGGAATGATTCTGTTCCAAATTTACAACATGCCCTGCACATAAAACACACATTTTGTGAAGAAAAAAATCTATGTGGAAAATCTTGTTTCCTGCACAAAAGATCCTGAATTAAATTGTTGGCAAAATTTGCATGCTGATCTTTTTCTCTTGGCAAAAAACAACAACATTTCTGTAGATAATTTTTAATGCATGAAATGCTATTTCCTACACAGAAATTAAAATATCAGATATTTCTATAGGTTGAAACTAGAAACCAGTCAGTTCCAGTTGCATCAGGGATGATATGGCAGCCCATAGAAGGAAACTGCCCCTCACTTCCATTCCAGTTGCTTACTCCTACTTTAGAGGAAAGACAACCGAAATCTTTGGTTATTGTTTCCTCTCTGAAGTTGCCCTGTGTTTGAGTGTTGTTTTACTGTTATAATTTTATGTTTTACTGTTATAAAATTATAACAGTAAAATAACACTCAAACACAGGGAAACTCCAGATAGGAAACAATCAGGGACAGCTAATCACCTCTCAACAAAAGATTTCCCCAGGCACTAAGAAACCACACCAAAAATCTGCCAGGCCATTTAATGCTAATCAGGGTGGCCAAGTGAAACATTCACACCGACCTCCCACAGACAAAAGTTCTTTCTCCCACCCTGGACATCCCACAAATATATAAACCCAAATTTCCAACAGACCTCACAACCTCTGAGGATGCCTGCCATAGATGCAGGCAAAACATCAGGAGAAAATGCTTCTAGAACATGGCCATAAAGCCCAAAAAACCTACAACAACCCAGTAATCCATTATTGTTTTGTTTTACTGACAAGGAAGAGAAAGGTACTTATGGGACCTTCTGCCTGATGTTATAGATTAACTAGTCTTGCCTTGGGTACTATGACATAAGCGAGAGCGCCATTTGCCATTGTCCTTAGACAGTGTCATGTTATCTTCTACTCATTTTTCTGAAACTAGATCTCCCACTTGAATACATTGATTGTGAAAAACACAGACTCATCCAATGCTCTGCTATTTACCCTGATACATTTGTCTTTTTAAAAGGCTTCAGCCAGACCTGCTGGTAATTTTCACAATGGAGGCTGAATAAACAAAAACCCTGAATTAGTTGTAATTTCAAGGTTGATTATTAAAACAAAACAAAAAAAATCCCCAAAGGAACACTAGACACATTGTCTACCTGCAATTTTAAGGCACAGGAGTTATGCCACTTTCGTTTCTGCTCTTAAGCTGATCAGGGCAAAGCATGTGACTGAATATTTTGAACAAAGCTGACTATGAAAAAGACAAAGAAGAAAGGATTGTCAGAGTACATTGAAAGGAACCAAAAGAAAGGAAGATCTGTATTAGATTTAAGGTATATTTGAAAGAGAGGGTTTTTTCCCTCCATTTTTTTTAAAACCTGCTTTCAAATCCCCAGGGACTTTCTAATTTATCAAGAGAGACACATTCTTCCTAATGAAAGGTTACTGACCTTCATGAATGTGACAGTTCAATTACAGCCCATTCATATGCAGAACAGCCACCGATAAAGGATTTAGAAAATGTGACTCGCATTGCAAAAGACGGGGAGGAAAAAAAAAAGAAATATGCCTGGGAAATTATTATTTTTTATATAAAGTGAATTAGGAATTATAAATAAGATTCACTCAGGTGGTCGGTGGAACCTTTTTTCTTTCCCCTGGCCCAGCAACCCATTAGATTTGCTTCAGTGAATACATTGACTTTTCTCCTCTTCTTTTCTTCCTGATAATATTCCTGTCTTTTTAATCCTCTGAACTACTAAACCTAACAAATCATAAAGCCCTTGGGGTGCTCAGATGCACAGTTTCAAACAGCCCTCCCCCTTCTCCTGACTGGCAGTGAAAGCTGGATTGAGTCCTAATGTTATTTTAAGTATTTCTGTAGCATTTAAACTCTTAAATGGATGGAAAGTTTCTGAAAGAGTAGAATCACTGCCAGCCAATAAAGGCTGCCGTACTAATCTTGTTTTAACTTTTAGAATTATCACATAGCACACATACAATACGCTATACTGACTTCGGCCTCTCTGAGCCCATTAATAGCCAAATCAGATTTTGGCTAGACTCTCTGGAGCCACCTATTATTTAAAGAAACTCCTCCAGGTATAGGAGGGATGTTCAAAGTGGCATAAAGGTGGTCCTGTTAAGATACTGAGAGCCTGCTCAGTAGAGTAGTGCGTGGATTTTGTTTCTTCCATTTCCTTTGGTACCTTCTGTACTTCGAGATCTCATAACGGTAAGGGCCCTCCCGGTACAAAGACCTGACATGAAAGCAACCAGGAGGCAATCTTGGCTCCTCCTACCATATTTGGCATCACAGTTGAATCTTTTTTGCTTTTCCTTTATTTTCCTGATTCTTTTTATTTAGTGGGAGTGACTGGGAGTTAGGGGCCTGCTGAGAGATGGTGGGTGGGGTGCGCACACGCATTTCACAATTTTAGCTTCTTTTTCTCCTTCCCTTCCTTTCCTTAAGGAACTACTTCTAAAAGATTATTATTAATAATTATAATCCCACCAAACAAAAAGAGTAGCCTACCTCTCCTCAGCTTTAGAAACAGCTTTAAGCCAGCAAAACCCCAAGCAGAAAGGAGATTGCAGCCTTGCAGGCAAGTGAAGGGATTTTCAAGGTAGTCCAGGGAGGATAGCTTGATTGAGCTCCAGGTCATTGCTTTTTCTTCCCTGGGCCTCCTTAAAATGCCTAAGCTGGTGCTGGGAGAGAAGAAAGCATGTGCACCTGCCTCTCCTCTAGAGTAGAACAGCTTTAAGAAGCAGTACACTTGGGACCCTTCCACACAGCCCTATAACCCAGAATATCAAGGGGGGAAATCCCACATTTTCTGCTTTGAACAATGTGGACTCAGATAACCCAGTTCAAAGCAGATATTATGGGATTTTCTGCCTTGATATCCTGGGGTATAGGGCTGTGGGGAAGGTCTCCTCCTCTACAAATGGATCCAGAAACTAAATAGTGGCAACTTTGGTGCTTTTTAAAATCCAGGACTTAATGAAAGATATGGAAGGGGAGCCTGTGGGAAGTCCCCTCCCCCAATATGGTCTGGATAGGGTGCTTTCTTAACCCCGTTGCTGATAGCCAAGCTCCCTTGAAGAGAATAAAGGAAAGGCTTCCATGGGAAAGTTCCCCATTGCCTCCAAAAAGGCGGAAAAGAGCCTTTTTTCCAACGCTGAATGAACCACCTATTTCGTAGCATGCCTGTTTTCAGGAGGTGCTGGAAAATGAATATGGGGGGCTTCTGCTACCCAGCAAGCAGAAAAAGATAGTGATTCACCCAAAATGCACAACCTACTGCACAGATAATGGTCTGGGTATTGAACTACAGCTCCTGAGATCAGGGTTTAAATGCCTGCTCAGTCATAGAAACCTATTGGGTGTCCTTGGGAAGTCTCATTCTGTTGGTCTCAAAAGAAGACAAGGTTGAACAAATATGGCAAAGAAACCCTGAGATAGGCTTATCTTAGACTCAACAGAGGTCAAGAGACTACATGGCATCTATTTATACAACATATATGACTCACATAAATTCTAAACATGTCCAGCTGTTGAACCACATGATATTCTGAAATCTATCACGATGAGCACTTTTTGGACATTGTCATTGATAGCATTGTCCGATTATACTTTTGAATCAAGAAATGCATGTCTGTAGTGGGGTGGAGTGTAGCAGACAATTTTCTATTATGAGTATATCATGTAAACTCTCCCAAGCCTGGGGAAAGTGGGATTGTTGCTGTAAACAAGCATAACTATTTACACTGACTCAAAACATGGACACGGGGATCACATGCCTTTTTAAAAAGTACAAGACAAGGCTGTCTTACATTGAATGGATCCTGAGTGTTGTATGGCTTCCATGGAGTTCATTTACCCCTCAATCAATTTATTTGGCCATGTAGACAGACCCTATGTTTCTATTATGTATCTCCTCCATGGCAGCATCAGATGGGTCAGAATGAGAGATGATAGTTTCCTGAAGCAAAGGTCAGAGCTTGGAAAAGTTAACCTTGGAGTGTTAGAAGTTCTAGAATCTCTTACCAATTGCCATACTTGTTGGGGATTTTTTTGGAGGTTCTGCAGTAATTACATTTCCATGTTCTGAGCAAATCTGATGAACTTAATGAATGAGAACAGATTTAAACCTGGATCTAGCTGGGCCAAAACCAGCACTCTATCCACCACAGTCCACTCTACACTGCTACAATGAACTGGTTTTAAAAATGGGGAAAGAATAATAATCCTATATATACAGAGGTTGATTAAACCTTTTGAAAATAGAATGTTTTTCTGTTCTTACATCTTTTGTGGACAGGGAAGCTTTAAAGTTTACTGTTCCCCCCAGAGAGTTAAGAGTGCAGCCAGGCATGTAATTAAGAGCAATTCTAATGGGCAAACTGGCAGAGGCGAAAGGAGCTAAAGGTTGAAGACCATGAGGGGGTTGTTCACCAGGGGGAAAACACAAATGAAGATGAACTTTACATACTGTGGGCCTTGCTGCTTGATTAAAAATGCATTTATCCTCTGAGGCAAACCACCCCATGATTTACAGTAAGTCATAGTTACAAAGATATATTTATTGAACAGCTCTCTTCCTTGAAGGAAAATTTTGTCTGCAGCATCAGGGTAACCAGGTTGGCAGCACCAAGGAGTTTTTCACCAGTCAAGGGAAATTTTTGTGAACTGATTTATGTGAAGGTTAAGCATCACCTGGGCAAATAATGACATGGAGAAAGGGGAACAGTACCTTTTTCCTATTTGGAGAAAGAAATATTACTCTAGTTTACCTTGATTCTTAAGATGTTAATGCAACAACCTTGGAAGGTAATCCAACTGAATCCCTCAGATGGTCCCTAACCATGGCCTAAAAGTTCCTGTATTTGATTACTGTATTCGTAAGTTAAAATGATCCGATTACAACTGCTATATTCCTATGCTGTGATATGTTCTATCCATCTTTTGACCAGCCTATTCTCCTATTGTTTGTACACCAGCCCCAGCCCCCCCCCCCCCAATAAGGCTAAAAGTATTTCTGGCTGTTGTTTATGATGGTTGTTTTATTATTGCTTATTATGTTGGTTGTACACTGTTTTAATTTTTATTTGCCTTGTTTTAACTGTATGTTTTTTGGGTTTGGCCCCATGTAAGCCACCCTAAGTCCCTTCAGAGAGAAGGAGGCGGGGTAGATAAAGTTCTTCTTCTTCTTCTTCTTCTTCTTCTTCTTCTTCTTCTTCTTCCTCCTCCTCCTCCTCCTCCTCCTCCTCCTCCTCTTCAGAGTTTGAGAATGCTCTTTTCTTTGGGCGAGAAGACTCAAAATCTCCAGCCAAAGGGTCATGGAATAATGCTTTATAGGGAATTCCGGGAGCTGTTAGTCTAACAAAATTCTCAACTACCAGAATACTTTATGACTTTTTACATAACTTTGAGTATGCCTTGCTAAGTAGCAGAAGTAATAAGAAACCTAGTTAATGAATGGTGAAGTGCATATTGATCAGTGCTCCAATGCATATCAGGCATCAATGCGCATTAGGAATTTTGCCAACTCTCCTGCATAGTAATGCAATAGCAGCTCTCTACTGGAAATGGACAATGAACAACTGTGCAATTCTAATTCCTATAAAGATAAGTCCATTCATCATCTGAATAGAATTCCAGCCAACCTTTTCAATCCCTAAAACCAGTAGAAGTTTTCTTTGATAAGAAAGGTGTAGGATTACACTGTAAACATTAGATTGGATTGGATCATGTTTTGTGGTGTAGGGACTCTAGGTGTAATCTTACTCTTCAACTTCCTCTTGGCCAATTGCTGTTCATGCTGCATCTCCTCCATCCTCCTGAGCTGATATCTCTATGTGTGTACCGAACCTGAAGACTTTATACAAATATTAAGAGCAGCAAGGGCTTGAGAGAAGATGGATACAGAAAAGATGAATTGCCTTTCTATTGCAGAGTTGGGGAAGTCAGTAGAAAAGGGTTGATGCATTTAGCTAATTGTTAATAAGCTAAAATCTCATTCAATTAAATCTGCATTGACAGGGTGAAATTTTAACTATTATGTTTATGTTAAATTGCCGTTTAAGTTAAATGCCTACATTTATCCACTTCATTATCAGAATGAAGCTGAAAAATCCCATCCATGATTTTGCTCCCTCCTTTATTTTCATTTTGAATTTGAGAGAGAAGGAAACAGCTGCATGAACTGCAAAATTCAGTTTCCTGGGACAAATGAGGAGTCTATGTGGTGCCTGGTGCAAAAAAAAAGGAGCAGGACTAAGTAGCATGTGGTCTATGAAATAGAAAAAGATTAGAAAAAAGCAGGTCTGCAAAAATTCTGAAGAACTGAGCTTTGGGTAAAGAACTGGGGAAATGTAAAAGGTTTTCACTTTCTCTCATTTAACTGATTGAAAAGAATTCTGGAATTAAGTTCACATTGACATTCCAGCTCAACTCAACTAAAGACAATCAATCCAATTTTTAAATTGCAATTAATTTGCACCTTTTTTTTTTTGGCTTGAAAATGTATTCCAAGAGCTACGGTGGTCCATGGTCTTGTTACCTCCCAAATGGGCTACTGCAACGCGCTCAACATGAGGTTGCCTTTGAAGAGTGTTCAGAAGCTTCAAGTAGTCCAACAGGCGGCAGCTGGGTTCCTTACTGGAGTGGGGTACAGGGAGCACACAACCCCCCTGTTACATCAGCTCCACTGGCTGCCAGTCTGGTACCAACCACAATTCAAAGTGCTGGCTTTAGCCTATAAAGGCCTAAATGGTTTAGACCCAGCTTACCTGTCTGAACATATCTTCCTCTATGTACCATCTCAGAGGTTAAGATCAACCTAGGAGGCCCTGCTCTCGATTCTACCCATCCCCCTCACTGGTGTGACTGCTGGCAATGACAGACAGGGCCTTCTCAGTGGTGGTCCCTCAGCTATAGATCTCCCTCCCCAGAAAAATTAGATCAGCACCCTCCCTTCTGACCTTCAGAAAGAAAGCAAAGACATGGATGTGGGACCTTTGGACAATGATTTCCCAGTGTGATAATTATCTCCCAATGCAATAAAAAATAATGCAATTGACTACCGGAATGGCTCCTGGAATATGCCTTTGGATTATATGATTTTAATTAATTGTTTTAAGATTGATATGTTTTAATTACGTGGTTTTAAAGTATATATTGCCTGGTTCTATGTATTATATATGGCATCGCATTGTGCCTTTGTTGTGAGCCACCCTTTTGGGGTGAGGAAAGCAGAATATAAATGAAGTAAGTAAATAAATAAATGTCCAAATTAATTTTATTTTAACATAATTGGTTTGATTTTTCTACATCCTATCATGTCTATAGTTGTGTCTGGAACTCGGAAATGTGAACCCTTTTGCAGTTAAACAACCAAAATCCCCCAGCACCAAGTTTTTTTCAAGACCAAAAACAAACTCATGAACAGATAAAAAAAAAAGAAGACCCATGATCTCACAGCAGCCAACATCCCCATCCCCAAATCATTTCCATTAATTATACAACAATTCATTGAGGCACCCCTATTGCCTGTCACAGAAAAACTAGCAAAATGAGTGCCCAAAGAGATTTCTTAGGCAGGAACATTTAGAAAGTTTTCAATGTAGTTCATGATAGTTTGTGCCACCTGCTAAACAATTACCAAACAGAACGTATACTGCAACAAGACTCTCTAAGTGAGAAACTGTAGGAGTGGAGGGAAATCAGAGAAGACAAGCTGGGTGTTGGGAAACTCCAATAATGAAGAGAAATTGTGATGTCTGAAGTCTTTTTCACCCAGGCAAAGTCTGTCGTGCTAAACAATGACAGTGGGAAGTGGAATAAAAATGAAAGGTGTGAAACTGAAATAAATAACATTTTGCCCAGGACATGTATCATATTATACAGGCAGAATGACAATAAACTTTCCCTTCACCCTCCCCCCACTCCAAAACTGCTACACTACCCAACAGAACCATTTATGTGTTGTGCAGGGGATATAGAAGCATCCACTTATGCTTGATGCACCTTGATAACCCGCTTTGGGACCTCCTAGCATCGTCTGGAAGTCCTGGATGATGATGTTCTTGCTGTTCATTCAGCTATAGCTCCATGCCCACTCTCTACAAACTGGGAAATGGCTTTTCTGGGGAGCTGCAGTAGCTGAAAGCAGAGGTTTATGGGGTTGATCATGGGGTCAGTTGGCCCACTATAATTGTGGGGGTTCAATTACAGAACCCACCACAGATATGTGGATGGTTGCTATATAGTCTTTAATGGTGGCAACATGAATGCCATCCTTCAGAAAGTTCACATTCATATAATCACAATTTATTAATATGAGAAATGATTTGCGATAGCTGGAAATCATGACACCAAATCCTGCAGATCCAAAGGCCCACTGTACAGAGACAATTTTGTACTTATGTCTGCATAACTCTCAGGAAGACAGTCAACATTTTACAAATTAGGTGGAATTCTACATGCAGAATGTATATTCAATAGGGATGAAAATAATAGTTGTGTGTGTGTGTGTTTTAAATGGTCTGTAAACATGTTTTTAATGTTTTGGAAATCCTGACAAGACGAGTATCAGCAGTTCAATTCGTTTGTGTTGTGAAAACTGTGCACGTAGTTGTTTTGCACAAAAAGCAGCATTCCCTGTACATAAAATAACATTTATATGCAGAAATATACATTTTTGTAGAAAAAAGCTGTTTCCTATGCAAACAAAATTATATAATTAGGGACTTATTCTATACAAAATGTGCATATGGTTGATTTGTACAAAAAATAACATAGTGTATTTTGCACAGAAAACAGCATTTTCTGTATAGAAACTAATACTTCTGTATAGAAAATGTACTTTTGCACACAAAAAATCTGTTTCTTGCAGAATGTTGGATAGAATATATCCCAAATTGTAAAAAAGATTTTAAAAATTGAGTGATCTTTAAAGTTTCTCTGGAAATGGGAAGAAAACTGCTAAAAATACTTGTTTCTTTCATTGATTAGAAAATTTGCAAAGAATTACACCTCATCTCAGCAATGTATATGTGATCTGGATATAATGACACTAGCAACAAATTGAAGTGTTCAGATTTGGGGTCAGGTCCCAGATTAGACTCCAAACGTGAACATTCCTGATAATGGCCAGTGCTGTGTGGGCAGCATTACTTAAAAAGTGGGTTTTAGTGAGTAACAGTGAGAGATGTAGCTACGGTGCTTTTTCTTCTTATTTTTACATTGTCTTCCTTGTAGTTTTATTTGTGTTCTTTAACCTAGCAAAGACCATGGGTCTGATACCTTGTAAAAGAAGAGACCATGTAATATCAAGTAGTACATGGTAGCAATCAAACAGCAGGCGATATTTTACTTCAAAGTTTCCAGTCAAGATGATCCATCAAGCCCTGAGGCCCGCTCCACTTCCAAGTTCCAGAATCATTCTAAATTATGGGAGCTTACCAGTGACCTCTTTATAGTAATCATCTGACAATAAGTGAAATATCTGAACCTTCCCACAAAGGCTTTCCAGTAATGGGCAGTAAATCCTCTGAAGCAGGTTGACACATATTTGGGCTTATTGTGAAGCCTAAGATCTTCACAGCTTCTCTTTTTTAACTCCTGAATAGCCTGCTGGCCTAATTCATGCTAAATAAGCAGCATGACTTGATACTTATGTATAGCACAGTTAAAAGAAATATATTTTGGATTTATCAGACTGGCTATTCGTAATACTTTTATTATAGGGGAATTAAATTACAGGCTTGGCTATAATGGTAAAGGTACCTCTCTCTTCCAGCATATTACTAATGAGCAGAAAGATGCATATCTACAACATCCCAGGACAGAAATTGGGGGCCTGTGGCTTTCCAGGTGTTTGGGGCTACAAGCCACATAATCTCTTACCATTTTGCTTGAATACAACTGGTGGAATTTGTAGCCAATAGCACAACATACTAGGACTGAAAACAAACATAAGGATGAAATAAAGGTGGTGCAGTTGTGTTCTTAGACAGGGAGAACTACATTAGGGAGACCTGTAAATAACTGAATGACACCCAAGATTATAGGGAAATGTAAAGGAACCACAAGTGTAAAATGGGAAATTGTTTATATGCTAAAGGAGAATTTGGCTGAAGACTATAGTATCCTGCCTGAGCCTGGGTGAAGAGAGCTACAGCTCTATCTTATCTGTAAAATTCATTAAAAAAAATATTTGGCTGTCCTATTATATATGGCTGTTTTTTTTATGCCACAAGAGCTATCTCATTGAATATCTCTCATATTAACCAATAGAACTTCCATTTGGGGATTTCTTCCCAGCCCAGCACAGAGATTTACTTACTAGAAGTATCAGTTAGCCCAACCCTTTGCAGATTCAACAATTTATTGGAACTCTGCTAAGCAGAACTCTGGGAAATGTAGCTTATGGCAGAGTCTTTTGAATTCTCTGGCATAGGTCTTCTCGCCTTCCCAAACTACATTTACCAGAATTCTGTGCTTTCTCTGTCTTTTTCCCAGTGAACTCTGCTTTCTCCTGTCTGCTTCCCTCCCCTAATGATGAGAGGAAAGGCAGCCTTTTTGGCTTTGCTTTGCTTTCTTGTGCTAAAATGAAACTGACTTTGGGAGGCTTCCAAGATTAAAAAAAAAACAAATGAAAAAGTATTAGGTAAGTTTCAATTCTTAAGTTTTTATATTTTCAAGTCATCCATGATTGAAGTCAGGAATACAAGAATCCATAGATATGGGGGGCTGCATGTTGCAAATGAGCTGGTAGAAGCGAAGGCAGGTCAATCAGCTCTCCTTAAATAAATGTTGCCCCCATAAGATAAAGCTCTAAAGTTCTGCACTGAAAAGCGAGGGGAAGTTCAGGGTTCATCATAGTTTCCTGAAAGTGAGATTGCCTAGTGAAGGCTCAACAGATGATCTATCACCATGGATTTAGGCATCCTGTATCTCCAGTGATGCTAAAGATCAAAATCATAAGATCTGGGGTTATCTACAAATGCCCTTCACTGTGATAATAGCCAGTACCCTCACACAATGTTCTTCTCAATATTATTCAAAACAATGCAGTTAAAATGTGGTCCTCTGTACATGTTCGCCACTACAATTTGATACTCCCATATGCAAATTTCATTTGAGATGCTACAATATACAGGGGAATATCTTTAAAATACTGTATTGGCAAGTTTAATTACAGCAGAATAAAGAAATACATATTTGGAAACTCTGGCTCTCATGTTTGCCCTCCTCATTCAAAGTATAATGCCAGATCCCTCTTGCTTCTAAATGAAACCTGCTATTCACTGGGAAGCTCATATATATGCCAGAGAGAAGATGGGGAAGTCAGCTTGCAGAAGTTATTGATAATCGAGACAATAACCCAAGGGAAAAACAGTTTCAATATATAAATGCACAATATTCCTAAATGGGTTTGCGAGGCAACAATGAGAGTGCTGGCATTGTTTTTCAAGAGAAAAAGTCCCTGACTGTGCATACAACAAATTCATGAAGGCTGGAGCACCAAAGTCAGGATAATATGACACTAATAAATGTAACCTGTTTTCAGCTGGTGATGAATTTTTTGTAGATTTTATCTCCAGGAAGTACAGAAATCAGATGCAATATGTTCCTTTGACTGAATATCTACTCTCACTTGCTGTTCTAGTTTGGTGATGCTATCAACTTCAGCTCTGTTTGCACCCCCTCCCCATTACCATTTTTTCCATATCACCCTCAGACTGAATTCTAAGTATATAGTTTGGCAGACAGATGCAAGATTTTAATAAATACACAACACAGCAAAATAAAACCAAAATAAAAAACACAATTCATCTTACAATTGCAAGCATGGTGCAGTGTTTAACAAGACATGGAATTTGCCACCAAGAGTAGGTCAAGGTGGAGCAGGTCTTCCAGCTGCTTCAAGCAACAGATCTGTTTAACCAGCAATGACTGCTAATTGGTGCCCACAGGTCAGCAAGGTAGACACTTTTGGGTGAGGATAGTTATTTGGGGTCTGTTCATCTTTACCTAATTTTGCTGCCTGACAAGAAGGAGAGCCCATTCTACAGTCCACATACAGGAAATAGCTGGTGTGTGTGTTGATGGGATGGCACTCTCCATTACACCTGAGGTATTAGCCTAATTTAGGGACTTCAGAACATGTTGAAATGGCAAGCCTGTCATTACAAATGTGGCACACATATGGCATGCCTATTATTACAAAGAGAAAGGAATCACTGATGAATTGAGGGTATTGTGACAGCTGCCCCCCAATATCTGCCACCTGAGCTAACTGTAGAACTAGCCCTGTAAGGAAGTCCTATAATCATGCGTTCAACCACTGTAAGACCCCATCCACACTGCCATACAATAACACTTCAGAATGTAAATTA
Source organism: Anolis sagrei (assembly GCF_037176765.1). NCBI lineage: Eukaryota > Metazoa > Chordata > Lepidosauria > Squamata > Anolidae > Anolis > Anolis sagrei. Next base: position 79,440,274 of record NC_090024.1, read on the forward strand.
ACATCATTGACGTGAATTATATGGCAGTGAAGGCTCATATAATTCAGTTCAATGCAGTTCAATTGGCATTATATGAGTCTACACTTAACAGCTTACCTGTCCGAACATATCTCTCCTTATGAACCAGCCTTATGAACTTAACATCTTCAGGGGAGGCCCTGCTCTTGATCCCACATTCATCGCAGGTGCACCTGGCGGGGATATGAAATAGGGCCTTCTCAGTGGTGGCCTCTCAGCTATGGAATTCCCTCCTTAGGGATATTAGATCAGCCCCCTCCCTCCTGACATTTTGAAAAAAAGTAAAAACCTGGCTCTTTGAACAAGCTTTTGGAAATGCAGCATAATAGATTAACATAGAACGAGGAAAAAGTGAACATGGGACAGCTTAGACAATGCTTCTGGAAAATGAGTTAACAAAAATTCACTGGTGACTATATGTTTTTAATTATTTTATATGGTTTTTATAATGCGTGCTAAATGTTTTTAATTGTGTTTTATGATTGTTGTGGCATCAAATTCCTGCCAATTTGTGAGCCGCCTTGAGTCCCCTTCGAGCTGAGAAAGGCAGCATAGAAATACCATAAATGAATGAATGAATGAATGAATGAATGAATCAGTTCGAACTGCATTATATGGCAGTGTGGATGGGTCCTAAGAATAGTCTCATCCTGGTTCTTTTTAGAACAGGCGTTTATGCAATCCCTTTATTGCACTTCAGTAACTCACATCAGCGCTGGCTCACATAGTTAGTGGTGTGGAATGGTAGGAAATAGAGTTCAATAACTTCTGGAGGCCCGTGTGACCCCACCTCTGCCTTAGCTAGGTTGAGTTATTATAGCCAGTGAAAGAAATGCAAGATTTGATGTGAGTCATAGTGATTGAAATAGCCTGATCTAATAGCAAGACATTTTCTTTGGTGGCAAGAGTTTATTTTTTGTAAAAAAAAAAAAAAAAAAAACGCTGAGCGGGGTCCAATTCTGCAAATATCAATTGTTCTGATTAAAAATCAACTGTCCTAGAAGTCCATTAAGGGTTATTACAGTGGAAATGGTGTTGCATCAGATTGCACTGGGTAGATTATCCAATTTTCTTCAGTGCCGATGATTCATTGGCAATGTTATCAGCTAAGGGCATGATCTCGCTTTGGAAGTACAATGCAGTGACAGACTTTTCAAGATGCTGAGAAAATCCAGTCAGTGCTTTATTGGTCAGAATCAGGTTAGATGAATTATATCACAAGACAATCCCTAGCAATTGCTGATTTGTCCTTTGAGATGCCCTTGCCAGGGATCAAGAAGGAAAAATTGGTGGATGAGTGGCACTATTTTTTTTTCCAGAAGCATTTTGTACACTTCTCCCCTTGCTATTACTGATGACATTTCCCTATGGGGTAAAGCACATTCATGCCACTTCTCAAGCTCAAACTAACACCTGATGTGGCTATTCTAGCACATATAGGAAGTATATGCATGTTCTCATAGGTCTGATGCACTTACATATTAGCAAAATGGTTTTATGACTACAAAGTCATTTGTTGTTCACGTGTACTATATAAAGAAGCTATTACTTTTTTCCCTAAACCATAGTAACCAATAATTCTAGTTAGGAATAGTTCACATGGATTTTGCTTTGAAAATGTCTTAAATTCACATGAATAGTAAAGTATGTTATATTTATCTTACACAAGCTGCCATTTGAATACAGATGTAGACACGTTTCATTATTTTTAATGCATATTTTCTGATTACATATTAGATTGTGTCATATAATTAATTAAAAAAAATTTTAAAGGAAGCTACGAGAAAAAGAAAAAAGAAACTCATATCATTGTGAGCCATCTTGTATAGCACGTTTTTTCAGTTAAATGGGTCTTCTTTATTTATTAGGGTGCCACTCTACACAAGAGATGCATAACTTCTAAGCATTGCGTGGGGGGGGGGGTGTCTCCACAGCCACTCATGCGACCTTGGAAAAATGCATTTGCAGTTTTCTCTCTTTTCCACATCCTCTCAATTTTTCACTGGGGACAATATTTTGAAAATAAACAAAGTTAATGTACCTTTATACCGCTGGGGCCATGACAGGCCACTTGCCCCATCTGTAGGGCTCTCCCCTCAACCAATGTAGACACCTACAGATCTATATACATGGCCAAACGTTCTTAAGCAGTCACCTCCGGTTTTGAATAAAGGTCAGTAGACCAAGAACAAATTGTGGCACAGACCATAAACTGCTAATATCAAAAATTTGAGTAAAGCTACTGAAGAACACTGAACCATTGTACCAAAATAAAACATGAAGAACATCCCCACAGAATTTCAATATTAAAGATAACATAAAAATAGATTCACACTATTAAGCCTAATTGACCAGGAGCCAGAAGAGCACTAGACTAAAGCAAGGGAAGATATTATCTGTAGCAATAAAGAAAAAGTTACATTTCCCTCTCTTCTAAAGTAAAGTTCAATTCTTGAGTTTATTAACTACATGTAATAATCCCTTTCTAGTAACATTCCTATCTCTGGAAGAAGGTGAGCATTTGCTACAAATTGTTGAGGAAACATGTGCATCAGAACATTGCTCCTATGTCCTGCTCATTGGTTTCAAAACCTAAAATATTATGCAAGGAAAAAATCTTTTTTTTCTTTGCCCAGGCAGTTAGATCATTCCCATGAATGTTACTGGTACAGTGTAATGACTTCTTGTATGCCCTTTCGTCTTATTATAGTAAATCCTCATATTTGTGGGGGATATATTCCAAGATACATGGAGCTACACATAATAGCAAAACCTACTGAATGAATGACTTTGGACAGACGCAGAGAGTTACACTGGAAAGCCTGTGAAACGCCTAGAGACAACACATCTCTAGGCATCACTAGATGCTCCAGCATAACTCTGTGGTCAACATATGACAAAAGTATACCATAGAATCTCCTAGAGACATAGAAAATGCCCAAAATCAATGTATTTTGTCATATACGGATAATCTAAATTTTTGGTACCATTATCACAGATATGTAATCATACTGTAATAATAAAGGTCTTGCCCAAGTTTCCCTGCAGCATCTCCCATTAAATCCCATAGGAATGACAGTCATCTGACAGCAGGTGATACCCACTTTTTTTCCTCTTCTCTGTCACTTCATTAAAGCAAAATCCAATTAAATTAATTTTCTAAAGTAGAATGGAAGCTCTCACAAATGCCACCTTGAAATGCTATTAATGTGACTGAAACTGGATCATTTGAAGAGTGATCTGACACTATAGCTCTTGGAGCCTTTTGAGAAACTCTCACATAGCTTTAACCTTAGTGGGGGGGAAAGAAGGGAAGGAGGGAGGGAAGGAGGGAGGGAGGGGAAATTCTGTTTTAAGAAAAAGAAGGACAAGAGGAAAGCAAAAGTTGGCATGGAGTGGGCAGCAAGAGTCGTGTGCAAAACCACATCCTTGTAAGAGTGAGTAAAGGCCTTCACCTTCCATTCATGTCTCATCAAAGGATTGGCATTTAAACACCTAAAATTACTTACTCTACAAAATAACTAATTTTAGTGTCTGTGTCTGTAACTACTCTTTCCCAGGAACAAGAAACATTGACCTCTGACAGCACTGACCTCTGACAACATAGCCTCAGTAACTGCAATCTCATCTCGCACCCCTGAACAGACTGTTAGGCAAAATGGAGCCCAATTGCTTTGAGTTGCTTGTAGTACAGCAGTACTTTTCATTGTCCAAGATTATTTTTGATATCAATCATTTCTTTTGGCATCTCCATCATGATCTGGGAGTTCACTGGCACCTTCTGGTCTGAGCAGAGGGGGCATGTCAGCACTTCATTTCAGGATGACACATGCACATACAATGTGTCATCCCTGTGACTGACCTTTTCGAAGAAATGATTAGAATGGTAGTCTAGTCTGATCTACTGAGGCAATTCATATGCCTCATATTCTTAAACCATCACTTTCATCTTTCAGAATATCTCAAAAAAGGCTATTATAGTTGCTGTTGTTTACATAGCACCATCTGTGTACATGATAGCATTTTACAAGTGCCACGGGGGGCCTATAGTGTAGATGAGAACACAAGGGGGAAAACAGCAGAAGGAGAGAGAAGTAGAAACAGCGATAAACAAGGGGAAATAGATAATTATAACTAGAGCTTGGAAAATTTACCTTTTAGACTACAACTTCCCAAATACCCCCGGGACCATACTGGTTGTGGGACTCTGAGAGATGCCCTCCAATAAGTAACTCTTCCAGGCCAAGCAGTTATTTCATTCATATCTATATAAGCTTAATTACAGAAAGATGAGAGGATTTGGAGATTGTGCCAAAGGCTTCTGGAAAAGATACTATAGATCTCTGGATTATGCTCCTACTCAGACCAATAACACAGTCCTGCTTTGCTAGTGGTGATGAAATTTCCTAATTCTTACATCTTTAACTCTCAGTTCCATTCTCTACTTTGAGGATTATGAACAAGGATTCCTACCAGGGTTGTTTTTATAGTTCAAACTTCTTCATTCTCTCCCTTATCAATTCCAAATTCCCACAAGGCTGCAGATCTTGTAAGTTTTGCAACTCATGAATATGACAAGAAAGTGTCAATATTGTAGCAATATCTTTCTTGCATGTTCAACCAAGCTCAATATGTCTGTGTCCATCAGCAGATATATCACCCCCTTTGAGTTTACTTGAGAGAGAGAAAGCAGGATACAAATTCTATAAATAAGTAAGTAAATAAAAATGTATTTTATGGGATTAGAGATTTCTTTGGTGTATTCTTGAGTATGCATAAACCCACTTTGGTCAATTTGATGTTTGTCCCTGCTGTAAAGTAAATAATGTTTTTTTAAAAAAAATCAACTCTTAAGAATAAACAATGAAATTACTAACTAGTCGTGTATATTCTTCTGCTAGAGTACTCTGCTAAGATAAACAAGCTGCTTTGAAGTTTTGAGACTCACTACTTGTTTGCTGGGTGCTCAAACCCATTCTAGTCTATACACCTAGCCAGTTTGCTACGTGTAGCCACAAAGTCCTCAGAAGTAACTCTGGCCTGTTTGAGGGATTATGTACTTCCCACTACTTTAGAGAAAGCTATGATTACGGCCCATTTAAAATGGGCTGTATTCTTGAGCAAAGCGTTCATTAGAGAGGTTTGAGAGTTCTGAGAAGTTCTAGGTCACACTAACAAAGATCCATTGTAGGATTTAAGCATTGTGTACCAAATGGAAATTGTCTTGGGCATTTTGGTAGAAAACCTATATTGGGACATAGATGATGGAGTTAAATAGACAAGGAAAGACTTTGTTTCACTGAGCCTTCCAGTGACCTTCTAGAGCAGTGTATTTCAACCTGTGGGTCCCCAGATGTTTTGGCCTTCAAATCCCAGAAATCCTAACAGCTGGTAAACTGGCTGGAATTTTTGGGAGTTGTAGGCCAAAACACCTGGGGACCAACAGGTTGAGAACCATTATTCTAGAGTGCTCCTCTGGGCCGAGAAACCATGACCGCTGATGGCAAACTTAAAAAGAGCTATCTAATGTCCCGAGGAGCCCCCGGTGGCACAGTGGGTTAAAGCACTGAGCTGCTGAGCTTGTTGATCGAAAGGTCGCAGGTTCGATTCCAGGGAGCGGCATGAGTTTCCGCTGTCAGCCCTGGCTTCTGCCAACCTAGCAGTTCAAAAACATGCAAATGTGAGTAGATCAATAGGTACCACTCCGGCGGGAAGGTAATGGCGCTCCATGCAGTCATGCCAGCCACATGACCTTGGAGGTGTCTACGGACAACGCAGGCTCTTCGGCTTAGAAATGGAGATGAGCACCACAACCCAGAGTCAGACATGACTGGACTTAATGTCAGGGGACTACCTTTACCTAATGTCCTGAATCCTATTCACTAAATAGGCTCAACACCTTGAGTTGTTGCTTTAAAATTTAGACAGAAGCTCAGGTTTTATACATGACTCCATTGACCAGAGAGGCTTGCAACTTCTACTACACATGAAATGCTGCCTTTTTGTGATTCTAGTTCTTCCTAGATGAGTGGTCTCAGGATGTAGCCTAGGAGGACCTCTGTTGGAAACCATAGTCATTCTTTTGCACCTGCATTGATCGCCAATCTGTTCCAGGATCAATTTAAAATGTTGTTGTTAACTTTTTAAAAAATAATTATTTACAGGACAAATTATCTGAATTAGCTTCACAGATCAAAGCTTAAGAAATAGAAGGGGTTTTGTTTTTGTTTGGTTTTTTTTGGATGTTGCACTTCACACGTGTTGTTAGCTTGTCCCCTTCTTTATAACTTTTCAGCAAAATCCTAAAATTGTGTTTATTTTTAGTGGCCTTCTTGTTGGGCAGTTTGATGCAAATTGTCTCGATGTTAGATTAATTTTAATGATTATCGCATTTTCTGGCTTTAATTAATTATTAAGCTATTTTTTTAGCTATTATATTGATTGGATGTTTTTGTAAATTACTAATATCTGAAAACAACTTAAGAGGGTTCTTTTTGAACTATAAGAGCACTACAAGATTCAACAATCGAACAAATAAACTGATGTGATAAGGATTGGTTGGGGTGCCCAGGACAAGCTCTGCATCCACACAGGACAGAAGTTCATTTTAAAAACCCTTCTAAATTCAATTAATGTATATTTCTATTAATTCCAAGTGGAGTATAATCCCTACTTCCATCATTTTAAACAGCAATTAATGCACAGCCTCAGAGTGTCCTAAAGCCAGCCAAGATATTTCTTCCAGCATTGTCCTAGGGCTCTTTTAGACAGATTCACTGAACTGTGGAGTTGATATCTTGGAATTTATCCCAAGATCTTTCCAGGCCAGAGATGCCACCAGCCATTTTATTAAATGTCAGTGACCATTGGTATTTAGCTTTTGAAAAGCTGTCACAGAATCCCCATAACATTTACCCCATAACATTTCTTACTCTGGAGAACATGCAAAGTGCTGCTGATGGAAAGATTTCTCATTGTATCTAATTGCTTCAGTCAGCTGCATAGATTTTCCTTTCCTGTTTACTTTGGGAAGTACTGTGTATAATATATTTTATTAATGTATTTATTATTTATTTCGTACATTTGTACCCTGTCCTTCTCACACACACCCCGGGGGGGGGGGGGGGCACGCTCAGGGTGGCTTCACAACAAGCACTCATTTGAGTGCTAACCACAATCATAAACCCATTTAAAACAGTTCATTAAAATACATTACATTAAAAACATTTGTTTAAAATCAGTGTCTGGGACAGTCTGTTGTCATACATATCACAATGAGTCTTATTCCTATGTACTGGAGTTACTGTTTGCTTTAAAGATGAGATCAAGGAAGCTAATTGATCATGATACGAGAGGAAAGAAGAAAGCAGGCAGGCAGAGAGGGTAAAGATTGGAATTAGAGTTATTAACTCTGCACTGGAGCCATTCTACAACAGATCATTACTTTAGTGCAAAGGTCCTCCACTCTGACACAATGGTAGCACGTTTGTCATGCAACCTTCTGAAGATTAAGGATGTTTTTGCATATTAGGAGCTCCCTAACCAAAAATAGAAACACTTTCAATTGCATGATGTTGTTTCAAAGTCATCTAAAACCAGCTTGGAAACCATTTTAGGCTGTTCTTTCCAACACGCAGGAGACTCAAGTTTTTAGGCTGCACGCAGGAGACTCAAGTTTTTAGGCAGTGTGAAGGTGTTGTGATGAGCCAAAAGGACTCTAGCTCAAAGTCATAACTTCCCACACTTATTCCTTTTAAATTTTTTAATTCAAGTAACCATGCAGTTTCACAAGTAATTTCTGCATTTATATACTTAATTTATTAATTTGTTATATATGATTTATGTAGTGTGTAATCTGTTTATTTGGTTATATGTTGTTTTTGTTGAATTTTTATGCTATGTAATTTTGGCCACTTTTCACCATTGTACACCATTTTGAATCCCACCTATGGGAGAAAAGCGGGAATAAATAAATAATATTGTTTTCCCTTGTTGGTTATGCATTTCTTTACTATTTACAATATTTCCATTGTCCATTTTGTAGAGGTTTTAGCTCATGCATGATCCTACAGTCCCACAAAAGGTTTGGCAATCACAAGTTCACCTTCCCTTGCAGAATACACTTGCAGAATAACAAGAAAAGTCTTGGGATTGTTAAATTAATCTTTTATTATTATTATTAATGCCTTATGTGTTTGGAGGGACAGTGCTTGTGTACTAGGGAAATGTGGAATTACAATCAACTGTGCAATTGTGAGCTCACTCAGAGAGGATGGTGAAGTCTTATAAGATTGACTCAGATCTCTGAGTTGTGCATTTTTTCTGGGGAGGATGGTAACCATAGACAATGAGGGGCAATTCATGGATTGGGAGAAATTAAAGCCAAGATGGAGCAATAAAATGAAAGCACTTTCAGCAAAGTCCAGGGTGATAAGAAGAATGGTTATGCTACTGTGTTCTTGAATGGTTTGCAATGCCAGAACAAAAACTTTTAAAATCTAGTACGGTAAAATCCATACCATTGTTTGTCCTCACTTGAGGTAACCAGTTTAATCTATTTAATTCATTTAAACATTGGTTTATCGAATCTTAATTGAGTCCAATTAATCTTCTCCTACTGTACTTTTTCTGTTACTTTAAAAATGTTCCAGTTTCTCTTTCCTCCTTCTACTCCCCAACCTCCCTGTTTTCAGCTTAATTTCACTGAGACAAACTGAGTCTAAAGGGTAAAAGTGGTTTACTCATTATTGACTGAATGAGAGCAGATTATGGTCAAGAAGGCAAAATAATTCATGAGGAAGGCTGCTTTGAATTGGATTACATGTCTACACTGTCAGCTAAACATAATCTAGGATTGGATCCTAGTATATAGAGCAGTGTAGATCCAGCAGAATCTTTCTACTTCCAGTAGGTCAGATAAAAGCAAGCAGCTGCAGCCTCTGCTAGCTTGTGCATTCTTCATCATTAATTATTTTTGCTCTCCTGACCAAAATCTGTTTTCACATGAGTAATGATTTTCCTCTGTGAAATATTGGGGGGGGGGGGGGGGTAGAGTAATTGAAGGGTGTGTGAAATGCATTGTTGGTTTTCACAACTTGCTGGAGTAGAAAGAGAGTCAAAGGCAGGAGAAGAAGCCTGGAATTGCTGATCTCTCCATGCTTCATTTCCTTTGCTTCTTCTACATGTGGGTGGAAAGGCTGTGGGATGATTGAAGTAAGGAGAAGTACTATCAGCCTTGCTAATTTCTCAGCAGGGCCAATTGGGTTGTTGCCTTCTATCTTTGCTCCTGTTGAAGTATGGAGTTACAACTTGATATCTCAGGGCTTCTGGTAGTTATAGACAGAACTCCAAGATTTCCCCACATAGCATGGCTACTGGCTATTCTGGCTAAAGGCATTGCGAAGTAATAGTCTGAAAAAGTAACTATCCTATATTTCCTACTAGAACATCAGCTTAACACAGTTTTCCACCTTCCCTTCCAATCCTTGATGTGATTCTCAGAGTGGCTTTCTTTTGGAGGAAGTGTTTCTCTAACTGGAGACCAAACAGTCCACACCCAACTACAAGCTGGATGGCAAGTCTGAGCTGCCTTTCTCGCCAAGTCTGGCAAGTTCCATCATTTGCTGCCAACCAAGTGATCAGCAATGCTAGGAAGAGCTCAATCTTGCAAGCAGTAAAAGCCAAGTCTTGTCGCTGCTCAGAGATTTGCAGCTTGGGCCTTGTGACAGCTGGCTGATATATTTATGGCACTGTACCTTCTCCGGAGGTTGTACATTCACATCTGGAGTCTAGACTTATTGACTCTGTATGGATTCCAAAATGATTTCTCCCTCTTTCCACACCCCCTATCCAGACTTTGGTGATTGGGTGAGTGTGTTTTGTTTACTTCCCAGTAATCAGCTCTTCACATTCTTAAACCCCCAAATTCTTGCTGCAACATTACTTATTTATTATTAATTATTTACGATATTTATAGCCTGCCTTTCTCAGCCATACGGCAACTCAAGGCAGGTTACAGATTGGCACGATTCAATGCCAGATATTCATAAAAGTGCAATTAAAAACAATCAACATGACAATATCAAACATATATAGAAACAATTAAAACATAAAGTAGAATCATCACTATATAATTATTAAATATTAAGAACATTTCTTATATTCTTACATTCCAATCTCATTATTAGCTGATCTGTTTTGATTTTAGACTTTTAGGGGACATTCTAGAACCTCAGGTCATTTCACAATACATAATAGTACAGTTATTCCACTTTAACTGACATGGTTCTATCCAATAAAATCCTGGGATTTGCAAATTGGGGAAGAGGATTTAGATTTACCAACCAGGATGCTTGGGTGCCTCAGCAAACTACAATCCCAGAATTCTATGGTATCCAGCCTTGGGAGTTAAAGTAGAATCATCACTCTATAATTATGTATAGTAAACTCTCAGTTAACCAGCACCCATAAGGATTGGTAGATGGTGGACAAATGTAATTTCTGGTTGTTGAGAGTTATTATTGAGCTCCAGTTAACTGCGAATCTACTGTAGTATAAAAAGGACTGCTCTTAGTGTTCTTGCTCTTCATGTTTCAGGTCTCTAAAATGAATGGATCATCTACATTACTAACTTTATGCTTCTTCACTTTTGTTCTGAATTGGATTTGTGATAGGTCTTTGAGGAACATAGGAGTATGTTGCCTTGTACTGCATCACACCACTGGTCCAGGTCATTCAATAGTGTCAACATTTAGTGACAGCTGACCTCCAAGATTTTAGGATACAGTTATTCTATTTCTTCCTGGAGATGCCACAGGTTGAACCTGAAATATTTTGCATACAAAGCATGTACTATGGCCATGCTCTCTTTTGGATAAGTCTGCTAATATATATAGCTGAAGGGAGGGACTGTTGGGGTCATGCTGGCTTAGAGACTGCAATCATTTTTCAAGGTCCAATCTCTTAAATGTTCTGATTTAACACAGCAGTGTTGGTGGACAATCCCATTTATTCGTTTATATTGCTTAGTATATTAATTGGATCTACTTCTAAACTGGCATTTCTTTATTCTATTTATTTCTGATTTGTGTTCCTTTCAGTTGTGTTCACTCATTTATATGTTCTAACCCACCTGCACATTAACATCCCTGGTTTGTTTAATATGAACAAACTGCTCATTTAAATACAAATAGTTTGAAGAAAGTGCATTTTAAAATGTTTATTTAAAGAGAAAATAATTTTGAAATGCACATTTTAAAATATTTTTCCCAAAATACACATTTCTAAATTGTGAGTTCCTTCAAATGCTGCATTTCAAACAGATTGTGATATTTTCAAGCTGCGCGACGCTGCATTAACACATTCAAAGACGTGTGAAATCTTGTGGATTCACTAAAGTGTGATCCACACATTAATTGGAGAGATGCAGATCAAGCCAGGTCATATCCTGGCATCTTTCCATACTATAACAGATAGCACTATAGTTTTAGTTTAACTGCTATGGCAACATACTTTGACATCCTGGGATTTGTAGTTTAAAGAAAGGTATTTAGAATTCTCAGCAAATAACTAAGGGTCTCATCATAAAGGCAAGGTGAAGAGTCTCATTTTGCCTAGTATCCAAGAGAAAATAGAGGGGCAGTAAGGAGAATCTGTTGTCCTGCGTGTAGCTCCCTTTCGGAGACATTTTCCAGTGGGTGTCACCCTCCCAGTGAGGCCGCATGCAGCCAGCACAACACAGGAAGCCTCCCGCGTTTGTGGGAAAGTGTTTAGCAATGCTTTCACCCTGGTTGGGGACAGGGTCTCCACCTGAAGCCACACAATGCCGTGTGATTTCCAGTGTGGGGCTCCATCCATTAGACAGGGTGAAAACGTTCTAGAATACTAAGTTCATCCCATCGGATGAGGTCATAACTTCAAGATTCCACAGGAAGCAGACATGAAATCCTGATGCTATAATTGTATAGTGTGAAGGTGTCGCTAGAATTTACAAAAACTACATTCCTCACACAACCCTTCTTGTGCAAGGTTCTCAGTTCCATTTAAACAAGATATGAAAAATCCTCCTGCTTCCCTAAATGTATGGCATAACAGAAGTTTCTAAAGTGCTATGAATTTCACATATAACTAAACACAAGATGCAGCAAGATCAAAGAATACAACATAAACCTGGACTGCAATGCCTTTGGTGGATAGAAAACCAAGGACAAAAAGGACGGCGGGGGGGGGGGGGGGCAAAACTAAGGAGAAGCACATAAAAATAATTTCTTCTTACTTTCTCCTGAGGATAAGCGATTCAAGGTAATTGTTAGTCTGCATCCCTTTTTCATGTATTGTGCCATATTTTTCATGCATTCCCTTCTATAGAATACCATTATAATACAGACAGTCCCCAAGTTACAAACAAGGTAGGTTCTGTCGGTTTGTTCTTAAATTGAATTTGTGTGTAAGTGGGAACAGATTGGGGGGGAGGGGCTTTGGATAGCATAGGGAAGGGACAACACCTCTGTGGTGTTTGCTTTGCTGTCTGTTCCCCTGTTCAGAAGATTTCACTTCACTTTCTGACCCTGTTTTAATTGGATTTTGAAAAATGTTGCTTGTTGTGGAAACAAGGATTGATGAGAAACCTTCATTGGAGACACTTTTTCTCATAACTATTTCAGGAGTGAATTTCTCTTCGGAGAGGTAGATTTTTCTCATTTTCTGTTACTTCACCCCTGTTCTTAACTGTAAGTCAGACATTTGTAACTTAGAGACATTCTGACATCCTAGTACATTTTAGAACAGGATCTCTCACAATACAAATTTCTAAGTGCACATTCTCCCAGAGAATGTATATTGCGGGGGTGATGAGTGAGTTGCTATAGTCTGACAAGTATGAACAAGTTAACTCATAGAGTAGACCTATACTTCAGATATGAGCTCTAGGTATGACCATTTTCAAAGGCTTACCACCGCATTGCATGAGAGGTTTTTGGCTCCTTACCACATTGGGACAGATCCAAATGAATCCTATCACATGATGCAGGCCATACTTGCCCCATTGATGGCTGAAGTGGTGAGGAAACATTGAAAGGAGCTTCCTCACCAACCACAGTGAGCGATGTGTCTTTTGGGTAGCTCCAATGGAGCTACCCATGGTTTTTGGTCTCTCCCCCCCACCCATCTAATAGGGAAAACAGCAACACAGCAATGCACCTTGCACACTTTCCCCTGTCTGATGGGGAAAAGGACAGGATGCAAACGTGCCTTACCCTGATGCCCCCCTATGATAGGGGAAGGAGAGAGAGCACACAGGACACTGTGAGGTGCTCTGTGCACTTTCTTTTTCATCCATGATTGCCAGCAAAATGGAACAAAAGAGAGGGGGGACATCGGTATGATGAGGTCCTTACTCCCTGCAATGCTAGAAATGTTGATGCTGGACCTCCAGATCAACCTTCTGCCTTATAGTGTAGGATCATATTGACCTTGAGGGTCTTTTCTAAGAAGTGCCTTTAATGTGGTGCCCTTTTCAATTGGGGTACCCCTGTCTCTGGAATTCCTTTACCAGGAAAAGCCCATGCATAGTGCAAATATATTATTATCCTTTTTGATATCAGAGAAAAAAATATTCTCTTAGGCTTAATGTTGTTGCTGTGGTTTAATATGCTGTTACTTGTTATATTTTATGTCTGAATTTTATCTTCTGAGAGACTTGCTGAAGGACCATGCCAGCCCTATCCTACTGGTACCTAAAGGATAGTGGATGGTTTTCAGGAATTTTATTGTGTTTTAACATTAGAAATGCTATAGTAATAAGAAAAAAAAAGAATTCAAAAACGAACAAATACCCAAATCCCAAAGAAGACAAGGACAACTCTATTTCCCATTGCCCCCACACATCTAAACAAATTAGCAATTGACTTCCCAATTCACCTGCCAAAGACATCTATAAAAAAAACCCTACAGTAAACTTCTCATTAGTATTTAACTACAGTTTAAACCTCTGCTTAAAAATCAATCAAGAATGATGGTTGTTTTGACTGTGTGCTCTTTAGAAACTCTAAGGTGGCTGCAAAATGTTTGCATCTGTGGAAGGAAAGATATTTAAAGAATCTTACATCTATATGCAAAATCTGAAGAGGGGGAATTATGTAAGAATAATGAGATTGCATGGTGTAAATATTGGAAATGGGAACGGTATTTTGCAGTAGCATGGAAAAACCAAATGAACCACACCACACATTTCAAATCAATAATATATGAAGGTGATATGGCTGCATTCATGCAAGGAACATTTCTCAACAATATTAGCATTCTCTGTTCAGTATTCGGGGTGAGTGTGGATCAGACAGTCACAGGCAGCAGGAATCAGACAGAGTAAATAAGAGCAGGGAGAGGAAAAGGAGAACAGAAAACAGAATAGTTGCAATGACTGTCCATGAATTATTTACACACCTGGGGAACAATATTCTGGGGTGAGTTGTTCTGTTTATTTATTTTTTTACTTGAAGAGTGGATAATTTCTGAAAACAACCTACTGAGACAAAGCTGATGCCCAGCCTTTCTTCTAACTTCTCAATTCTGCCATTTGCAGGAGCACCTGAAAGATTTAAGCTTTTTGCCTCTTCTAGGTATGTGTGTGTATTTGTGTGTGTGTATATATATATATACACACACACACCTTCTGGAAGGACAACTTCAGAAGATACAATCAGGATTCAAGATGACCTCAACAGATTGGAGAATTGGACCAAAACTAACAAAATGAATTTAAACAGAGATAAATGTAAGATGCAATCAGATGCACAAATATAGAATGGGAGATATCTTGCTTGATAGCAATATGTGTGAAACAGACCCAGTCAACAGGAGGAACTTGAGTCAACAGTGTGGCATAGCAGCAAAAAAAGCTCATTGAATCCTAGGCTACATCAACAGAAGTACTGTGTCCACTGTCCAAATCAAAGGAAGTCATAGTCATTGACAACACTGAATATGTCTAGGAGAGAGCAGTCAAGAAAACAAAGAATCTAGAAATTAAGCCTATAAGGAATATTTGAGTGTATGTTTAGAGAAGACTGATAGTGATATGATACTCATCTTCAAATATTGAAAGGGCTTGGACACACAAGATGGATCTATCTTTTCCCCCTTTCTTTTTCCCCCATTTTATCTCTCCTCTCTTATTTACCTTATAAAACAAACATTGATTTCTGGACAAACATATGGACCTCTCTGCCATCCCTACGAACTGATGACCTTGGTGGTAAAGGAGTCAATCAAATTTTGGGCACTTCACAATGGATGACTGAAGGACTGTATTACTCCCATGGGTTTTTATTTATTTACAATGCCATGGTTGAAATGTAGGGGTATATGTTATAGCAGTTTGATAAGCAAATGAAAGTAGTATCTGTTAAACTTCCTTTCATTATAATGAAAAGCATAATGTCCTTCTCTTAGTTTTTTCTTTATCAGAGTTGACAGTTAAGGCAATTTTTTGTTTACATTTACTAACTCTGCTTATCTTGTTTGTCACATTTGCTTTCTGAAGGATGTAAATCCTTTGTAATGTAATTATATTAGATAATAAATAATAATAAAATGTTATTTGTACCCCACCACCATCTCCCCAAAGGGACTCGAGGTGGTTCACATAAGCACTTCAAGCGCTGTACATAAAACAACAATACATAAGCATATAAAACAATATATGTCTATAAAGCAATGAACACACATAAAACTCCATCTAATCATATTATAAAATTATAAAATTCATAAAACACAGTAAAGTCTGCAAATAAGACTGACTATCTAGAATTGATACTGTCTTGGGAGACTTCTAGCTTGCATCAAATAGTCTTTCAATTTATTTTTCAGGTCAACAGTGCTCCCCAAAATGAAGTATATCTACACTCAAACAGAATCAGAGAGTGAAAGAGACCTTGTGAGCCATCCAATCCAACCCCCTGCCAAGAAGCAGGAAAAAGTTGTCAATACAGATATTGTTCACCTATTTTCTATATCATTTGCTCCTGCTTCTTCTTTTTGACAATTTTCTGGCAAGCCCTTCCCACTTTTCAAGTCAAAGCATTTTTCATCTTTCTCTAGCAAACACAGCTGATCAATAATCATACCGTGAAATGTATGATATAGCAAGAATATATTCCTGGCCTGACTGGCAACATGCAGATACCACTGAAAGCAAACCATCCACATTCCATGTGAGGACAATCCTACTTTTGAACCTAGCCAATCATAATGGTATATAACTAATTGTTTGGCTATGTGCCGAAATCACTAAGGATAAATGAGACGCGTTCACAGGAAAACAATGCATCCTGAATAGCTAAATAATTGTCCCAAAGGGAGATGTTTTTCAGTGCAGATGCAAATAGACTCAACACTTTTTCCATTCAATCTATAATGTGCATTAAACATTTAGTTTGTTCCAGTGACAGAAGAGTTCATTGAGCGATGTTTTGCCATTCACTAACTGTACTGAAGCAGAAAATATGTCAGCACAGAACAGGTTAAAGAAAGCAGATTTGCACCTTCCCCCTTTTCTGTCAAGATCTGAGTGTCATTAAAAGAGAGCAAACACATATATTTTAACTGCTCTACTGGTTACTCTCATAGGAAAGGAAATTAAAAAAGATGATCATTGCAGGGTTCAATAGAATGTAAATACACTAATAATTTCACAATAATACGATGTACGTGACATCTGTGGTAATGTCACCTGAATCCATCATGAGCAGCATTATTCCAATGAATATTCAGTATCTGCTAAGCAGGATGTGCCTTTGTGTAAATATTGTATCACACAACTGGGTGTCATTGATATGGGAAACATGCTACATGATGCTCTGGAGGCAAACATTCCACTTATACATCACATCAATGTTCCTATAGACACCAAACTGAATGAAAACAACTGGAATAATTCCTCAACTCAGGAATTATTACTTCAATTACTATTATTCAAATAATAAGCCAGAAAAAAAGTAATTGCCAAATTTCAGGAACATACATGAAAAGTCAACCATAAAAATTGGATACTAGCTACTGACTTGGGCCAATATTATCACCAAGAGGGGACTCTCCTTCAGGCAGAAAAGACTGTTGAACCATCATTGCTTTGTGTTGTCAAAGGCTTTCATGGCCAGAATCACTGGGTTGCTGTGAATTTTTCAGGGTGTATGGCCATGTTCCAGCAGCATCCTCTCCTGACGTTTTTCCTGCATATGTGGCTGCCATCTATAGCTGCCATTTGAAGATGCCAGTCACAGATGCAGGTGAAACATCAAGAGATAAAGCAGCTGCAACATGGCCATACAGCCTGAAAAACTCCCAGAAAACTATTATTGCTTGTTTCACCAGGACTGAAGACCGACAGGTCGCAGGTTCGAACCCGGGGAGAGGCGGATGAGCTCCCCCTATCAACCACTCAAAAATTGCTGCATTTTTGCTTTTACTGTATCCACAGATTTCTTATCCACAGATTTAACTATCTACCTTTGAAAAATATTCAAAATACAATCCAAAAAGCCAATTTTGATTTTGCCATTTTGCTATGCCATTGTACATGTATAATGAGACTTGGGTGTCCACACATTTTGCTATCCACATGAGGTCCTGGAAACTAACTCTAGTGGATACCAAGGGTCTACTATATAATTTATACAGGGATAAAACTTGAGCCCCATTATTGGGATAAAAATGTAAGATCAATGAATAAAATTCTCATCATCATTGTTGTTGCCATCATTATCATCATCATGCCAGCTTGGAAGCATCTCAGACTCTGAGATTTCAGGGCCAAAACCTAAGACCTAAAGGCAGTCCCTGATGTTGTCACAAGGGGCTGACTCTGGTGGTGTCATTAAGCATGATGCCACTAGCAAGAGCCTCACTTTCCATAGAACTAAATAAAACAGGGAGGTTTTTGGTGCTGTGGCCTATATTAATGATACTACAATAAAAGGGAATTCTGGCTTACTGATGAGTAATTCTACTCAATTCTAGAGTGCGCCATCAATTGAGACAATTTATAGTCTACAGATCTGGTCATTCTGACCTCACCTTAGTAAAAATCTCATTGACCGCAATGAAATCTGATCTCTCTAACAATTAGGGATTATAGGATTAAACCCACTAAGGTGGTGATGTGTGTCTGTGTGTTTTAAATCTTAACAGTTACAATAGTACTGTCCAGCCTGACAGATGGGGTCACAGTTCTTTTCTATCATTACTCAAGGACTTTCAAAGACAACAAATATGACATACAGATGGGAGCGCTAGACTAACCCAAATCCTTTAGGAGGATTATCTCTGTTATCTCATCTAGCACTGGAGAATTACGTGTAATATAGACATATAAATGGCTTAGCTGCAGAAAGAAAGTGTTAAAGAACCAAGCTGAAAATGGTAGTTCTTGGTCTTTTGATGGATTCAGCATAGATCTGCCCTGAACCAAAATTCTGGTTCTGAAAATCTGGAATTTTTAATCAAGGAGTATTTAAACAGATACTTCATGATTAATTGGTTGTGCAGAAAAGTCTATTTAAGCGTATTAATCCTTATTATGTTTTTTTAAAAAATATTATATACTTAAATTAATGGTTTTCAATACTGTAATTTTCTTGTTTTTAGTTACCCAACTACATCTCTCCACTGCTGTAGTACTATAACTAAATGCCTACAAAAAATAACAAAACTGAAAGAATTGGGTTTTGATTTTAATTATTCATATTTTAAAGCTTGATCTTGTTTTAACTTTGTTATAAGTCACATTGGATTCTCTGTTGGGTTTGGATATAAATAAACAAAATAATTAGAACTCAAAGAAAAAAATTATTCATCTTGAATTTAGTTCTTTGCCATACTGGGTGAGGTATTGTCAAACTAGACAATCTGAGATCTTTGTTAACATTTGTAAAGAGTTCTAAGTTTTTAAACATAAAGACCTCATCAGAGAAAGCAAGGAATTATACTTTATTAGTTTTGTAGTCATATTTCTAGCCCTGATGGAGCTGTTCTTGTAGCCCAATCCTATTTTGCGAAATCCTGTTGCTAAAAAATTAACTACCACTATGCATGGTTAGAAGCTATAACATTGCAGACTTCTGTGTTCGATCTATGATCAGGCAAAATGTAATAGTTGTCTTAGGTGGAATATTCTTAGATAATAGCATAGGGTGGTTAGCTGTGCAGCCTATCCTGCATCCTATTGCTATCTTGGATGTGGTGGAAAATGCTGGCATTCAATATGATTCATTTGTCACTGTGGTTGATCTCTGCTTGTGGAAAGGCTGCAACTTCATCTTTACTATAGGAGCACACACTCTCCAACTATCCCAATTTGGCAGTCAGTTCCAATTAATCCTTTGCCGTCCCACTTTTTCAGCTAATTTTAAAATTTTGATTCAAAGTCCAAAAGTACTTTGGGCTCAATTAACTCAGCAGTGGGAAAGAACAGGCGGTCATATTTGCTCTTCCCAGCAGATTGAGACAAAAGCACATTGCTGCAGGTTCCCCTAGAGTATGTTTTCTCCTTCATTAATACCTTTTGCCATCTTGATAGTTTTGGCCACACTTATTCACCTGTTATCTATGAAATGCTGGATAAGCTGGGGGCAAATTATCTTTAGCTTTGACACATGTCACCTTATGAGACTGGGCAATTTTCCCAACCTGCACCGCTTTCTCTCCCCTTTTGCCATGGAGCCCATTACACGACATCTATCTACTTCTGGCTGGGCACCATGACAAAAGGGGAGAGCATGTGGCATAGAGCAGCACAGGATGCTTCCTGTGTTCCCTTTGAAACAAGGCCAAGGGTGGGGGGGGGAGCTAGATGGTGGGTACTTCCACCATGAGATGAAGGCAGCTGTAAATGTAGGGCATGGGGCAACAGGTTCTCCATGCCCCCAACTGGAGCATGGCAAATCCATATGTCAATGTGTTATGGTAGCATTGAATTTTTGCTGTTCTTGTTGTTAACCGCTGCGAGTCGCCTAAGGGCTGAGAACAGCGGTATACAAATAAAGTAAGTAAATAAATAATAATAAATGTGATAGGGTCCATAGCATGCCCTCATTTTCTCTCATAAACATCATCATAAAACAAATCACTTCCAGTTCAGCTAATAAACACCATAGTATAATTGCCACTGCTCTGTTCTCATATCAATTTTATATAAATTTTCCCTTGAGAACGTTATTTTTTTTCTTTGAGTACTAATTGAGGAATTCCCCAAGAGGTTTCTGGGAGCTGATTTAAAAACATATTTCTGGATCAAGGCCACAATTCTAGGAATTTCTATTATTATTATTATTATTATTATTATTATTATTATTATTATTATAAGTTACAGAAAATGAACACGTCAAACTACTCTGGGACTTCCGAATTCAGACTGACAGAATTTTGGAGCGCAATACTCCTGACCTCACGATCGTGTTAATAAACAAAGTATGGATCGTTGATGTTGCAATCCCAGGTGACAGCAGAATTGAAGAGAAACAACTGGAAAAGCTGACATGAGGATTTAAAGATTGAACTACAAAGACTCTGGCACAAGCCAGTAAAGGTAGTCCCAGTGATTATTGGCATACTGGGTGTGCACTGACAAAATTACCACTTGCCAGCTGCAAAAGTCCACCTTACTGGGATCTGCACACATTATTCGCTGATACATCACACAGTCCTAGGCACTTGGGAAGTGTCTGACATGTGATCCAATACAACAGGCAGCAGAGTGACCTTGTTTGCTGCAGATTCATCTTGTTGTGTTTCAAATAATAATAATAACTTTATTTCTTACCCACCTCTCCTCATGGTTTGAGACAGGTTACAGGGTAGTTAAAACACATAAACATTGTAAAAAAAAATTACTACAAATACACATATTAAAATGTATTTCTTTAAAATATGCATATTAAAATGTATTTCTATAAAATTTATATTTAAATACACAAAACAGAGATTAAACAAAGGTCACAAGTTTAAACTTCATGCTTAAAAACTGCCTGGGTAGACCTGCTAGAAGAGATAGGTCATTAAATGGTTTTTAAATTCTGACAGCTCTAGTCCTGATTTTCACATTTCCAAATATAACTAGCGTATGGGTGGTAGTGGAGGAAGATATCACTATTCAAAGTTTTATGGACTTGGTTTAATGTCACTAGTAATGTTAACCAGATGTTTGTCCTCTCCTGTGTTACACTTTTCCTCATGCAGAAGAACCTCCCTGCTTTTTTAGTTTCAATATGAAACAAACTCTATGTAAATAACTTGATTATGTCTCCGCAGAGTAAGACCACAATGAAAAATCCCACACCAAAGCACAGCAAGAGAAAGGAAGAAATGCCCTTGCTGAAAAAAAAGACACCACCATCTGGTGGCAACAACAAGCAAAACCTCCAGCTGCATAAAAATCAATTTCTGGTGGGATTTGAAGTTGTTGTATAAGTCTCCAGAGGCATCTTTAAGGCCCACTGATTTATTGCATGGGGACAACTAATGAAGAAGGGATAGTATTCCACAAAAGCCGGTAGCACAACAAATCCATTAGTTTCTAAGAAGATCTTATGAATTCTTTAAGATCAGGTTTAGCTTGGTTTTTGTGTGCCTTCAAGTCATTTCCAACTTATGGTGACACTTAGGAGAACCTTTCACAGGATTTTTCTGGGACCGGAACATATTAGGAGATTCTAATTATCCTAAAAGGCATCGGATCCCATCTGATCTTGAAAGCTAAGCAGGACCAGCTGTTGTGATATGGGAGACTACCAATGCCTAACAGGTTGTGTAGGCTATATTTCAGAGAAAGGAACTCACAAAAGAGCACCAGGCCATTGGGATGGAGAATTGGATAACTGGGGAAATCTCCCATGCTATAACACGCATTGTGCAATGGTGGTTCTTTTTTTCTTTAGAGGTAGCAGTGGACAGATGGTGGAGTGAGAGCATTCATTCGGCTGCAGTTTTTCTCTGTTACAATTTGGAAGGTATGTATGCATATACCTGTAGTTATTGCTTGCAAAAGGAACATAATTGTGTTCTTCTTAAACAATAATTACAGAAAGCATTGTTAGTTGTTATATTCTATGTCTACACTCTGGAATAAAATGGCCATCTCCGTGGCATCAATGGGTTATCTTGTTAAATGGGAAGTCTATTATTATGTCACCAAGTAGAGATATGTGGCAAAAATAGTGGAAAAATTGATAGTTACTATCTCTGACATGTTGCATTTACACCTGCAAATTCTGCTGCTTCTGGATATGCAAATCTCTTCTATGGGGTATCTTTTGTAAAGGCATTTCATTTCCCCTATACCTTCTATTTTTCTGAGCTTATAAAAATTTCCTTTTATTAGTCTATAAAAGCTATGTTTGGACAGAGAGTGAAATAAAAATTAATGCTTCTTGTTATCAACCCAATGCACAGAACAAGTGTCTCTTCTGCTCATTTATTTAAATGTTCTGAATGCTTGCCTGCTGCTAATAAAACTCCTTCCTAACTCATCCGCTTTACACTGTGAGCTGTAATTTGACATCTGTGAAATGATTAGGACTGACCAACATATAAAGCGATAAAGAAGCCATCTTGTACAAGATGAGACATGATCTACAAACGTATTGCTGCTATGATGTCCTATGTACATCATCATTTTATTTCTTATCCACCTCTCCTTGTGGCTCGTGGTGGGTTACAACACAGCTAAAAACAAATAATAATTATATAAAATACACATATTAAAACGTATTTTTACAAAACACACATATTGAAATACACAGAACAATGATTAAAATATAGTTGAGATTATTATTTCAATTTTTGTAAAAGTAGTAAAAACTTAGGTATGGTTTGATTATCTGGGCGGACTCCAAATGAGGGCCTAGACAGAGAAGGTTTTATGGGGGGGGGGGGGGAGTTGAAGGCAGAAAACCATTTCCCCAATTTTCGCTGTTTATTCCCACTTCCCACTTCCCATTTCATAAACGAGGGTTGATTCCATGACAGCGACATGGGGGGTGGGGAAAATAACAGGAAAATTGTCCTTCAACCCCCCCCCCCCTCTTAAAATGGAGTATCCTTCTCTATCTAGTGCCTCCTTTTGGCTTCCGTCCAGATAATCAAACAGTACCTAATTTTTTTACTACTTTTATGGAAATAATAATCCCAACTATATTTTAATCATTTTTCTGTGCCCTAAAAAGAAGCGAAGGGGAGCCCAGGACCCCTTCCCCCAATTACCATCAATGGGTTGGATCTATCCACATTTTTCAGCTGCAGATCAACAACAGCCATTCGACTATCCACCTGTTTTCGGGAGGTGCATGAAAACAGATCGGGGGTCTGCCAAAATTTGGCCAGCAGAAACAGATCGAGGTTTAGTCAAAATGCACAAGCCTAGTGGATACCAAAATCCATGAATGCTCAAGTGCCATTATATATAACAGCATGGTAAAATGATGTTCTTATATAAAATGCCAAAATCAAGTTTTGGCGGATTGCATGTCAGTGTTGCAGTGAATTTACTAAGAATTTTAATGAATACTTTCACAAATCTATCCAAGGTGCTGAAGTTATTTGCGAGCCGAGAACTTGGACACCTCCTTTAAAGAACAGAATACTCAAGTAGGATTCATAGAAATGCTGAAAAAGATACCACTTGCTCTCATTCATTTTGATGCATGACTTGCACTTCTAAAAGCTAAATACTTTGCTTTAAGCTCCTCTGCCATTTTAATCAGGATATGTTGGTTACTGAACTAGATAAACTAGATTAATTCTGTGACGTGTGAATTTGGCTGTTGAATTGTAGATGACATGTATAATAACAGAAGTTCCTGGGATCCAGTAATATCATTTAAGTAGCATGAACTTCATAAGAACCATCTAAATTGTTGTGTAACAGAGGTTGAGGCTTTTCCTCAGTATTTTATTGTTATACACAAGGGATTGATTTACTGGATTCTGGCTCATGCCTGCTACATTTTTCCCCCAGTAAAATATACGTACAAGGGAGGGAGGAAAGTATTTGCTAGAGTACATTAACTGCCAGAGGGTGCTTCAGTCCCATAATTAATAGAGAAATTATTTTCCCACCAAGAAATATGTTCTTTCTCCTGCCCCTGCCATGGAAATTCCTTGTTTTTTGCAAATCAGAAGAAATTAAAAGCAGTGGAGTTATGAGTAAATCCTAAAGTTGCCTTTAGTGAGCACATGCCTTAACAAGACAGTAGACAAAAGAATTGTGATTAGTAAGGGAACACCAGTTTATGAAGTATTGTATGATATGAAGAAAGGGATCATATACTTCCTGGCCTTCTCGGTGGTGGCCCCTCGACTCTGTAATTCACACCCTAAGGACATCAGACATGCCCTAACGCTGGCAGTCTTTAGGAGGAGCCTGAAAGCGTGGTTGTTCCAGTGTGCCTTCCCAGAATAAGGAGAATCAGCAATATGCCCTCATAATGCACTTTAATACTGACAGGATTGTCTGCACGCCCTCATCTTTCTCCAAAAACCCCATCCTAATTTGCCTTACCTTGTTCATGCCCAGCACTTTTTTAAATTTTAAATTTGAATTTTACATCTGGCCCGGCCATTGATTTTTTTAAATGCTGTATGTTTTTGATATTGTTATTGTTTATAGCTTATTGTGTATTTTTTGTTTTTGAGTTTATTTCAACTCTTTTGTATTGATTTATTGTTATTGCTTTTGTTTTTGAGGTGTTGTGGGCTTGGCCTCAAGTAAGCCGCACCGAGTCCCTTGGGGAGATGGTAGCAGAGTACAAATAGAGTATTATTATTATTATTATTATTATTATTATTATTATTATTATTAACCGGACACCCCAAAACACAATAATGCAATTTTAGACAACATGATCCTAGGTCCCATACTGAGAGTAAGTCAGAATTTAATTAAAATAAATACAGATAATGTACTTTATGTACTTTGAACAACTGTAATCACAATTCCCTATACCAGTGGTTTTCAACCTATGGGTCCCCAGGTGTTTTGGCCTACAACTCGCAGAAATCCCAGCCAGTCTACCAGCTGTGAGGATTTCTGGGAGTTGAAGGCCAAAACATCTGGGGACCCACAGGTTGGGAACAATTGCCCTATACAGACCATCCTGTGCAGTCAGCGGAGGAAGCCATCCTCTCGGTCCTTCCCCCATTACAAGCTCGGTTGGTGGGAATGAGAGAGGGGGCCTTCTCTGTGATCATTCCTCATCTCTGGAACTTCCTCCCTAAAGAAATAGGAGGAGGAGGCAGGGCTGGCCTCCTTCCCTTCACTCTCGAGTCAATTTTCCCAGCTCTGGTGACACCAATGCACCAGGTGAGCACAGCAGAGACAGGTAAGGAAGCACAGTGGCTGATGCATTGGTGTCACTAGAGCTGGGGAAATGGACTTGAGAGGCATCTCGAAGGCAAGTTGTATATGGCCTTCAGAATCCATGCAACTCTTAACTACCAGTTTTTCCCCTGACATTAAGTCCAGTCGTGTATAACTACTAAAATAATGTATAAATATTAAAATATAGCACACTGCTTCGTGGATTTTCACTTATTGCGGGTGGTCCTGGAATGCTGCCTTCTGTAACATTTACCCTATATTATTGTCTCTTTCAGTTGAAGTTGGGGTGACTCTGCATTTTAGTACAGTGGAGTATCCATACCAGGTTGGAACTGTGAATAGTTCAGTGATGGAGAAAAGAGCTGTATGTGGTAGATATCCTGCCCTCTACATCTTAAGATAGCTTGCTGCCCTAAAATGAAGAAAGGTTAAATTGCAAATCCCATCAGTTTTTATACATGAAATAGATAGATGGATATGTCATCATGTCTTTCACCCCAAGGAGCAAAATGTCTTAGGCAAGCAAAGAAAAATATACAGCCCAAGTTAGTAAAATCTAAATTTGTATTAAACTGTAAGAAGTTCTTTATGTGAACATGATTCTGAATACTTTTCCTCCTTCTTTACAACCTTTAAGGACATTCAGATTTTGTTGTTTGACTATAACTTTCTCTTACATTTAAACAACATCCATCATGGATAATATCTCTTGACATTCCTTAAAAAAAAGTAGAAAGCAGCTTCTCTTTTACTAGTATCTAGACTCCTGCTATATTGGCTCAAAAACAAAGAGCAGAACAGGAATGGTACTGAAATGTAGTCTGTTGAAACAAATCTTGTCTCTAAGAATATAAATCACAAGAAAACATTTGCTATTTATGAACTGGACTAACCTATAAATCTAAATGAGAAACACAATTCCTAAATCAGAAATCATTACCATGTGTTTGGTACATGGCATCTAATGCTATGTGGATATTATCCAAGAAAATTATGATTAAGGTGTAAAGAATCATACAATTATGATTAAGGAATAAGGCATAAAAATTTTTTTCATTCTCCCCAATTTCTTTTCAGCAGGAGTTGAGAAAAGCATCCAAAGGAAACTACTTAAAGGGTTAAGGAGTCTACAATTTATGGATGCAAAAGACAAGGAGAGGCTTTTATTTTCTTAAAGCATTTTCATATGGAGCATACATTATGTATCACCTTCAGGATGAACATAGATAGATAAGAGAACAAACCTCTTCCATTTGACTGGGATAATGGGTGACAGCACCAAGTGTCCTTGTGATAAAGTGAATCACTTTGTCTGAAGGGTGGCCTGTTTATTTATTTATTGCAAGGTCAGTGGAACATATAGAAATCAAGTTTTCCACTTCCCAGCACCTCCTATTCTTGCAGCACAGAAGGAAGTATGGAAACTAAGCAGAGTAAAAAGTGGATCAACTTACACCAAGACCATTACATCTGTTTGTGGCAGCGATCCACATTTGTGGCCTCCAAGGGCTGTTTTTGACATCTAGTGAATGATCAGTGCACATGTTCTTAGACTGCTACAAGTATTGTTGCCTACTCAAATGGTCACACCAAAACAAACAAACAAAAACCCTGCTTCAAAGAGCATAACTGGATTATTATTCAGTTGCAATACCCTCGTTATAGTGCATAACCAAATGTGCAATCATTGTGCACAATGCATGATGTAAAACAACCTGAAATACACAACAGTGAGCAATGGCATTATCCAAAGAGTTTCACTTTTCATCTTATGCACATGCAAGATGTCAGCAGCATGCCACTCATTATTTGGCAAGTTATAGCAAACTATGAGCCAGCATGGTGTAGTGGTTTGAGGGTTGGACTATGTAACGGATCTGACTTACCTGGGAAAAGTGATATGTAACCTACCTCGAAGGGTTAGTGAGTGAGCAGCCAATTTGTAAAACCAGGAAGTTAGGCAAGCATTTTATGGCTCTCATCATGCAGCAGAACCAGGGGAGGAGCCGACTAGCAGTTATTTGCATAGGAGCGACCTGATTGGCCAGATGCAAATGAGCAGGTGCTGAGGCACGAGAGAGGGGCAGAGTCAGGAATGGCAATTAGAGAAGGCCAACTGCACATTCTTTTTTCAGTTAGCTGGGGTAGCTAGTGAAGTTAGCTGGTATCGAGGAGCTCAGAGAGGACAGTTAGATGTAGAGATGTTTTAAAGTGCAGAGTAGTCAGGATTTTCGTGTCCAGTTAAGGACTGTAGTTTTTTTAATCAGTTTGTAGAAATAATATGAAGGTTGAATGAAAAGTAATGCCTCCACCTTCATTACTTGGGTTTACATGGGAATATTTTAATAAATCAAATTCAAAAATAGTCCTTAGAATCTGCTTTTTAGCTATCACTATTCACTTTTCCACATAATCACCAGACAATTGGATACATTTTTGCCAACAAAGTTTTCTGAAGCCGTCATGGAAGAAGCTGACACTCTGTTTCTGCAGCCCATCGTGCAAGATCTTCCGATAGCCAAGCAAAGCAATAATGTGACCCACACATTCTTGTGAAATGCCGATTATGTTTGAAATTTCTCTCTGAGTGATATAATGATCATCCTCAATCAATCTGTCAATCTTTTGCTTGTGAAACTCGGTGGTTGCTGTCACAGGATGTTCAACTCTTTGTTTGACATGCAAGTCAGATGTTCCCACCTCAACATCTTTAAACTTACTCTCCCAACTATGTACAATACTCACATCAATACATTCATCATAAACTGCCTGCATTCTGTGATGAATCTCCTTTGGGGTGACACCTTCTGCTGTCAAGAATTCAATGACTGCACGTTGCTTAAGTCACATTGACCGACTGTCTGCGCAGGGTTTCATACTTTGCACTTTCAAAACACAACCATTCAATGCTAAGGCTTCCCTCCAAAATGGAACTGTAGAGGAGAGTCTACTGAACAAGCCAGTACCTGCCGCATACAAATACTGCCATCTGTTGAGGAGTTATGAAGGTGGAGGCATTACTTTTCATTCAACCCTCACATTATAAAAGCTTTTTCTGAAGGAAAGGCTGAGGAAATACATAAACAAAAGTCACACAGAAACTATTCTTTTTAAAGTAATAACTTCATAAGGGCATACTCAATAACCATCATTGTAACTACCAAGCATCTGTACTGTATATATATTCTTGAAACCATCACGCTTATGGACCTCAAAAGAGACAAATAAACAGTTATTGTTTAATCTTATGCAAAGTCTCACTCTCATCTCTAAGTCCCAACATAAACAAAGCAAGGCTCCTGAACACAAAAGGTGGCAGCAGAAATAAACATTCCCTGCCTGATTAATCCTTTACATTTTTGGTGGCAAAGATATATTAAACTCTCTTGCCTGACAGATTCATCCTTTACAGACTACAACTCAGGAGACCGGGGTTCAAATCCCCACCCAGCCCCAGAATTCACTGGGTGGCCTTGGGAAAATCATACACTTTCAGCCTGAGAGGAAGTCAATGGTAAAACCCCTATGACAAATTTTGCCAGAAAAATCTCACAATAGGTCTTAGGGTCTATTATAAGTTGGAAATTACTTGAAGGCATACAACTACTACTACTACTACTACTACTACTACTACTACTACTCTTGGTTTCCTAATGAGAAGTCAAGCTCATCACAGTGTTGTGTTTTATTGGGTGGGGGAGACTGACAAAATTACCTGCCATGCTTCCTGATTCTTTGATAGGCTGAAGCTGCAATCTTGTTTGAATCAGCATAGGGTAGTAGCTCCACACTAAGCGGAGCCATATATCAGTCTCTAGACTTACTATATAGTTTCTGAAGTCCCACTTCTGGCATTACCTTCTGTGCCCCATGGGGAGTGGGTAGGGTACAACTGGAAAAGCATCTAGTTATGTACCCATAACCAAATGTGAAAGGCTTGCAGTAGCACTGATAATTATGAGGGCCCCCAGAGGTCTCAGCAGTGAGGGGACATAATCAGGGAGTGAAAACAAAGAAGCAACTTCTGTGGTAGTTTTTGTTTTTTCCCTCCCCTAAAGTGCTGTGATTGTATACATCAGGAAAGACTTGACAAAGTTGCTTCCTGACAAGAAGCAAGAACTGCAATCACAATAATCCCTCTCTTCATCCTTCTCCACTATTCCCAAGTTTACCATATATGAACAAAGGACTATAGGATCAGCTGTGTCCTTCTGAGTGTCCAAATTATTTGTGAATTTTCACAAGGCCTTGGGTTTATTATGGAGGAAATCAGAGCACTTTTCATTTTATTTTCGCCAAATCCTAAATCTGTCCAAATCTCCCAAATTTAGCTCAGGGTTTTTCAGAATCCAGCAACACCCGCATTGAAAGGCACCCAAAATAGGATGTGTTATTAAGCTCAGCAGAAAATGTTGGCAAATTGTACCTAGTTCTTGTGCCTGTCTACCTCAGCATTCTTGACAGCCAGGAAAACCACTGTCTAGAACAAACCTTACAATGTTGTTCAAAGGGCAAATGAAAATTCTGGAGTGAGTTAACTAGACATGAAAAGTAATGGGAATGTACTCAGAAAGGTTGTGAACAAAATTGAGAAAAGTGTTTGGTTTCAAATAGGGCATGAGGGTGGGCGAGCATGGAAGAGGAAATCATTTTTCATATGAAATGGCTTCTGGTATGCATCCTAATGACAATCTCACAAGAGCTATCCCCGTGAGCACTTAAATGCTCACAATGACATCTTGAACATGCTGAAAGAACCTATTATGTCTGCCAATTCCTTAGAACTAATGTAGAAAGCAAAGAAGGGAAATCTAAACATTAAGGGCTTAAAGGTCCCCCAGCTTCTTTGGTTCTGATATTATTGGTCACATTTACTTTGGCGAGGGAGCTCTTTAGCTTTTCTAAAGTGCTATCCTTGGCAATGGATGGTGGCACTTTTTAAAAAAAGAATGCATGTGTGTGCACACACATACATAAAAACTCACTGAAGGCAGGCTAAAAATGCAACAATGATTAAAAAGGGGCAAAGAGCAACAATTAACACCTGGATCAAAATATAATTTTATGCTTGTGTGTGTATGCTTAAATAATAATAATAATAATAATAATTATTATTATTATTATTATTATTTCATTTTACCTACTTCTCCTTGTGGCTTGATATGGTTTTCAGCATAGTTAAGACACAAACATTGTCAAAATTATATAAATATGCATATTAAATGTATTTCTATAAAGGATACATATTAAAATATATTTCTATAAAATACATATTAAAATACACAAAACAGAGATTAAAACACAGGCTCAAGTTTTAAATTCTTGCTTAAAACTGGCTGGATAGACCTGTTGGACAGCTCATTTAACAGTCTGAGCTTTTCTAGCAGGTCATTCCACAGTCTTGGGGTGGCTGATGAAAAAGTCTTCTGGATGATGGTTGCCAGTTGGGTTCTGGCTGAGTGGAATAAATGCCTTCCCAGAGGACCTCAGTGTGTAGAGTGGATTGTACAGGAGAATGCAAACCTGTAGATAACCTGGACCCAAACCATGTAGAGCTTTAGAAGTCAAAACCAACATCTTGCACTTTGCCCGAAAACTAACTGGCAGCCAGTGGAGTAACTTTAGGATAGGTGTAATATGCTCATTCCTAGGTGTTCTTGCAATTAATCTGGCTACCATGGTTTGAACTAGCTGGAGTTTCTGAACTTGGTACAAAAGTAGCCCTGTGCAAAGCGCATTGCACCACTATCTTTACATCCTCCAAATCTAGGAAAGGGTGCAGCTGACATATCAGCCGAAGCTGGTTGTATTTGAGATCAAATTGCATCTCCTCCTTGGACTCCTGGAATCTCAAA
Organism: Anolis sagrei; assembly: GCF_037176765.1. Classification (NCBI taxonomy): domain Eukaryota; kingdom Metazoa; phylum Chordata; class Lepidosauria; order Squamata; family Anolidae; genus Anolis; species Anolis sagrei. The sequence goes on from NC_090024.1 coordinate 79,471,513, forward strand.
AGATCCATTAGCTTTCAAGAGTGGAACATTTGAATAGGTTCTCCACCCCTGCAGGTCTAGGTTTTAGCTGCGATACTAGCCCTGACCAGAAATGATCTCTCCACAACAACTCAGAGGTATTGATCACCTCTGCCCACAGATCTGTAAGACTATTATAGATATTTTGAAAGCTTCAATTGCAGATATTGTTTAGAACATGAGGCATATGAATTGCTCTGTTGAATCTCTTGGAAAATGGGTTTATTAGAGACAGATGCAGCAATCGTATACTTGCTTGATCTGAGAGCTACAGTCAATGAGATTTATTTCTGAAGAGACTCCAAACAAAAAGCTCTAATTTTACCAAGTGTCTTGAAATGTGTGACCCAACAAAGCAGGGTGTGGATATAAAACAAAATAGGGAATGGGATTGTGGGTGTGGTGAGAAGAGAAAGAGAAGTCAAGAGGGAAAGAAAGGGGGGGGGTGTTATTTATTTAGCCAAGTACCTAGCATGGTTTGTGCTACAGATGCACTAAAGACACACTTCATTGCACCCTACCCCCCAAATAATGATATACAAAACCAAAAAGTAAATCCAATAAAAATAAGAAGAGAAGTTAAAGGGCATGCACATATGCATGCACACACAACCTGTAGTTGAGTATAACCAGCAGGAAATCAGTGTGAAATTTCACTCACTGTGGAGAAGGTGAAGAACAAATAACAGATTCAGATGATTTCATCTACAGCGATTTTCATGGTTCCTCATAAAAGCAATTCTCCAGAATTGCTAACTGAAGGAGTTCTGGCAAAATTCTATTTGATGCCTGGCACAAAGGTTTATTTCACATGCTGTGATATTTGCATGCTACAGTAAAGTAGATCAGGGGATGCAGTGTAATGATATCACAGACACTGGAGTAATTCAGTGGGATATGGTAAAAGAAATCACACAGTGACAAACAGATAAGATGACTGGGATTATTAAAAACAGGGGTCTTAATGGCAATCTTACCCCCTACTTTGGTATGATTGGCTAATTTGAATCTTATGAATTGGCTTCCACTATGGTGTTATACACTTGGTAGTAAAAACCAATTGTGTGGGGGGGGGGGTTGTTTTGGGTTGTTGTTGTTTTTGCCAAGGATGCTCTGTCTTGTTACTAATATTGCTTTCACATTTGTGCCTTATCACATTTGTGCCTTATTACTTGACTTCACTAAGCCAGTTCAAGGTGCTGCCCAAGAAGGACAGAAGAAATTCTGTTGCCCCTTCTCCTTGGCAATGGAACACCAGTATCATTTGCTTGTGTGCAGCAAAAGAGGAGAGCATCTGTGTGCTTCAGTGCCAAAAGTGGGCTCATGTTCATGAGCAGAAGACAGACCTACTTCACTCCAATATAAGATCTATAAATGGCTGCTCCTATGAGGAACAAATTCTGGGTACTGATTTCTTATGACCATTATGCAACACTAGATGACTTTGTGTGAAAGGTGAAGGTGAGATAACAAAGTGCACTGTTGGCTTATCTACATGTGCCACTTTATCCAGGCCTGGCTAAAATAGCAATATTCTTGACTGAGTTGCTGTGAGTTTTCCAGGCTGAATGGCCATGTTCCAGAAGCAATCTCTCCTAACTTTTCACCCACAGGAGAGAATGCTTCTGGAACATGTCACATAGCCCGGCAAAACCCACAGTAACCTAGTGATTCCAGCCATGAAAGCCTTAAACAACACATTCTCAACTGACTCTGGGTGTGACTACTCTACAGCCCTGCAGCTGTGAATGGGAAAAGTCCAGTCCAGCCAGTGTGATTGGAAAAAGCTGAGAAGGAGGGACACAGCCCTTCTTCCTTCTCCCTAGTTGCATGAGTACCTTTGTGGATGTCAGCAAAGGTACCCAGTGATGACCAGAAATTCTCAGGAACTCTGTGGCCATCTGCTCTGGCAAGAGGAGGGCAACCCAGTCCCAATCCATCTCCTTTTCCTTGTGCCGCTGGGCTCCATGGGGCAGTGGACCAGTTTGGCTTAGAGCCAGTCCCGCTGTCCACACTAACCACAAAATGTGAGGTCACTCCTGGGTTTCACCTAAATTCCGGAGTATTTCCTGACTTTTTATAATCCTATCCAGTTTGTCATCGAGCCCTTCCTTTGGGCTTCACACAAATCTACCATTTGCCAAAATATATGATCCTGTGCTTTTCTTTTCCATTTCTAGCCAAATAGCTTAACCATTGGTTTGTCCCATCGAATACGAGATCTGCCCAAAGGCCGCTTGAAGTCTCTTGGTATTCAGTTCATTAGTTGACATGTCCACCGGTTGGCTTTTGTTATATGCTGTGCCCATCTTCTTTCTCATAATGCATTGTAATATTATGTTATTGAAAAGAGCCATAATAATACCCAATAGATTTCTTCTAAAATTCCATTTCAGTATCATATCTTTTATGTGTGAAGCATTTTTTTCAAGCAGAAAGGCAAAAATCCAAGAACACTAGCTTGTGATCAGAAAATCAAACCTCACAAACAATTAAACAATGAGAACCTGTTCATCCTAAGAATGGAATTGTCCAACTGGGATATCACCCTTGTAATTTAATGTGGATGCATTGTCTTGTTATTGATATGTTCTATATGGGGGAAACTATCTAACCTTTCCAATTCAGGATTTTAGAACATCATAGTAAGATTAAAAATTGGGAGTAGATAGCCCCTTTTTTCTCATGCTATTCAGACCTCCTATGAATGGAGAATTTTTTCTTATCTTTAGAATATCTCCTTGTAATGGGATGGATCTTGATAAATTATTGTTGTATAAATAACACTATAAAATCTTCATATTAAATTCCCCTATACCAACAGGTCTTGAATGGGAAACTGATTGGTCTGCATTTGAACAATACGTGAACTATATTGTGTTCTGCCTTTACATTTGTTACTTTCTATGTATATAAAAATAGAGCGCCCAATGATTATGATTGTTATGTACATTCGTTTCCAGTTTATAGTGACTTTAAAATAAACCAATCATAGGGTTTTCTTGGCAAGATTTGTTCAGAGGTGGTTTGCCTCTGAACAAATCTTGCCAAGCCCACAGTCATCCAGAATCCAGGGTTCCCATGACAGAACAGGGACTCAAACACTAGTCTTGTGGACTCCTAGTTCAACACTCCAACTACTACACCACACTGGCTCGCAATGGTTATGTTGTAATAGCTGAATTATGCTTGTGGAATTGAGAAGTTTAATAAACATTTATGGTTATTATTATCTCTATTAGCTTTGTTTGTATATGTTACTCTTGTGTGATAAATGGACGTTTGTGAATTCTAATTAAATAAAATGTTCTATTTCTGTCTGGCATTTTTATGTTAAGAGTTTTGATTATGCCAACCCACAGCTCAGTATACTGGAATTTGTGCCTAAAAAATATCAAGAGACATTTTTACTGAAAATTATTATACTACTATGATTATCTGTTACTTGCAAAGAGGTGTTTATTTAATACAGTTATGCTGCTTATGACCTATAAACCCCTATATGGCTTGGACTTCTGAAATACTATATTAAAAGGTTGCTGTGGAAAGTTTAGCTAATGCAGGGGCATACTTCAATCCACATTTTCATGTTTTAATACTTTAAAACTCTTTCAAATTAATGCTGTTCCAACTGTATAGTTTATTCCATGATTTTTAAACTTTTTAAAAACTATCATCACTACTTTTTAACTATGTTTGGTTTTCATCAATTTCTCGAGCCAACTTGGCTTCAATATTGGGAGAAATGAAATGGAACAAATATTTAACATGTTTAAATGATAACTAACTTGTATGCAGATATCTTCTTTTCCCTCCTTTGTACTTTCTGTGTTTATAATTAATCTACAAGTCACATTTGAGATTCTTGAAAACTGAAATGTTACTCAATAGCCCCTCTAGTGTATAGTACCTTCTCCACAGTGTATCCAATGAATAAAAGGTAAAATGGGACGGCATTCATTCCAATCCTCAACATCCAGGGACTTTGGGTTCATCTATACTGTGGAATTAATGCACTTCAATTCAATGCTAAGGGATCATGGAAGCTGAAGTTGTACAATGTCTTTACCCATCTCTGCCAGATGGCTGGTGTCTCACCAAGCTACACATCACAATTTCTATAGCATTTAACCATGACAATTAAAGCAATTTCAAAATGCATTAATTCTACAGTGTAAATAAATTCCTAGTCTCAATATCCCATAGTTAAGAAGATCTTGCTCTCCTTCCATGTGTTGTATATGTTATTTAATTTATAGACAAGGGGGATTTCAAGGTAAGCTCCAAAGAGACTGATAAGACAAATGCTCTCAGGAAATGGAAGACTTACACAACCCTAAATGTTGTTCAAATTGATACTAGTGACTGAATTTGTTCCGAAGAGAAATTTGGATGTTCCTGATCAGGCAAAAGAAAAAAAATGAAATATTTGGAGTAAAAACAGATGTGAATATGGAACGACTGATGAGATTTTTTTCAAGCATTGTTCCTCTGGGCTGGGAAAACAGTACCCAGACATCAGTATTCAAATATAAAAAATCACGTGGCCTTAAAAGTTATAATATGACAAATCTTCAGTTCTCAGGGATTCTCTAGTAGGCTGAGGTAAATTAGTTCTCCGTTTTTGTCCATATTCCTATGCATTTGAATGTGGGGGTGGAATTCAAGGATAATCACTATCCATTCTCAACTGGTGTGAAAATTTCAAAGAGAATCAAAAATTATTTCTCATGATCTTCTTGATCTGCATTCACTTGTGTGGGAAGTGCAAAAAGGCAATTTGTGAACAGTTGGTTTTCATAGAGCTAGGAAGATACCCTTCTGAATGTTGGTTGCCAGCATGTCTACTGGTAGGAAGGATCTAGGAGTTGATGCTAAAGAAAAAAGTCTTCCAAGGCTGCATCAGCATGAAGTATTCTTACTGGCAAAGATCTAGTGGCAATAGACAATAAATAATTTTTCATATGTTAATGATCAAGATGCTGAAACCAGAAGACTGACTTATTTCATGGTGTTTTCATGAAAACTTTTCCATATTTTGCTTTTGCTTCATATCTGTAACGCATAGAGGAAAACTACACTTCCAAGACATTTGGAGGGTTACAAAGACTCTTAAGGAAAAACTCTTGCTTTTCAAAATCAGTGTTGTTTTGTACTGATTTGCTAGTATTAATTATATGACTTTGTAGACATCTCCGCGTACACACTGTGCCACCTTATTTTTACCAGACTTCATTCATCCATGAGCATCTTGAAAGCCTGTTCAATCACTATGGCAATTAGTTGGATCCAGATTAATTCTCCATCAATGAAAGGGCTTCTTTCAATTGGCAAAGGGTTCCAGAATCATGGAAGGGACATCAACAGTCAACTGGTGCAACCCCTGCATAGTAGGTGCAGAATCATAAAGTTGGAAGGGATACAGAGCAGAGCAGACAGGCAATGTTAATCAGTTTTCCTTTCTCCTGGAGCCCAACTTCCATACTGCTTAAGACTTGGATAGCTGCAAAGGGAACTAATAATACTAATACTGGGATCCACAGTGAGATATCCAGTAAGTGCTACTCCAAATCAAATCACTGGTTTTACTACAATATAAAGTACGCACCTAATCCTACCCAAATGTTTTGGAGACCTGTGCCTGTTGTAAAAAGCACCCAGTTGTACATTTTCTTATCTTGCCTGATTAAATGGAGAATGAGAAAATAAAATTGTACAATTGACAGAATAATTGAGGATGCCCTATCATTCAGGGGTAAACACAATTTAAATTGAATCACGTGGTCCAGAGACTCCATGATACACACAGAGAAAGGAGGTCCAGGTTAAATTATCATGCTGGCATATGCTTGTTTAGGAATACTTCACTACTGAACTTCCTCTTTCCTCCCTCTGTTCATCCTTCCCTCATATTTCTATTATTTCACTATCATGTATATCAGGGGCCCCCAAACTAAAGCCCGGGGGCCAGATACGACCCTCCAAGGTCATTTACCCGGCCCTCACTCAGGGTCAACCTAAGTCTGAAACGGCTTGAAAACAACAACAACAACAAAATCAAGCCAAAAGCAAGCCCACAACTTGAAATACTAATAAGTTTATATGTGTTTAAATTGTTCTTCATTTTAATTATTGTATTGTTTTAAAGTGTTTTTGCACTACAAATAAAATATGTGTAGTGTGCATATGAATTCATTCATGGTTTTTTTTTTCAAATTATAATCCAGCCCTCCAACAGTTTGAGGGACTGTGACCTGGCCCACTGTTTAAGAAATTTGAAGATCTCAGTTCTTGTGGGTTTTTTCGGGCTATATGGCCATGTTCTAGAGGCATTTCTCCTGACGTTTCGCCTGCCTCTATGGCAAGCATCCTCAGAGGATGCTTGCCATAGATGCAGGCGAAACGTCAGGAGAAATGCCTCTAGAACATGGCCATATAGCCCGAAAAAACCCACAAGAACTGAGTGATTCCAGCCATGAAAGCCTTCAACAATAAATCTGAAGATCGCTGATGTATAGCATTTATATTTGTCATACCTGCTGCCATATTACTGGATGTTCCCAAGGAGAACACAATAGATTTTAAATGACTGAAAACAGATAGAAAAAAAATAACACAATTTTGCTTCATACATCATGAGGAAATGTAACAAAAAGCATGAAGTACATCACATCTTTTGATTTTTCTAGATCTGCTGCTAATGATAGGCAGAAGAAAAGAATCATGATACATTGAACTAAGGTCCTATTTAATCCAATATCTTCCACATAGCAATCATGGGAATCTCATTAGCAAGACTCAAATTCATCTTAAGCTCCTCGGCAACTGACATGCAGAAGCATATTGACTCTGATACCAAGCATTCACTATTCTTTTCTTATATACATTCACTATTCTTTGCTTATATGCATAGACATATAAAGCAATGATATACAAGATATTCCATTTTTATTGGTTCCTCTAAGTGGTAAACAATTTCTGAAATAACAGCTCAGAATCTTGATTCATTGGCTAAGATCTTAGATTAATCAGGCAAAATAGAAAGTTCCCCCATCCCAACTGCAGCCCAAAACAAGAGGGTTGTGCAGGTCATGGCTGCTCATCAGATAGAAGAAAATGAGGTAGGTGAACAATTCAGATGAGGAAGAAGCAGTTGGTCTCAGCTCAAAGGGTGCAGAGAAATGAGAGCACTCTCCTTCTCCTTGTTCCCACAGCCAACATGGCCATATTTCCACCTCATCTTCCTCCATGAAGCAACAGCACCAGCAGTATTGGAAGGAGTGTAAAAGGTTAGAGAATGGCCATATACATCCTGTACGAAAAAGAAACATGTGGGCATGTAGAGTCAAATTGTTTTAATTTGATTTATGTCTAATTGTAGTGTATAATTGTAATTGTTTGTACTGGCATTGAATTTTGCCATTACTTATATGTAAACTGCTTTGAGTCCCCCTCGAGGTGAGAAAAGTGGTATACAAATACTGTAAATAAATAAATAAAAATAAATAAGCCATTTTTATTTATTTGTATGTTGCTATTAGGATGCAACCCACTGAGTCAGTAACCCTACTATTTGTGAGGGTAAGGTTTTTTGTGGCTGATAAATACTCTTTCTATACAATTTATCACTGTACTACAGGGGCCCCCAGTGGCACAATGCATTAAACCCGTGTGCCAGCCGGACTGAAGACTGAAAGGTCACAGGTTCGAATCCAGGGAGAGCATGGATGAGCTCCCTCTGTCAGATCCAGCTCTCCATGCGGGGACATGAGAAAGCCTCATACAAGGATGGTAAACATCAAAAAACATCCGGGCATCCCCTGGGCAACGTCCTTGCAGATAGCCAATTCTCTCACACCAGAAGTGACTTGCAGTTTCTCAAGTCACTCCTGACACCAAAAAAAATCACTGTCCTGCCACAAAGTCATCAACAAGTGACATTTTGAAAAGTAAAGGAAATCTTATACTGCTCCTGTTATGTGCCTCAAGACTCAAAATAGTGAAAATTTGGAAAAATTAGAGAATCTGATAATAAAGAATTGGTTAAACAGGATATGGTCAATACCTCTATTGGAAAAAGTAATCTATAAATTAAGATTAGCAAAAGGAGAATGGAAAGAAGATCTATTTGATAAGACATTTATTAGTTTCATGTGTAAAAGCAATTGTGAATTTAAGCCCCCAAACATCCAAGAAAGATTGCACTTGAGTAATTTATGAATACATTACAATAATTATATGTAATTGATAAAATTAGAATAATGCAGAGGTAATAGAATTGACAGCGCTGTATTTTATAATGGGAGGGTTGGGATACAGATCTGGGAACAGAAGATGAGATAAGACAATTGCATTATGCTTCAAATGTTTAAATAAAAAATTAAGATTAAAATTAAAAATTATAAAAACAGAAAGAAAGAAAGAAAGAAAGAAAGAAAGAAAGAAAGAAAGAAAGAAAGCTCTTTTTTTTTCTCTTGCTCTATCAACGCCAGAAAGAGAAAAACAAATTTCCCCCCTTCCTTCTAGCAGGTCATTTTCTTGACCTCTAAACAATAAATGCATATTTAATGACCAATTGATAGAAACCAAGTACTGAGATAAAAAACAAATTAAGAAAAAATGAAACGATACTTAAACAGGAAAGTGGTGAAAATATAAACCCTATAAATATTTGTATAGAAGAAAATACTTGAATACAAACATTAGAAAATTATTTTCTAAGGAAGCTTTTTCTGCACATGTATTGTGTATAGACTTTTCTGTTATTTTTAAAAAAGAAAACCTTTTTATATATTTAGCAGTGTTTACAATAGACCGGGAAGAAAGGATGAGAAAGGCTTCAGGGTAAACCTGATTCTCTAAATTGGCTTTTGTTGTGCCAATGCAAATCACTTAATAATTCATATTTCAGAATACATTAATGCAAATGATAATTTTAGCTAGCTCTTGAATTTTAAACATGCCATCCAGTACTATGTATTTCTGTTTGGTTTCTCAAGTTCAAATATTTCAGCATTTTATTTTATTTTAACTTATTACAAGAAATGCACACAGTCTGTATATCTGCACTTGCCAACAGAATCCTAATTCTTTAATGGGAAAATTAGAAACTACGGGTGCAGAGAAATGAAGTGTTCCATGTGCAAACTCCCATTAGATCATGACACAGAAAGTCAGCTTAAAGCTTCAAAAACTTTCTATGTCCTGTGGGAGTTTCACATGGATTTCAGTATTGTTAATTGCAGATCTTACCTTGGGAGCCAGCATGGTGTAGTGACTGGACAAGGACTCTGAAGACCAGAGTTCAAATCTTCAATCAGTCATGGAAACCCACTGGATCATAGAATCATAGAGCTGGAAGAAACCACCAGGGTCATCCAGTCCAACTTCATGCCATGCAGGAGCATACAATCCAAGCAATTCAGCCTCTTCTTACAAACTTCCAAAGAAAGATAACCTTAGGCAAGTCACATTCACACAGCCTCAAAGCAAGGCAAATCCTTCTAAACAAGCTTACCAAGAAAATTCCACAATAGCTAAACCTTAGCCTGTGAGAAATCACACAACAATAAATTTCATTCCCTCTAGTATGTGCATCTCCAGTATTGCCTACGGTTCATTTAGAAGAAACAGTCAATTAGTTTGTGAGTTAAGTGTGAGGATGGCACGGATGAACCACTAGACCAGAAGTACATATGCATATCTGTGTCTTGACCAAGAGAGCTCATACAGTCCAACTCAGGCATCCTTATCCAGAAAAGTATATTTCACATCAGTCGCCATTATCCATATGTGAAAGCTTCTTGTATTTAAATCACTAACACTTTTGGTGTGGGCTGGGCAGAGGGATGAGGTAGTGGAAAGAGAGAATGTTTAAATGCATGCAGAGAGAATGTTAACTGAAAATTAAGAAACATCTTCATTTCAGAGAAATTGATTGATAATTGATTTATACACTGCCTTGATCTCAGAAATTGGACCAATTTGCCTCATGACATGACTGAAAAGAAATTACAGACAAAACCAATAAATTAGGCTATTAAAGAAGAATTAAGCAAATTATGTTAAAATGCAATTGAATTAAAATGTTCAAAAGGGGATTAAAATATAATTAAAATATACAAATAAAAAACAAAAAATAGGAAATACAATAGCTAGACATTGCACAGCTTATCCTTTGCAGTTGACCAAAATGAACACTTGATGGAATACAGTATATACAGTACAAGTAGGAGCAGGTTTATAGTAGAGCAACAAGGATGATAAGAGGTATGGAGAACAAAAACTTTAAGGAAAGGATGAAGGAGGTAAACATGTTCAGCTTGGTGAAAAGAAGACTATGGGATGGCATTATTGCCCTCCTTAAATACACATGGGCTGCCACAGTTCTCTGCAACTGCAGAGTAAAGGATCAGTTCTAATGGTTTGAAGTTAAAGGAAAAGATATTTTCAGTAAACATTATAAGAAATTTCTTGACAGTGAGAGCAGTTTGGCAATATAGCCAATTTTCTGAAGAGATGTTGATGTCTCTGGATGTCTTAAAAAAGAGTCTGGACAGCTACCTGCTGGAGATCTTGCCTTGTGGAAGAGGATTGCCCCACAATGTCCCTTCCAACTGATTCTATGACTGTAGGAAAAGTTTGGCTCCATGAAAAGGAGTCAATCCCCTCTTTGATAATGAAGGTGTCACCAATAAGAAGGTTATCTCTCACAACCTCACCTGCATGCTTCTTATTATGGTTGAACTGGGATAAGAGTTTCCCCCAGTTTTTATAAGAGGAAATTTGCATCCAAAACCATCTTTCTAAAATTGGTGTGCAGCATTTGGGGAGGGGGGGATAAAACAAAAAAATGCATAACTGGACCTTGTCACACAGTCCAGCTGGGCCATTCCATCTCACCAGCTTTCACTGGCAAAAGGAAAAGGGTACACCACGTGCCCTCCCTCCTCCTCTCTTCACTCATGGAGGGTGGGAAAGGGTGCATTGGAACCTTTTCTCACCCACATCACACGGCAGAAAGAGTGGCAATGTGCGGCAGTGCACATTGCCCCATTGCCCTTTCTGCCATCACATGAGCTTTTGATGCCAAAAGTGCAGGTAGCTCCTTTGCAGCTACCCACACAATGCTTTCCTCCCTGATTGTGTGATTGAACTTTTCTCCTTCCTCTCTCCTGAATAGGACCTGACGAGACTTGGAAGCTGAACAAGGTACATGAATGAAAACCATAATTAAAAAAGCTGTGAAGTAATTAAAATACCAATACTTAAAACAATATAAAATAATTTTAAAAGATGCCAACAATAAACGTGCGTTCAAGATCCTTTCATACAGCCACTAGTAGCCAAATGTCTGTTTCAAATGCTTGCAAAAGATGTTCAGGGTCTTCAATGGCAGAAAGTTCTCCAGCCTTGGACAGCCACCTAAAAATCTCTCCCCTGTGTCCTTACCAACTGTACTTATGAGAAAGAACATGTTGCGGTTTGTTAGTTTATATTGAATCTACACAGCAGTCCTCCCAGCTCCAGATCCCAAATTGAAGTACACAGAGTATAAAAGAAAAATGTCTTTACTCTTGAGTAATTGACACATGCAGCTTTATAAAGAAAAATACAGTAGCCTTGAAAACACATTGTCCATCACATTTCCATTGCAGAAGGAAAAACAAACTTACAAAACAATGCATTAATCTGCTTCTTTCCAGCAAACCTTGTAGCATAGTTCCATCTCTAACTGCTTCATTTCACCCACTACCTGCATCAAGCAAACTTCACCTGATATACATCCTAATCAGGGAGTGGTTCTTCCTCAACACACACATATAAGCAAGAGATGATTCTTGTCAAGACTTACAAAACCATATACTGTAACAGAACAGAGAGCAAGGCCATCCATAAGGATGTTATCATTCAGACAGGCTATGATAGGGACATATGATCTTTCAGATCATCTGGATCCAAGCTGTATAAGGCTGTATAGATCATGGCCAGCATGTAATTGAAATGAAAGAGATGAGGAGGTGACTCCTTTTAACATCACAGAAAGAGACAATGCAGCAGTATCAGTGGAGCAATACTTCTGGATTCTCAGTAGCAAAGGGACCCCATGTTTTTGGTGGTGGTGTTGCTACATGTATGTATTACATACATTTCTTCCACTGTAATGTTATGAATGAAATGTTCCCAGGGAGAAAGAGGAATGTAGATCTATCCATTCACTCTTCAAAGGTTGGTAGCACTTTCTACCTGTCTTGGCCCCATAACCCATATGTGCAGCGATAGGTTATTAAACCATGACTTCCCCTTGTCCATGTTTAGTGAGACAGACCTTTGGTCAGTTTAGCCCATTAGTTCTTTGGCAGCTCAGGTAAAGGTATTTCTCTGCTCTGAGATCCATTTATTTCTAAATTTATGGGTTGCCTTTCAGAGCTGCTCCTCTTGAAGTGGCTCACAGCGTATTAAAACAATTTATAACAATGCATTAAATACTAATTAGGAATTCATTAACACTCTAATACCTTTATTATAAAAAGTATTTATGGGAGCAGACAGAAACAATTCTCATCATGGAGTAAATGCTGACTTTAAAAGATTATTTGAGGTTCCCAGCTCTAGGAAAATATAAAATGCTCTTAGTTCACAGCCCCATTTATGTCTATATTTCACCAGAAGCTCCACAGAATAATTACTCCATCCATTGTCTACCCATCATTCAGGGGTTATGTGATGAAACATGAGGACTAAAGGGCACCCATATCCCTTCTTATAACCATAGACTTCATGCCCCCATCATTTTATTTTAAAATTCTGTGTTGATTTTGAGGTGATTTTTCACACATACACACACACAGCTAGCAAAATTGGCTTAAAATAGAAGACAAATGTGATAATATACTCTTAGCCCAGCCCACAATCCCCTCTAAACATAACTGCAAAAATTCTTGGTCCAAGTGTTGTCTGGAAGGAATGCAATGTTACTTGCAGCACACCAAAATATGGCAGTGCGGCAAGCTGGGGAAACAGGGACCCCCACCCCCCGTGGCTCACCCCTGCCATAGTCTGTTGCAAACCTTTACAACAGGTTGGACTAAAAGGTGGCATGTTCTTAGAGAACTAGACCTGACATTGTTCTTCCTTCATCACTGGGAATTTTTTGAACAGCTTAGTCCACTATCAACAGTACAAGGTAGCAATGAGCTTAGAGCTTCAGACTATATTGCTATTCCCACATCTTTCATTTAGGACAAACAGAGGGAGTGCCATGAAAAGGCCAGACATTTGTAGACATCTTGACAAAGAAGTAATTTTTTTCCCATTTCTTATTAAACCATTTGCAGGAAGAAGAATATTTTCTATTTTCTATAGTTCACTATTTCATCAAACCAGCAAAAGAGAAAACAGGGCTAGGAAACAAAGTTTGATTTTCCACATTTATCACTAATGATTTCCTTTAGTCATTACTGATAAACGCAGAACATCAAACTTAGTTTCCTAGCCCTGTCTTCTCTTTTGCTGGTTCAATGAAATAGCAGACTATAGAAGACACAAAGAATAAAACTGGTTACACACATCTGGCACAGAAGTGCGATCTCAAGCATATTTACTCCAAGTATTTATTTATTTATTTTATTGTATTTGTATACCATCTTTCTCAGCCCATAGGCAACTCAAGCCGGTTAACAGGGCAAAATTCAATGCTTACAATTTCATAAATACAATTAAAAACATAACATATAATAAAAGCTCGACAAATCAATAAAATATAAATTCATAGTGTCTCCTTCTTAAAAACGTTGTCCGGACTCATTGTCTAGTCCAGGGGTCCACAAACGTTTTAAACAGAGGGCCAGGTCATAGTCCCGCAAACTGTTGGAGGGCCGGATTATAATTTGGAAAAAAATGGAATGAATTCCTATGCACAGTGCACGTATTTTATTTGTAATGCAAAAAAACACTTTAGAACAATACAATAATTAAAATGAAGAACAATTTTAACAAATATAAACGTATTAGTATTTCATTGGGAAGTGTGGGCCTGCTTTTGGCTGATGAGATAGGATTGTTGTTGTTATTGTTGTGTGCTTTCAAGTCGTTTCAGACTTAGGTTGACCCTGAGCGAAGGCCGGGTAAATGACCTTGGAGGGCCTTATTCGGCCCCGGGCCATAGTTTGAGGACCCCTGGTCTAGTCGTACCATTTTCCTGTGTCAGTTACTCTGCATTTGCAAATGCTTGTTCATAAAGCCATGTCTTGACTTTTCTCTGGAATGTTAAAAGAGAGTTGGCTGATCTAATATCAATAGGGAAGGCATTCCACAGCTGAGGGGCCACCACCGAGAAGCCCTGTCTCTCATCTCCGTCAAACGTACTTGTGACAAAGGCAGTAACAATAGCAGAGCCTTCCCAGACGACCTTAAGGTCCTGATGGTTCATAAGGGGAGATTCATTCGGACATGTAAGTATGTTCCATAATGTTAGATCTGAAATGGACATACACAGGATTGCAAACCAAAACTCCAATACTAAACAAATTTATTAGGGAGGGACTCAGACTGAAACACTGGATGACCTACATCTGAGAAGACAATGATAGGATTATGCTATACCAGTGCTTCTCAGCCTGTGGGTCCCCAGGTATTTTAGCCTACAACTCCCAGAAATCCCAGCCAGTTTACCAGCTGTTAGGATATTTGAAGGCCAACACGTCTAGGGACCCACAGGTTGAGAACCATTGTGCTATACATTTCTTAAATATTTTTCTTATTATAAGGAACTAGTTATATTACTTCCTTTTTAGAAAATCCATTTGGAAGAAAATTGCAAACAAATAAAGATAACTGCAATAAGAAAACAATGTGCTATAAAAGTCTATTACAACCTGGAGACATAAATAAGTCTGATTATTGGAACATGCATTTCTCCTTTTAAAACAGGGCTACAAGCCTAAAACTTTCCAGAACGTGCTGTATTGGTCAATGCATCGCTGTAAGAAGGTGCTTTGTATCTCAGAGGTAGCATAAGAGCCATTAGATGTGGGTGTTGCTATGGCAACTGCTCTTTTTTTTAATTGAATAGCATAGTAAGTAGTCTTGTAAAACCCACCAACCCAGAACTTGCTAGTGCCCCGAGGCAGCTCTAATTGAAGCACCTTCTCTTTTTGTCTTTCTTTTTCTTTCTTTCAACTGCTCTGAAGCTTTGCAGATAACTAAAAAAATGCTGCTTGCTTTTGAGGCCATCTGACATTGAAATCTCAGTCCCGCTGCCTTGAACACTGCGCTCACACTGCCAAAGATGTTTGAAAATAGCCTCCTTTTCCCACTATTACTTAGATGATATTGTTCAGGGTAACAAAGGGTTGCCTAGTACTTTCATCATGAGGGTTTGAGGCGTCTTTTAAAGGTTTTCAAACATTTTGAAAAATCTCACTGCCCTTGTGCTTCTGGTTGTTATAAGAGCAGATGCCATTGTTCTTTAGCTGGACCAATTCATAAACAAGAAGCCATTTTCATCAAATGTGTTTTAGTTCAGTCATATCCTTAATGCCATCTTTTTAAGGGAGAATGAACAATGAGACTAAAGCAAAGGACTGAAGAGCTTGTACCTGGCATTAGTTTCTACTCAAATCCTAGTCCACGTGATATGAGCCAAAGCATGGAGGCCTTCTGCATCTTGTTAAGAATTGCTCCATCTAGGAGGAAGGCTACCATCGGCAACACAAGGAGTGTGCAGAATCAAATGTTCCAAGTTACAGCAGAAGAATCGTGGTGAATGAAACTAATGGTCTACCCAGCCTAAAATAGCCAACCAGCTGCCAATGGGGTGCTCCCGGTTTTATCACTGACTCTGAAACCCCAGGTGTTGGCGGTGGTCAGGAGCACCTTTGCACAATTAAAACTTGTGCGACAGCTGTGCCCAAACCTTGAGATGCCACATCTGGCCATGGTGGTCCATTCCTTAGTTACATCCCGCTTGGACTGCTGCAATGCTCGCTACATGGGGCTGCCTTTGAAGATAGTTCGGAAAATGTATTGTCGAAGGCTTTCATGGCAAGAATCACTGGGTTGTTGTAGGTTTTTCCGGCCTATATGGCCATGTTCTAGAGACATTTTCTCCTGACGTTTCACCTGCACCCATTTTCCGACTTCCAACAGACCTCACTACCTTGCATCATAGATGCAGGCAAAACGTCAGGAGAAAATGCCTCTAGAACATGGCCATATAGCCCGGAAAAACCTACAACAACCCATAGTTCGGAAACTTCAACTGGTTCAGAGATCAGCAGCCAGATTGCTAACAGAAGCTCCATACAGGGGAAGATCCACTCCCATGTTGCAGCAGCTCCACTGGCTGCTAGTCTGCTTCCAGGCTAAATACAAAGTGCTGGTCATTACCTTTAAAGCCCTAAATGGCTTGGGTCCAGGCTATTTGAGCTGATTTGTAATCTCCCCTTACAAACCAGCTCTGGCACTGCAGTTATCAGAGGAGGCCCTGTTCTTGGTCCCACCCCCATCTCAAGTAAGACTGGTGGGCAATGTCATCTTTGTGGAGCGGGATGCCCTCATTGTGCCTCTCTGCTTCATTTCTACATTCTGGAAAAAGTGAAAATTCCTATTAGCAGAGTTGCACTGGATTTCACCAATTCTACATCCATTAGCACAACAATGTTGTATTAGACAAACACTGCCAATATGCACAACACAAATCCTTGAAATATGCACAACACAAATCCATGAAAGAGTGCAACAGAATACCTGTGCCCAAGTACCAGAAACCTGCCCAGTAACTGTCAGTGCTTGGCAGGTTGTTCCTACTTTTCTGTACCATATATAGAGTTTACAAAGAAAAAAAGACCAAATTATGATTATTGGCAGATTGTATTGTAGCCAGAATGTTTATTAATATCCAGGTTGTTCTCTATTTTTCTACACCATATATAGAGCATACAAAGGGAAAATAGACTAAATTATGGTTATTAACAGATTGTATTACAGCCAGGATGTTCATAAAAATCCATCAACTGAAATTCTTATGGGGTATTAAATCCAAATATACATACCACTACACCTGGGATTAAATTCACCCTCTAAGAACAAAATGTGTTACCACTGAAACATGGGAGACCAGTTCACATATTAATTTAGCACGACATATTCACAAGTATAACAATATGTAATTATATTCTCATGCAACAAAATACTTCTTTTGGCATTACTAATATAGTGCAGTCCTAATAACAACTTTCCTGGTTGTGCAATTTATCTGTCAGTTTGCACATATGAAGATGGATATGCATTTGTAATGCTTTGCTTCAACAATTAAAATGGTGTGGGGCAGAGATGTTTCTGTCATGTGGGTACAAATGGGAATTGTGTGGCATTCCCATTTGTTATGAACTACACTCCTAAGATTCCACAACTCTAGCTGTGTTGGCTAGAGCTGCTGGAAGTTATATTGAGGGATCACAATTCCCATAGCTTGTATAACGCTACAAACACCTTCCCCATGTTTGTATTTTCTTTTTGAGAAATCTATATCTATACATAAAATAAAAGTGAAAATATGTTTATATGTGTGTATCTATGTATCTATGATTGTATGTGGTTTCCAAGATGGCTCTCACATCCAGCGAGCCCTGTGACTCCACTAATGATGGATCTGGACCAAACTTGGCCAACAGATCATGACCAACAAAAATACTGGGAGCTTTGTGGGGAATTGAGTTTGGAGAGTGGGAATTATAGTCCATCCACAAACAAAGAGCAGTCTGAACCCCAACAATGGATCTAGACCAAATGTGGCACACATACCCATCATAACCAACTTTAAGTACTGGCAGGATTGGGGGGGGGGGGGATTGACCTGGGGTGTTGGAAATTGTAAATACTAGTATGGAATAAAATAGGGGAAGGAAGGTATAAATAAAAATGTGTCTCTCATAAAGAAATTCATGCATTCCAAAGCCCTTTCTGAATGTGTACCTTAGGATACAATTATGTGCACATTCACCTAGAAATAAACTCAACTGACCTAGAACTGAACATTAAGAAAATCAAAATAATGACCACTGATGATTTACAAAGCTTTAAAGTAAAGTATGGAAACAATGAAATAGTTCAAGATTCTCTATACCATAACACAGTGTTCATCTTGGTAAACCACTTAATTCAAAACTGGTCTGAAGTAGCAATACTCCAGACTAGCCCCAGGCGCAGCTACACTACCCATCTCTGTTCCACTGTTATAGTAGGGTGGAGTTTAGACCTTCCAGTTGGGACAAAACTGGTTTGGCCCCACTAAAGTTATCCTACCTTGAGTGTCCCCTGTCACCATTC